>NW_027256883.1:69352488-69952488 GCF_029215685.1 Pituophis catenifer annectens
GAACATTTGATAAATCTAAACAAAATAAGAGCTGAGCTGCAATTGAGGGGGGAAGTGATTTCAGATCAAACTATGAAAAGTGTTATTATCAATTCACTTGATCCATCATGGGATAGCTTTATGTCACACTTAGATACCATTAATTTGGGATATTTATCAATAGAAAGTCTATCTAACAAATTGATAGCAGAAGACAATTCAAGAAAAAATCGTTCCAGTAACCAAACAGAACACAAATCTTTTAGGAAAGTAGTCTTTCAAGATAAATATAATGAAGCCTTTAGATGCCACAATTGTGGATCCAGGGAACACAGTAGAAGAGACTGTCCCAAAGTCCCAAGGGAGAGACATAGGCCAGAATATAGGAGCAAATACAATTACAGACAATCTTCCACAGATAGACACAAATATAGAAGTCCACCAAACTACAGAGAAAGTAGAGGGGGTAGAGAAAATTCAAAAGAGAGAAAATCTGGGTCACTAAATGGGCTAAATAAACAAGACAGCACCAAAACACAACAAGATGAGAACAATAATTGGCTTATTGATTCTGGTGCAACAAATCACACCACCAATAACAAAAGTATATTATCTTCATTTACAGAAGATAAGTTTGTGATAAAGGTAGCTAATCAAGAAAAGGTTCAAGTATTAGGCAGAGGAAATGTGACCTTGCCTGGTTTAGGGAAAATAGAGGGGGTATTATTAATCCCAGAAATACCTCACAACATACTAAGTGCTATAAAACTAAGCAGAGAATCTGACATCAATATAGTTTTCTCAAAGGGGAAAGCAACTATAGAAAAGAACAAAACAAATGTAGGCACTGTGATGATAAAAGGGGGTCTACCCTATCTGATAACCAAAGAAAGATGGTTACATAACATTGATTCAAATATGGAAGATTGTATTGAAGCAGATGATGAAAATGTCAGTAACAGTGACAATGATGAATGTAAAATAACTCATGATAACAAAAATACACACAATGAGAAGAAACCAAAAATAGGTAAACCAATTCATGATGAGTGTGCTCATATCTTACATAGGAAGTTAGGACATGCAAGCTTTCCTGTAGTACAAAAAATGACTGAACACGCAGAAGGTGTAAAAATAAAAAATTGTGAAAATTATTTAGAATGCTCAGTATGTAAATCCACCAAACTAAAAACCAGTCCTAGACCAAAAAAATCTAACAGATCAACTAACAATATTTTTGATTTGGTACATATGGACTTAGTTGGTCCATTAACTCCATCAATTACCTATAGAAAACGTTACTTCCTAACAATAGTGGATGATTACAGTCGCTATGGTTTTGTTTACACATTAAAGCACAAGGATGAAACCTTTCAGAAATTTAAGGAATTCTACAAACGCATAGAAACACAACATAATATCAGAATAAAACAAATTATGACAGATAGGGGATGTGAATTCATGTCTAAAGAATTCTCCCAATGGTTAAAGGATAGAGGGATGCTACATTTCACGTCCAATCCATTTTCTGCCTTTCAAAATGGGATTGCAGAGAGAAAGAACTCCACACTACAAACCATGATTAGATGCACATTAGAGGATGCTGGTTTAGGCAAACAATTTTGGTCAGAAGCCTTACATTATTCAAATTACACTCAAAATAGAACATGGTCCAGTATTGTGAATAAGACACCATATGAGGTGATGTACAATAGAAAACCTAAATTAGCACACATGCACATATTTGGAGTTACTGCAGACGTGCACATACCTAAACAATTGAGGAGAAAGGGAGAAAACGTATCCAGGAGATTAAGATTCATGGGATACGAAACTGGAACCAAAGGGTACAGATTCATCGATAATAATAACAAATTTATAGTATCCAGAACAGCTGTGTTTCATGAGCAGGCCAATTGGTCTAAGTTGCACCTTAATGAAATTTTTCCTAATAAAAGCAAAGATAATATATCTTGCGAGGAAGGAACAACAGAAAATCAAAATATTAACAAAAGTAAGAACAAAACCAAAACTTGGACAAATAGTCAGCATAAAATAAAGACAGACACATTAACAAAAAAGGAAGCCAGATATTTGCATGACAACCATAGCAAACCTGAAAGAAATATTAGAAATAATAGAAATCAAATACCAAATAAATACAAAGATTATATTATGCATATGGATGGAGAACAAATAACACCTAATACATATGAGGAAGTATTGAAACTTCCCCGTGAAGAAAGAGAAAAATGGGAACTAGCTATGGAAAAAGAAATGAAAAGTTTACAAGGATTAAATGTATTCACACCTGCGATCGCACCTAAGGATAAAACAATTATAGGTACCAGGTGGATTTATAAAATTAAGAATTTAGAAGGAGGTAATACCTTATACAAGGCCAGACTAGTTGCACAAGGTTATGCACAAAAATATCCAGAAGACTATACTGACACATATTCACCCACAGTGAGAACAGAGAGTGTCAAAACAGCTCTTGTAGTAGCATCTGCACTCAATCTAGACGTGTTTCAATATGACATACAGACTGCATACTTACATGCAAAATTAGATAAGGAAATATATGTAAGAGCACCACACAGTCAATACACTAATAAGAACGAAATTTGGTTACTAAATAAGAGTCTGTACGGATTGAAGCAATCTGGCAAAAGATGGTACGATTGTTTGGTAAAAGTACTAAAGACCATGGATTTCAACGCCACCACTGCTGATAACTGTTTCTTTGTAAAAAAGAGTAATGATCATATTGAATTTGTATTAATTTATGTGGATGATATTTTATATATTGGAAAGCATAAAGAGAGCAGGGAAATCTTTGTAAATAAGTTAAACGAACACTTCTCATTGAAATCACTAGGTAGAGTGAATAAATACCTTGGTGTACAAATTAACAAAACAAAAAGGGGATTCAAACTTACCCAAAAAGATAAAATCATTGAACTCCTAAACAAATGTAACTTAAATAATGCCAAAACATGTGACACACCTATGCAAACTGATTTTCTTAGAAACAATGATGAATCTTCCCCTGAGTTTAAAGACAACACATTTTACAGATCAGTTATAGGTTCACTCCTTTATATATCTAATTGGACTAGGCCAGATATTGCATTACCTCTCAATTTATTGTCAAGATATGTTAGCAAACCAACCTTGTATCATTGGGAAGCTGTCAAAAGAATTTTAAGATATCTGAAAAGTACATTAGATTTTTGTTTAATATTGGAACCCAATAATGACAAAGAACCAAAAATTACTTGTTATGCTGATGCAGATTGGGCTGGTGATACATCATGCAGAAAGAGTACCTCTGGTTATGTTTTTCTATTGAACGATTGTCCAGTTTACTGGTATACTGGTAAACAAGAACTGGTAGCCACCTCTACCACAGAAGCAGAATATGTTTGCTTGTCTAAAGCTGCAAATAACCTTGTATGGTTCAATGATTTGATCACAGGTGTTTGGAAGAAACCTACTTTACCATTTATTATGCATGAAGATAATAAAGCGGCCATTGAAATTTCTAGATCCAATGCAATTGGACAAAGGTCCAGGCATATTGATATAAAATTTAAGCACGTGAGACAACTATCTCAAGACGGATTCATCAAAGCAATACATTGTGATACTTCTGAACAATTAGCTGACATATTAACAAAACCCTTACCTTCTAAACAACACAAATATTTAACTTCTAAATTATATGTATTATATTGTCCTGAATCTGAATGTAACTGGTGTTGTATAACGAACCGGCATTTAGAGGGGGATTTGTCAGATGTAAATGCCTTATTCTCTAATGTGTAAATAATGTATATATGGAACATCAGGGGTTAACTTATTACTTGAGCTTTAATGTATTCATATTTTACCACTCCCATTCCTGGCTCCGCCCCTTGTATATAAAAGGAGCCATCCTCCCCATTTTCCTTGCTTCTATCTTGAATATTCAGCGAATATAGAATGCCTATTATGATTAAAGAGAATTATATTTAAACCTATAACTTCTATTATCTTTATTGAGTCTGATCCTGAAAATATTGCAACAAAAATATTAAAAGAGCAGGAAAATTCCTCTAAAAGAAGATAAGCAGAAACTCAGGCAGAGTTTCAGCCCTACCTTTGTCAATGGGCCATTAAGAAGCTGAAGCCACCCTATTTTCCACAACAAAGGAAGGACAAAATTACAGGGGCCTGCAACATCCAAACAGGTATGGGACATAGAAAAAAGCAAACACCCAAAAAGAAAAAGAAATCAAGCCAAAGTAATTAGAATTTTAAACACCTGAGAAAAGGAGATATTCACTAAAACACAGTAATAGCAAACTGATTAATTATAGGGAACGAACAACTACAAAAGGCTAGGAAATACAGAGACTGGACTATAAAACAATTATTTGCCAGATCCAGGATTGAAGAACCCAATCACAAAAATCAGGATTTAAACACCATAAAACAATCACACACACAAATCAAAGGATTCACATGCCAAATCAAAAGAATTTCAAAAGACTTTAAAGGGTCACATGGAAAAATCAAAAGACCTTTTAGGATATAAAAAAGAGTTTTTCTTACAGCTCAAACAGGCTAGCCTCAGAACACTGTGCTTGTATTTGTCTCTTGCCTGCTTTCCTATAAACAATAAACTAATTCTGCTCTCAAGCAGCTGGCCTCCAATCATTTCGAAGTGATCTCCCAGCTGGGAGTTTTGAATTCAAGAAAGGAAAGTTCTGTCTTCCAACAATCCTTAAAGGGAAAGGCTTCTTTTTCTTCCAACATCCCCAAAAGGCAGAAAGCGATTCCAGCCTCCATTGCCACTGCCACACACGCTTTCGCCTCACCAAATGCAGCCTCCCCCCCACTCCCCAGCTGAGCTGCGCAATCATCAGAGGCTTTTGTTTTATTTTTAAAAGCATTTTTTCTACAACCTCCTTGGCCGAAAAAATGCTTTTAAAAGTAAAAAAAAAAAAGCCTCTGATGATCACGCAGCTCAGCTGGAATCATCAGAGGCTTTTAAAAAAAAGAAAGCCTCTGCCGATCAGGCAAGTCAGCTGGGATCCTCAGAGGCTTTAAAAGCATTTTTTTTACAACCTCTTCAGCCGAAGAGGTTGTATAAAAAATGGTTTTAAAAGTTAAAAAAAAAAAGTTGGCCATGCCCACTCAGTCATGTTACCCCCTCCCCACCAAGCCACGCCCACAGAACCGGTAGTAACAAATTTTACATTTCACCACTGGTACGCATGCTCAGTGTTGGATCCTAAGCAAGGACCCTTTGCGAGGAACGCTCGCGTGGTTTTAAGATTTCTGTGCTTCGAGCACTTCCTTCCTTCCTCGCGCTTCAGTAAAGTTTTAAAGTCCAAGGATCGACCTTTTAAATGCCTAGGTTTAGGATGGCAGTACTTTATGGTATGGGAGGTGGACATGCCGGTTTAGGGCCTGAGCCGTTGGAAGGAATTCCAACTTGTTTTGCATCCATCTGCTGACATGAATGGGCTTTTTATTTGCCCGTTTCCGAGGGATGGAATAAATAATGCCGCTTCTTAATCACCACCACAAAAGGTTCAACAACAATCTTGGTTGTGGCTGTATCGGTAGAAAATATTTAGACAAATGGCTTTGCACAACTGTACAACTGCTTTATTTTATTTATTTATTTTTATTTTATTTATTTTGTCAAGCATGTATTTTATGACAGATACAAGCGTAAACATAATTATAAATACATGAAAAGGATACGAATAAAAGAAAACATTAGGACAGGGATAGTAGGCACGCTGGTGCGCTTATGCACGCCCCTTACAGACCTCTTAGGAATGGGGTGAGGTCTACAGTAGACAGTCTAGGGTTAAAGTTTTGGGGATTTGGGGAAGTCAGGTAGTGCATTCCAGGTGCTGAGAACTCTGTTACTGAAGTCATATTTTCTGCAGTCTAGTTTGGATCGGTTTACTATGAGTTTGTATCTATTCTGTGTTCTTGTATTGTTTTGGTTAAAACTGAAGTATTCATTGGCTGGTAGGACATTGTAGCAGATGATTTTATGTACTATGCTTAGATCAGACAGAAGACAGCGAAGTTCTAAATTGTCTAAGCCCAACATTTCAAGTCTGGTGGCATAAAGTATTTTGTTGCAAGCAGAGGAGTGGAGGATTCTTCTTGTGAAATATCTCTGGACTCTTTTGATTGTATTAATGTCCGATATGCAGTGCAGGTTCCAGACAGATGAGCTGTATTCAAGAATTGGTCTGGCAAAAGTTTTGTATGTCCTAGTTTGCAGTTCAATATTACTGGAGAAGAAACTATGCAAGATTAGGTTAACAACTCTTAATGCTTTTTTTGGCAATGCTGTTATAGTGAGCTCTGGCACTACTTCAGGATTACTTAGGTGCCATCTGTAGAAATGCACCCATAAAAAATTAAATTGCATACGATCACACAACACATTTTATTTTTTGACACAGCACTGGTCCCTGGTGATTATTTGCCACATAATAAAGTTAAATTGGATTAGTACACCGTGTTAAAGCAAAATATGGTTAGTTTATGGTTCATTGGAAAGGTTAATAGATACCGTGAAATGCAAAGTAACCAATATTTTAACCTTTGTGAACTTGATGACAGGAACCTAAAAAAATTGCTTACAAGTCCCAAGTAATAACCACAGATCATCAGAACTTACTTTTAAAAAACAAATCTAAGCTTCAAGCCATGTGGCCACAGCTGATGTTCATTTTTTCCAGTTTATTGTACTAAGCAACAATAATTGCTTAATTCATTTACAGCACAATGTAGTCATAGCTATAATAAAGCAATTCAATAAATTCAGTGAAGTTAAAATGCAATTGCATGTACCTAGGAAAAAGTTGTAGTTTTGGATTTGATAGCAATCACTTCTAAGTAGGTATGCTTAGGAAATCATTGGATATAGGGGACACAAGACTATAAATCAGCAAGAAAAATCCTGAAGGAAAAATATATGACATATCCAAAAGTAAAAACACTCTTGAATCACAGATAAATCACAGGTGCTGGTTCAGTCAAATAAATAAGACTGTCTTCTCAACCAAACATTCTCCAATATTTTAAGATCCTTTTGTTTAATTATTAGAGGGACATTGCTCCCATTAGTGTGATGGGAATATTAACACAGACTAATTAATTGCGGAGTAAAATAAGTTTTCTTTTATTGCAAATTAAATGAACAATAATATTGCCACACTTCCATTTTGGGGACAGCTTTTGCATATAAGAATGGTATGAATGAATTGTCTCTCGGTCTCCCAGCCTAATCTATTGAATGGGACAGTATAATAATTGAATACAATTATCATATTTATAAATAATAAATAAGAATACCAGGAGATTAATATCTTCTGCTGTCTTTCAAAGAAGCTGTGCATGTGGCCTACTTTGTCATGCCTGTTTTGCTCACAGAACACATGTCATAGTTTAGGAGAAGGGGCCAGATGGAACCCATCATTCAATAAGCCTTACAACATAGTGGTAATTTGAATCGGGACCGCTGCAGTTTTCATCTGAAGCACCTCTACTGCTCATTGGCTGGCTACTTTGAAGCTATACTTGCACCGTGTGGCCTTTTCTCAGTAGCAGTTACATATGCCACCCACGCCCACACTAGCAGTGAATTTTGTTTTGTTTTGGGTGCCTTGTCTTCATTCACCATGACTTTTTCAGAAAATGTTTGCCATTGCCTCTTTCCTAAGATTGAGAAAGAATGGCAAGTTGAAAGACACCCAGCTGGCTTTGTGTCTTAGGTGGGACTAGAACTCACAGTCTCCTGGTTTCTAGCCTGATGCCTTTAACCACTGTACCAAACTGGCTCTAAGTAAAAGAATAAGTGCCATTAGTTGGATTGTACAGTATGGCTTGTGGCCTGTGTTAGTGATGCTTTGGAAGCAAACACCTTGTCCTCATAGGCTGGAGTCTAATATTTTCAGGCCAATAATTGATCATTGTTTGGCCAGTGCCATGATTGGTATTCCCCGTCCTCTGCCTGTGACTGTCACAGGTTAAATCATGCCTCTTCAACAGATCGTCTGACATCATCTGCCCAGAAGTGCATGATGGTTTCTAGTTGCAGTGAGATCTTTTGGGTTTAAACCAGGAATTCTTTTTGGGAACAGAAGGAGGGAAAATATTTTATTTATTTTTATTTATTAATTTAATTTGTATACCGCCCTTCTCCCAGAGGGGACTCAGGGCGGTGAACGGCCAAAATTAAAAAACATACAAATACAAAAGTTAAGATAATTAAAAAAAAAATTAAATCATTAGCTTCCCAATTTAAAACCCCCAAATCCATAAAATTTAAAATCCCAATTAAAAACCATTTAGGCTAGGCTGGCTTGGTGGAATAAAAATGTCTTCAGGGCTTTACGGAAGGGCCGGAGGTCCGGGATCAATCGTATTCCAGGAGGCAGCTCATTCCACAGGGCGGGTGCCCCCACAGAGAAGGCTCTCCCCCTGGGGGCTGCCAGCCGACATTGCCTGACCGATGGCACCCTGAGGAGGCCCTCTCTGTGAGAGCGTATTGGCCGGTGGGAGGTTATCGGTAGCAGCAGGCGGTCTCGCAAATATCCTGGCCCTAAGCCATGGAGTGCTTTAAAGATGAGAACCAGCACCTTAAAGCACACCCGGAAGACCACCGGGAGCCAATGCAGCTCGCGCAGGAGAGGTGTTACATGGGAGTGCTCCCATAATCACCCGCGCGGCCGCATTCTGCACCAGCTGGAGCCTCCGGGTGCTCCTCAGGGGGAGCCCCATGTAGAGAGTGTTGCAGTAGTCCAGACGTGATGTGACCAGGGCATGAGTGACCGTGCACAAGGAGTCCCGATCCAGAAAGGGGCACAACTGGCGTATCAAGCGAACCTGATAAAAAGCCTCCCTGGTCTAAAGACAGCCGTGTGTCCAGGAGGACACCCAAGTTGCGAGCCCCCTCTGTGGGGGTCAGTGACTCGCCCCCAATAGCCAGCGATGGCATCAGCTGGCTATATCGGGATGCCGGCATCCACAGCCACTCGGTCTTGGAAGGGTTGAGTCGAAGCCTGTTCCTCCCCATCCAGACCTGCACGGCCTCCAGACACTGGGACATCACTTCGAGGGCATCATTGGGGTGGTCTGGGGTGGAGATGTACAGCTGAGTGTCATCAGTATACAGATGGCATCGCACCCCAAAACCACGGATGATCTCACCCAGCGGCTTCACATAAATGTTGAACAGGAACGGCGAGAGGCCCGACCCTTGTGGCACCCCGCAAGCAAGGCACCTCGAGGTCGACCTCTGCCCCCCTTCCAACACAGACTGCGACCGGTCAGAGAGATAGGAGGAGAACCACTGCAACACGGTGCCTCCCACCCCCAATCCCTCCAGCTGGCGCAGCATGATACCATGATCGATGGTATCAAAAGCCGCTGAGAGGTCTAACAGGACCAGAACAGAGGAACAACCCCTGTCCCGAGCCCTCCAGAGATCATCCACCAATGCGACCAATGCCGTCTCCGTGCTGTACCCAGGCCTGAAGCCGGACTGGCATGGATCTAGATAGATGGTTTCATCCAGGTACTGTGGGAGCTGTCGCGCAACCACACTCTCCACAACCTTCGCAACAAAGTGAAAGTTGGAGACCGGATGGTAGTTTGCCAAAACGGACGGGTCCAGAGAAGGCTTCTTGAGTAGGGGCCTCACCACTGCCTCTTTCAAGGCAGGAGGCAAGAAACCCTCTCTCAAAGAAGCATTTATAATCCTCTGGAGCCAGCCTCGTGTTACCTCCCGGGTGGCTAGTACCAGCCAGGAGGGGCACGGGTCCAATAAACATGTGGTTGCGTTTAACCTCCCCAGGATCCTGAGATATCTGAGATAAGGCCAGCATTGTGTGATCAAAAGAGAATAGTGGAATTGCCAGGTGGTCTGGTCTGATGTAAAGTGCAAGTGAGGAATTCAATTCATTAGGAGTGCCTTGGTATTTAGTATTACATTGTGTGATTGCTCCCTCCCCCTATCTTTGTAGAAATTCTGACCAATTTTACAGGATTATGATTATCTAAAGCTATCATTTGATCATGTCCAAGCTTTTCAGTTGAACTGGATTTTGAACATTGGAATCTCAGATTTAAGATAAATGTGGGAGGGAGGGAGGAGAGGATTTTAAATTGACTCAAACTTTCTGAAACAAGAGCACCATTAAAATTGTATAACAGCTGAGGCTATAAATCTTTCAGGTCATTAATTGCATAGGAATATTCCACTGATCTTATCTCCTTCAGAATGTTGAAGACTTCAATTCCAGTTCATGTAAAGAATGCTTGTTAGGCCTGAAGATTTAAAATTCTACTTTTTTTCTTCTGTTCTTCCATTCAATCATGTCTAATTCTCAGAGACTGCCTGGACAAGTCCCTGCAGTTTTCTTGGCAAGTTTTTTCAGAAGTGGTTTGCCATTGCCTCTTTCCTAAGGTTGAGAGAAAGCGGCTGGCCCAAGGTCACCCCGCTGCCTTTGTGCCTAAGGCAGGATTAGAACTAACAGTCTCCTGGTTTCTAGCCTGATGCCTTTAATCACTGCACCAAACTGGCTCTCATAATTCTGGTTAGATTTGCCTAAAATGCATTATATAGTTTAATCTAATATAATCTCTCACCCTTATTTTTGGAAATGGAAATTTATTCTTTCTGAAGAGGGTACAATTCTGCTGATTTACTGATTACCTTAAATTTAAAGATTACAGTGCTCTTAATCCCATTCTAAAATTACCAGATTTACCAAACAATGTAATACATTCAATGAAGTTTACTTAAGAGGTTAATACTTTGCATCCTATGCTTTCCAGTGTTTTGACACTCCTGGAAAAGTCGATAATGATTAAAGAGTAATAAGAGAAGCTACCTCTCCTTATCAAGTTATCCAGGCCTTTCCTTTATTTATATTTCTGAAGCTTTTTGAATGCTTCTGATTAAAAAAAACCCTCCATACATTCATTTATATACAGCCTGTGTATTTGTGGTGTGTATGTGTATGTATGAGAGAGAGAGAAGAAACAAGTTTTGGAGGAATAATATTGTTCTTTAAAGTCCCTCTCTACTGTATCATTAAGTAGATTCTGTGTCTATACAGATGTAGTATTTGAGTACCTACAAACATTTTATATTCATTGGGAATTTATTTTTTAAAAAATAGGTAGGCCCCAAAACTATTATAAAGGATTGTGAGTTGTCCCGCTGAAGTAAATATGATCCTCACTTTTACTGATACGCACACTGGAATTAGGAATATATTTGAGTTTTTGCAGGCCATTTCCTTGTTCTTTTCCCAGTCAAGCACCCTTAAATTATAGAACCATACTTTGTATTATCCATAGCATAATCAACTTGCCTTGCTTTCTAATGACTTTGCTCATTAGAGATAATGATAATCCAACACGTCTGAGTTGTTCAGTTATAAGCAGTTGTGGGCTGTTTTCAAGTTTTCAAGGTGTAAATGAGGTCTGGAACAACCAATAATTAAGCCCAAGTATTAAGAGTCAAACTGTTTGTGGCTCACAATGAAAATGCTTTATGTTCCTTTTGGGGCCCTCACATCTTAAATACATGAATTAGCTATGAAAAATAATTGTACTTCTGAAAAGCAGGCTTAGCATCATGCCTTCCCTCTCGGATGACACAGCTCTAGCTGGCTGGTTTGTGGATCAGCAGTACTTAGTGCCTGAGAACTTGTGGAATAAATCAGGGAGGAGCTGCCACTGACGTGCTTTCAACACAGCAGAGAAAGGTATGTGGGAGGGTGAAAGTTGAGGACAAAAAAGATGCCCTTGCTGGTATGACCAGATTCGAAGCCAAGCTCAGGAAGGAAAGTGCACTCTCTGGTTGATTTCAGCACTGCTGGCAGCGGACAGAGGCAAGGGGTTCATGAAAGGGTAAGAAGACAACAAGCTGCAGAACTTCAAGGCAAGCTCACAAAGTTATACCGTACTATACTGTGCAAATCTATGCACGCTTACTAAGTAGAACTTCTGTTATGACAGTTATTGCTAAGAAGCATTTATATACTCTAACTGAGGTCTTTTGGAAAAGTTTTTTTCTAAATACTTTATTGTTCCTTTCTCACAATATACCAACACACTTCTACACGTACTACAGAAACTGAGCTGCTGCTATTTATTTTTATTTATCCTGCTTTCATTATTTTTTATAAATAACAGGGTGGTGAACATATCTATTATTCTTTCGTTCTCCTATGTTCCCCACAACAACATGAAGAGGTAAGTGGGGTTGAGAGAGAGTGACTGGCCCGAAGTCACCCAGCTGCCTTTCATGCCTAAAGCAGGACTAGCATTCAGATTGTCCTATTTCTAGCCTGATGCCTTAACCACTAGACCAAACTGGCTAGTTGTGTTTTCTTCCTGCCTTCCTTTTAAAGTCTTGAAGGTGGTTTGCCTGCACAGGCCTTTTCTGTTCCTTGTTCCTCCTTCTCTTTTATCCTCATAGTTCTGGCATAGATTTTGCTGAGAAGTTGTAAGTTGTGACTGAGTACAGATCTGAATCTGATTCACCTGAATCCTATGTCCTCATACTAATCTGTATTTCAGAGAAACTGCTGTAGTGCAAAAATGGAAGCCAGTTCAAATTTCACATTAGTCATGAATTCACTACCTATATTTAGGAAAACTACTGTTCTCTCAGATTTCATTGCCTGTGTTTTATCTTTAGTTATACATGCAGATGACAGCAATTCTTTCCTAGATGACTGGTAATTATCACTGAGGGAAAGAGACCTAAGTTTGCTACAGGTAGGTTTTAAAACAAATGAACAATTGTTCTATCATATAGAGAAAGTTGAATTATAATGTAATTGTGGCTTCAAGGCAAATTAGCCACTAATTTTTCAGCCACTTGACCACTCCTGAGACTTTTTCCAGATAATATGCAATGTGTGCATGTATTTGACACATGAATTCATTCTTATGGACTGTTTAATATTACAACTTGCAGGAAAGTTTCACACATTATACCTGACCTAGTTTGACCATGCATGAACTTGTGCATTTGTGTGTATGTGTGTGCACATGTGTTGCCATAACTTTTAGTGTAAATATATATATAGTAAAATATATACATAACTTATTGACATATATAATACTCTCTATATGATTTTACATTGTAATCTGGATGTATGAGTGAACACCAACTTAATGTGCAGCACTAAACTATGATCATGAGCAACTGTTGTGCACTTGTGCTTTGGACCCTTGAGGAAAAACTATGTGATCATTTTCATTTCTATAGATTTATATGACATTTATTTATATACAGAATGTTATTTGTTAGTGCAAGGAACTTGTCCTATGTTTTTAAACAGTCATAACAATATGATTCGGGAAAAATCTTATGACCAGAAAGAACATTACTGATTTTTTTTTTTTAACAATCTGAAATGAAACCTTTTCTCCAAATGATGGAACAAGAGAAGTACCTCATATCTTCTTTTTTTTTTAAATGAGTAGGTTCTTCTAGATTCATGATGAAAATGTCAAAGGGACCTTTTGATGAATCTAACTACATCTGTTCCTTTGGAATGAAGTTAACCTGGGACATCAACGACCCCAAGCTACCACAGGTACAGAGCAGAGGGAGGTTTGTAAAGAAGGCACGGAGTCATTAGATTGGCTTTGTGAATTAATTGCAAAGTCCTTTCTGCCCAGTGGAATACAGCATGCCTCCCAACTGTAGTAAACTTTCTCCAGAGGCAGGAGAAGCAGGATAGAATTTGGCAATGAGTGTATTCTGAGCCAAGGCTCTTGCTTCCCTGAGCTGTTCCAATATTTTCTTTAGTCCGCATTTCTTTAACCTAGGAGATGCCCAGGCAGAGTGTTCTTCTCATTAGGAAAACATATAATCTTCTGAAGAGAGACAGCCACAAAGCCAGAGGAGCTGACAGGGCCTATGCTGATTGACAGACTCACAAATCAGGTCCTAACATTTGGTGGTGTTTTGGGACAGACACAACAAAGGCAGACCAAAGATTAGAAATAAGGACAACAAAGTTATGTACTCTCTGTATCTCGCTGTTGTACCTTATTGTTTTGTACTGATTTAAGGGGGGATGGCGAGTGCCTCAACTGAATATCAGAGGAATTTCTAAAGAGGAATGGCATAGAAGAGGCTTTTGGATGCACTCAGCACCACACTAAAGCAGGGAACCCAGCCACTATATTTGTTATGAATGCATTGTGACTAGAACTCCGCAACATATAAAACTAAGCAAAAAATAGGATTCAGTAGGTTTGGGGTCAGAATGTTACTGATACCTGAACGTTGTCTGAACAGATTCATAGCAGGGTTTATTTGTTTGGACATATTGTAGCATGCTATCAATTAAATATAGGAGTTGTATTTATTAATGAGAGTTATGTTTTAGCATTTTGTTCGAATGGAATCGGAATATGTAGTAAATTAATATACTACATGTATTGATGTGCACACACCCAAGCTAGTTTCTATAATTCTCCCCCCTCTTTTTTTTAAAGGGAGAATTGGCTATTTTCAATCCTGCTCATACACTAGTCCCATTGGGTCAGCCTCTCAGAGACATTTCTTCATCATATTTCTTAATGCCTTCAACAATGACAGAACTTGTAATGTACTGCCTTCACTGGAAAAGTTTGGATACATTCAGAGATGCATCTGTCTTGGAAATAGCCCATGTTGAACTGTATAGTCCAGTAAAATGACAGGAAATGTTTTATGACATTTTGCATTATGTCATAAAATGACTTATAAAATTTGCTAAATTTCAATTCCACGGGAATCATGCGTCCCAGATTTGGGACACATTTTGCTTTTGAGCCCATTTAGCCAATTTTTGGTTCAAAAATTATTGCCTTATGATGCACTGTTCTTTCCCATTAAAGATTATGGAAACATGAGTTTTAGTAGTATATAGATAGATTCTACATCTGTTCCTTTTCCCCCCCACTCCTTCCTCTCATGTATTTGTCTCCTATGCAGGAGCCCAAACACTTTGATTCATTCCAGGAGTGGCCTGATGGGTATTTGCGATATATCTATACCATTGAAGATAAAAACGCACAAAGGCATCTTAGCGGTTGGGCCATGCGCAACACCAACAACCACAATTGCCAGATCCTCAAGAAATCCTGCCTTGGTGTGGTGGTGTGTGCCAGAAACTGCATCCTGCCTGATGGGACGAAACTTCAACTTCGGCCTGCTATATGTGATAAGGCTCGACAAAAGCAACAAAGTGAGAATCATGGGTGGGGGGGCAAGTGAGCTATGCAACAGCCATCCTTGTAGCTGTTGGGAACCTTCCCTTCTAGTGAAAAGTTCAACAAAACCAGTTCCTCCCTTCTCAGATTTCAAAATTTAGTATAGTTTTACTCAGCTCTTACTGCTTAAAAATAGAATCTCCAAGTTATTCATTAACCTATTTATATATATGCATATACATATATGCCAGATACTTATTTATAACAGGCATTTGTGTGTCATCTACAACCGTGGAGAAGTGAAACTCCTTGCAAGAAATAAGCCTTAGGGTACCTAAAAGGCTTTTACAAAGCAATGTTCTTGACATTCCCGGAATAATTTATCAATGTCATTCCTGTAACTGAAGATTCTACTGCAGGTGGGAAAAGTACACATGAAACCACATTGTTTCCCCACAGAAAAATCTGAAAATGTGTCAGTTTATAATTCCCAAATTATGCAAAATCAAAATATATTGCACATTATTTTTATACAGTACTTCTATCTCACTATATAGACGTCTTCAATCTTATATATTTCCAATGTAGTTGTCTATCTTGCAGAAAAGCATTGTCCCAACTGCAGCTCAACTCTTGAACTGATTGCTTGCCGAGGACATAGTGGCTATCCAGTAACTAACTTCTGGAGACATGAGGGCAAAGCAATATTTTTCCAGGTAAAATACAAATGCCAAGTAGGCTATCTCTATAGATTTCTTCTAATTAAAACAAAAACAAACAATCTTATGGTGTATAACTTAATGCAAACTGCTAAGACATGTATTTCCCTTATCTGATAATAGTTATCCGTATCTGAATAAAATAAATGCATTGCACTCAGTTAATGCCTACAACTTTTGTGAGCCTGCAGACCGAGACACTTAACTGGCTATTCAATATATTGCATATCAGACTTGTTTTTAAGCTATTGCTTTGAGGTTTTAAAACAAGGAAGGAGAGTGCTACTTGTGCCTCTTTTAACAACAACCAAAAAAAAAGAGTTTTAAATTAAGGAGTTACACTTAAAAGCCTTGCTTCCTGGGCAATCCAAAGACTATAGATGTGTTATGTCCATGAAAGACTTAACATTAGTGCTTACATGTCTAGGTTCATGTAACAAAGAGAATGACTGGTGGGCTATTTTGCAGTGCAGAATGCTGTGCAAATCTGAAAAGCCACTGGATCCTGAAATCACTTATACTGGACTTTTAAGACTCATACCTAAGCTTTAGTCTTTACTAATGCATGAAATTTCCGGGATGCTTCCATATGTTATATACATTCTCCACATAAGAAAAATGTTCATATGTGCACTGAAGACAAGCCAAAGATTCAAATTCAAGTCTCCAATATTTACAGGTGAAGTTAGGAACCATTCTTGCTGTAACCCCAGGAAAGCTGCTGTCTGTTAATATAGATAATTAATGTCTATCTTGTTATATATCGGCTTTTTAATGCTCTATTCTGTTCCTGTGTCAATATTATTTCAGGCTAAGGGAATTCATGACCACCCTAGACCAGAAAGTAAATCAGAGACTGAGATCAGAAGAAGTGCTCTTAAAAAGCAAACATCATCTCACACCTCCCAGAAGAAACGGTTTCTTGAGTTTCAGGTAACTGGGTCTGCGGTATCATCAGAAATGTTGATGTGAACTATCATAACTAATGTGAGCATTCATTTATATTCATTGATCCATAATGAATGCAGAATTTTAGCTCTTCAAATATGACAGGGTCTCAGAAATTAAAAAAATAGAAACCCATAACATATAAATTATATAATGTTATATAAAATATAAAATCATTTTAGCAAAAACAGCCTGAGTTTTGACTTTTTTCTTGCTCCACTAAAAATAAGTAATACTGTATATATGTTGTCTCCTAACATTTACCATAGCTTATAGAACTGAGAATGTAGACTGTATACTAAGTATTTATGCCTGTGTTGAGAGGGTAGAGTATGGAATTAATTGACTATATTTTATTATGCTGTTTATTATACAACAGCATCCATAATAGCCATGTCACACCTGTATTATGTCACTTTCCAGTTAGGTCAGGCATTTATTAATACTTTGCAGTTATTGGCAGACTTAAATACAACATATACAACAAACACTATCAAATGTTATGGCAAAGCAAATAGTAAGGTCAGTAGGTGATGTTATTAAGACTTAGGCTGTTATAGAATACATTAAATTGAGTAGTCAGTTACTATTTTTGACCACAAATCATCAAATCATCAGATGATTGTGAAAATTAAATTGATAGTCACACATGCATTTCTCAATGGAGTTCTCACTTGTACGATACAATAATTCGTTTATTTCTGTATCTTTGTTCTGAATAATGTGGATTTCTTCCTAGTCCACCCCACAGATACATGTTGTAAATATTCATCAGAAGTCAGGACTTAATAGAATAACATTTTGCCCCTCAGAATGGGGTGGAATTCATATCAATAGAAATTTAAAAATAATTGCCGTGATTCAAATCAATATATCTCATTGTTATGGAAGAGATTGATAAAGTGACCAAAATGTTTGCTGAGTCTGCTTGCAAATGTTAATTACTCATAACTAAATTTAACCCTTCTCTCTTGGGTTGGAGTCCTTTAAATGGAAGGCATCATTAGACATTGTCCTTTGAATAGAGATAAAGAGCTACATAACTTTTATTGTTGCGATTAAAAAAAATATGTATTGTGGAAATTCCAGGAACATAAACATCATCAGTTGGACTTGAAATCTGATATATAATCTAAACATCCTGATTAAAAATACTGGAAAAATAATTTAAACAATAGTCAACAATTCTATTTAGTAAAAGGTGTGTGTATGTGTGTGTGTCCATTAATATTCTCTTTAGACAGGAACAGCATGCAGTGAGAATGGTAATCACTTTCCCTACATCCATCCTGTATCATATGAAGAAGGACCAGAAAAATGTAGCATTTTCACAGAGGCCAGCATACCATTCCTTGCTCAGTCTCATTTATTTCCAAGTTCAGAAGCATACCACATTACTTACGACGCAACCAATTTTCAAGGGGATATAGCATCACCTCTCCAGAACTATCCAGCCTCCCAAATCTACACATCTAAATCAGGTTATGGTTATGATTGTGCATTTCCTGGTTATGTCAATTCCAATTTATATCCTACATTTCACAAAGAGGTAATGGATATTCCAATGGACACTGATCACCTCTTGCTGAATGGACTTCAGTGTCATGCAACTTCACTCAGTGTCCATGAACATCAGGAGATGAAACAGTCCTTAGGAGAAAATAATTATGGAGAAAGAATTAGCTATGGATTATGTCAAGCCAATGCTAACTATCCTCATTATAGTGAAGAATATGCATATAAATATAGTCATTCCTCTCTGAATGTTCCAACTATGCAAACTGTTATAACTGCAACTACAAAGATGTCCCTTGAAGCCTATAAATCTCCTGCTGTGAAATATGGTGAGAGTTTCTGTGATACAAAGGATATGATTAGTTGTCCTCTAGTAACAGACATTTCAGGGAATTTTTGCTCAGAAATCAGCATTCAAGAAGAAGATTGGGCAATGAGCAAATCAACTTTGACTGGTGAGCATTTGATGACTCCTAATAAAGCAGGACATGTAGTAGCAGTAGATACTTGTGAGAATAGTCCAGGTACTGAAAGAAACTATATTGTCTACGAAGGACCAACATTCTCATTTGAAAATACTGAAGCCAAAGTGCAGTATCATTAGAGGTAAATATAAAGCATACCATTTACCAATAGTCACTCAATTTGTTTTTTTCTGAGAATGTATTGAATTGGGTGGCTTTGTATTGACTTGGCTGTATTGACCTAGCTGGCTAAGTTACTCAACCTAAATCATGGGTGTCAAACTCACCGTGTCACGTTACCATCATGTGACATTTTGTGACATTTTTACCATTCGTGGACGTGGGCGTGGCCTTGTGAGATGTATCTGGCCCACACACCACTAGCTTGACACTGTTCTAAATCAAACGTAAAGTCATAACCCAACAAGTGACAGAGCAATCAAAATTTAAGATTAATCCTAGCAGACAGAGTGCCTAGTAGGTTCAGAAATTGACCAATTCCAGAGATAGTTTATTTTCAGCTCTGGATAGTGTAGTTCTTTTCAGACGCATTTGGCTCAAAACTTGGGATCCTCCTGGATTTAGGATTGCTGCTAAAACATTAGGTAGAAGCTGAGGCCACCAGGCTTTTGCATAATTACATCTGGTTGATAATTACTTATGCCTCTGTCATTCTGCCTCTGGATTATTAGAAGCTGGAATATATGGGGCTGCTCTTGAACACTATTCATAAACTGTAGTTGGTTCAGCATAAGGAGACAGCATAGGTTATTATGGGCGCACCCAAACTTGCTGTTATAACACCTCTACTGCAGCAGACGTAAATTCTTCCAAGGATAATTGTAGGTCCTGGATGTTCCTTTGTAATTTAGCTCATCCATTTCTCTGAGACCGTGTATTGGGTCTCAAATTTGCCCATCAATCAATAGAATCTGACCATCCAATGAGAACAAGACATATTAAGACTTTCCAGCTGAGGAAATGTCTTCAAAAACAGGCTGAGTTTTGAGTCTCCTTCAGAAACGTCATTCCATCACATTTCTCAGTGATTATTTCCCTCCTGTGGATTAAGCTTCCCCTAAATATAAGAACTGCCTTTTCTCTGAAAGACCCTTGAAAACCTGGCTGTTCTGAAGAACATTTGAGGATGAGATGGAATGTCGAACTATCCCTGAATGTGGACATCTATTATGATGTGGTGAAAGTAATATATCTCTTGTGAGTTTCTTTGATTTTTTAACAGTTACTGTAAACAAATTGTAAGCTGTTCAAAGTCTTTTGATAATAGTGGCCTAGAGAACATATAAATAAATGAAGATATTATAAAATTAAAATACTGGGAAAGAAGAATTGAAAAAATTCTAGTATATAGTACCTATAGCAGACTGAAAAAGGTGAAGTTTTAATTGATCTTAACTCTGTTTTGTACAATCCCATACTATCATTAGGGTATCAGTTGCACATATTTTATTAAAATGTATGCAGAATGAAAGCGTGCATTCATTCTCTGATGAGTTTTTGTACAGCAAAACATTGTGTTCTCGTTAAACAAACATGCTTTGAGAGCCTGTTCCAAAAATATTTTTTTCTGTTTGTGTGACAGCATAAAATCATGCTTTGAAAATTAATCTTCAACGATTCAGATGTCCAAACGGCATCCTAAAACAAAATTAAACTTTTAAAAGTGTATTTTGCAATCTTAATAAAGTGTGAATTTTTTTTTAGTTGGTAATTCAAATGCCTTTTTTCAAGTAAAAGAGAGACATTGAACAGTGTATTTGAATATGCTTTATTAGGTGAATACTTTATAAAGAAGAGATATCATTATTGGTTTTGTGCTAAAGATTTATATGTCTGGAGAACAATATTAATGCGTAATGGATTGAAAGTAAAGATAAATTATATAATTTATGATGCTGCAATTTTCTACCCATGACACTGAGAGTAAAGCTCCTTCCCATGGACATGAGGTGGGTCCCCACTCTTCTGGCCTTCTGAAAAAGGGTTAAAACATCGCTGTGTGGCTTTGCATGGGGCACCCAAAGGAACACGCAGTGTTGGTTAGTGCCATGACAACCTTTTTTTTTTTAATAGCAGGGTTAATTATTCTTACCTCCTTAAAGCCTTTTATAATTTTTTAAAATTTTAACTCTAACATTTCAATTTTTATATACTATTTTATATTTTGATGTTTTATTGTACACCAACCAGAGTCCCTCTTTGAAGAAGGGCAGTTCAGAAATGTGAAATATAAACAAATAAATAAACAAAGTCTGCCACAAGGTTGAGTCCTGGTGCCTTTTTTTTTTTTTTGCATATTTATGTATTCTCCTTTATTTGTACTTGTTGGAAGACTGGAAAGAAGATGGCGACAGATAATAAACAGAACTAAGGAAATAAAGTGCTACAGGAAAGGGAAAATGAAGCAGAACTCAACAAGCAATAGCCTGAATGCCTGAACTCCTAAGATTTCCTTTACGCACTACTGATCATCAACTGACCTTACTCCTAAAATAATAGATGGCAAAACATTACAGATTTTATATAGCCTGAAGCTGCAGTAAGATGTCACTTAAGAGGAAAAAAATATGATTTAATAACAGTTTTACTCATGAACTGGGGACAAGATGAGATGCAACATTCAAAGGCCAATAAGGAAAAGTGATGTTGTCAGGGAAATGATAATGCCAGTTTAAAAAAATTAAATAGTGAGGGCCTAAAATGGCAATGTCAATATGCTTAATTTGAAATAAACACCACTAAACATCATGGGGTTAATCGTACCGGAATGTCATTGTATTAGAGAAGGCAATATATTTAACTGGAATCAGCTTGCAGCTGACCTGTGGATGTGTCAAAGTATCAGATGAATTACTGAAGAAACATATTGAGTTGTCACGATATCGAGGGTTTGGGGTTTTGTTCTTTTCTTTTTTAACAAATTGCATTGCTGCTCATGGATCTTTTAGCTCTTGCCTATTATCTTTCATTTCATTTCCTGGTTCACAGCAAGAGCAAGGCCCACTGCTATTATTATGGCTATAAAGGTAAAAGATGTGCTAATTGATCAGGACATGTTGTTCATCCTACTGCTTTGAGAAACACTCCACTTTTTCAGCAAATAACCAGAGGTTCCTTCTAAGGTCAAACTGGCTGTTATCTATGAAACCTAAGAACTACCAAATAGGAAAAAATGAAAAGAAACTTGATAGCGAGGGAAGGAGACAAACAGATCATCTATAAAGAAAACAGATATAAGTAAACATAGGTGCATAAGGTTACGTTTATCAGCATTGTATTGATGGATAAACCTTCTGAAGAACTTCTGCTTAACACTTGTTCTTCTTTCCCAGGCCTGGGGTTAGGGTGTTTATGGAACCCCTGCTGTCATTTATGTTGTTATGTTTTAATTGTGCTTTTAATTACATATTTTAAATATTGTAAGCCATCCATATTCTTCTTGGAGTCAGATATTATTAAAATCCAAATAATAATTATGAATATTAAGCTGAAGTAAACATACCATTTCCCCGAAAATAAGACCTCCCTGGATAATAAGCCCAATCAGGCTTTTGAGCGCATGCGCTAAAATAAGCCCTCCCCTGAAAATAAGCCCTCCCTGAAAATATTTAAACGCATGTGCAGCCAGTCCCCGCCATTTCCTCTGGTTGCTTGCCACGCAAATAACAGGAGGTGAGGAGGCGAGGCCGGAGGGGGGGAGGGGGGAACATGCCCCATGCATCCCACATGCCCTTACCTAATGGCCGCTCCCACAACCCTAGCCACTGTGCCCAATCTGTCACACTAATGGCCGCCGCAAAAGCCATTAGTGAAGAACAGGGAGGTGACTGAGGTGACGGGACATCTGGTCACAGCGGCATGGCCGGGCTGACGGCATGATGCAGAATCCTGGGAAGCATGGCTGGAAGCGCATGCACGGCTTCAGGGGCAAACAGCTGACGAATGGATGTTTCAGCAGCAGCCATGAGGTGACCATGCTCGTCGCCTCCTGCATCGCAAAAATAATAAGACCTCCCTGAAAATAAGGCCAAGCGCTTATTTCGGGGGTCAAAAGAAAATAAGACCTTGTCTTATTTTCAGGGAAACATGGTACTTCTTTGTCTAGACTGAGATAGCAAATCTTTACACATTTACTTGGAAATAAATCCACTTAAATTCAACAGAAGCTTTTTTGCAGATTTGTACGAGATCACCCCAAATACATATTCTTTTTGGTCTGCAATTCTAAAGCACACTGGATACTATCATGTTTAATGCTTGTGTAATTATAACCTGAATATTGGACTACAACTCTCATAATCCACAGCCTCACCAGCTGCAGATGGTGAAACCTAACAGGAAACAAGGTGTGGCACCTTAAAACCATCCAATTTGTTAATGCTTTAAGCAACATGTATAAAACTATTTTAGGTGAAAGACCATCTGTACTACTGGTTAATATTCCATTGTCCTGATTTAGCATCTGCAGTGCACTATAAGGAACCAGTTAATTCCTCTGGCTTTGCTACTATTCATCAGCAGCATGTTACCAGTCTGCAGAAAAAGGGGTAGATCTGACTGCAATATTATGTCAAACTTCTATATGCTTCTTCCACTATACCTCCTTCTGTAATAATCCAAGACAAATAAAACAAAACAAAAATGAAGTCATAAAAGGATAGCAATAGCTATCCCTCTTTATAGCCCTAAGAAATTTTTACAGAGGCAGCATATTGCCCCCAACAATCTGGATCCTCATATTACCCACCTCAGAAGGATGGAAGGCTGAGTCAATCTTGAGCCTGGTGGGATTTGAACTGCCAAATTGCAGGCAGCTGGTAGTCAGCAGAAAGGGCCTGCAGTACTGCACTCTAACCACTGCACCACCAAGGACCCTTCCTCCCTCCTTCCCTCTCTCCCTTCCTTCCTTCTATATGGCAATAAATGTTGACTTCCAAATCTGCTTCTTAGTTCAGAAGGCATTGTACATGTGTGCATGTGGGTATCTGTTGTACAGGAGGCAATGGGTAGGGGGAGTATCTGTGCAGGTGTGAAATAATATATTTTCTGAATTGTAAGCTGGCCGGAGTTATTAACTGATATGGGTGACCACAGAAATTGAACAAACAAACAAAACAAAACAAATATGGAGATCTCTAGACTGTTGTATTTCCCCACTCTGGACCATGCCATTCAGGGGGAAGTCCTTTGGTTTCAAAAAGTAAATCCTTTCCAAAAAAATAAATCCCTTTAACTGGAGGTAATTCAAGAGACCTTAGACATGGCATGCCAAATGAAACAGTTCTGCTTGGAGTCTGGAATACTTTGAACCATTTTCAATTTTACAGAAATTCCAATTTACAGAATTTACAGAACTGCAACAAAAGGCCCCAGTCCATATGAAGTTCAGGTGACTGGATGGGGAATTGAACCTCCTGAAATTCCCTGAAAAGTTTAGCATATACCTATTTTGCAAACATGTTGCACTTACAAGTAGCTTACCTGATAATTGGCAATGTATTTATTATTTAAATGCAAATTAGTCTGTTTTTTCCTTCTTCATTAAGCTAGGACTTAAATCTAGAAGCATATTCTGTAAACAATAGCAGGAATGTTCCACACTTAATTTAATTTATGGCATCAGTTATAAAGTTTCTTTTGAACTTTCTTTAACCTGAGAAGATGTGATGTTTTCAACAGTTTATCCTTTAGAGAATGGAGTCTGTTATCTGTTTTTTTTACACAGCTGACTTGCGGTGGAATCAATTTACCTGTCAACACAAGTTGAAATCTGTGGTAAGGAAGATAAGCAACTCTGCAGACACTTTACAATAGCCCTGTCAAGAAAAGTTTAGGGTATTCTGTGTAGATACTCCTGTATCTACACAGAATGCTATGCCTAAGCCATATTGTGATACAGTTCATTTGATGGGCTAGTTCATACGAGCTAAAAGAATGGCTACACTCCCACAGTATAAAGAACCATAAATTACTCATGTTCTTTTAGTTTGGCTAATAGGCTATTCTAATCCAGTTTCTATGTTCTTCCATATATAAAGGAACATTCTGTATTCTCTTAGATATAGGATCCCAATCTGTCAAATCCAATTTTTTCTCTTTTGTACTGCAAGTATACCTGCTATGTCAGAGGAAAAAGTGCATCTCTGGAGCCTTTCAGCATTCTCTCATAACAGTGGTGCTTCAGGCTGGCAGCAGATTGTGCTAGGCCAGGCTCTCCCACAAGTGTCCTGGGCTCCAAGGGACATGACTGGACATTGCCATTCCATATGCATTTTTGAAAAGGAAAGGCTTGACTCGAGCTGAGCTGCTGATGACTTCATACAGTTGTGCTTTGTTTTTACAGTAGCACGGAAATGGTTTGCCACCACTTTATTCCAGAGTGCTTTCTGATTTCCCAGGATAGGCTACTGGTAGTCCTTTATTCAGGCAATACAAAGCCCAAAATGGCTTAACTTCTGCAATTGGTTATTATTAAGTTACAAGTCTCAATAGCCCTGCTTATACGGTATGACTTGGTTATCCACGAATAACCATGGCCGGTGATGTATTTAATCAACTTTTTTGGGTCGTTTTGCACAACATGCCAAATTAAAAGTGATTACAGTAACAGAATAACAAAGTTGGAAGGGACCTTGGAGGTCTTCTAGTCCGACCCCTGCTGAAGCAGGAGAGCCCTATACCATTTCAGATAAAGAGTTGTCCAATCGCTTCTTAAAAACCACCAGCGATGAGCACCCGGTACCATAGATAGTTCCTAGGTCAGTGTGCTGGGAGAACCCAATTACTGTCTTTAACATGGTTTATGATCTAGGAACAGCGAGGCTTAATCTTGGCAACTTTTGAGTTGTGTGGACTTCAGCTCTTAGAATTCCCAAAGCCAGCATGCGGGGGAAGTTGCCAAGTTGAGAAACAATAATCTAGAAAGTTGTACGTAAAGTTAATTCTACTACGTTTGAATTGAAACAAATAAAAAGAATTCGTGATAATCGTCAGCCAACGATTCCTGCGGCTTTTTCAAACTTCCTTCCCAAACCTTCCCTCAGCGTGAAGCGAGGCTTAAGTCACGTACTGCGCAGGCGTCATCCGGCGGCGAGCCGTAGTCAGGAATCGTCTCCCAGTCAGCCAATCAGAAACTCGAAGCGAGCGCGAGCGCCCCACCCCACTCTGATTCCCGTACGTTTTTTTTTCCACGCTTGGCTTTGCCTTCTTCTTCTTCTTCATCTTTCTCTTTAAGTCCCGCCCACTCCGTTCGCGGCTCGCTCGCGTCGGCAAGTTCGCTTGGGGATTCGCTAAGAAGGCTGTTGCCAAGGTGACAAGTCGGTGCGGAGCCCGGCCTCACTAGTATCGAGGGAGCTGCCGACGGTTCGGAGGTGGGATGAGGCAGCTAAGGAAAGGAGGCTCCGGAGGAGGAGGAGGAGGAGGCCCTCGACCCTCCCTGGGCGGCCAAGACTTCAGCAGTGAGTGCGCGGCCCGGGAGGACGGAGTCATAGTGACTGGGCGAAGAGAACGATGGGGGGGGGGGTGATGGTGGGCGGTCACGGCGCGTCGAAACAGGGCTGGGTTTTCCTGCGGGACTCGAGTTCGCGACTCGCGGGTCCCATCAAATATTTTGGAGTTTGGTTTCCACAATTGGCTGCAGGGACTGGGGCTGATGGGAGTTGAAGTAAGTCCCAAAGCATCTGTAGAGCAGGGGTCTCCAACCTTGCAACTTTAAGCCTGGCGGACTTCAACTCCCAGAATTCCCCAGCCAGCTTAATAGAAAAGCAAAGCTGGTTGGGGAATTCTGGGAGTTGAAGTCCGCCAGGCTTAAAGTTGCCAAGATTGGAGACCCCTGATGTAGAGAGTAACTAGTAAGTCTTTCGTTGTACTACAAGAACAAACTTATTTAATCATCTTCAGGTCGATTTATTCCCGGACTTTTCTCTCTCTCTTAGGTGTAAGTACTGTTGCATTACAATTTGATTTTGTGCACCTCTGCTCAAAAGAAAGACTCAGGCCTTTTATTTTCAGTTTTGCCACTTGACCCATGATTAAGTTGAGAATAAGCCTATGGAGCCTAGGCATGAGAAGGGATACGGAATTGTTTGGGTTGAGTGTCAAAAATTAAACTTTCTAAAACTTACATTTTGATGGGCAACAGTGAAATATCTGCAATGACGTTCCAATTTTATTTATTCGTTACTGATTATACTTTGATTCATTATGGATTATACTTCAAAAAGCGAAAGGCAGCATTTTTTTTACATATTTTATTTCCTCAACAACTTCTTGAACTAGGAAAATATCTGTGATAATGACAGTTACCCAAGGACTGTCCTGGCTTGGAATAACAATTAGAATATGGGTGCCCTGGGGTTTAGTTAGTAAGTTAATGATACACTTCTGCTGACAATATGATTGTTCTTCTATAAGAGATGTCTAGTCTTTTAGAGCCATCTGCACTCAGTAGATTTTATTTTATAAGTATAACGTACCGGTATGTGTGCATGACTCTATATGAAATAGTTAGAATAGATTTTGCCTTTGCTTTTTACAAAGAAAATATTTTCATAGATGAACTATATGGGCCTAATTAGCACATTTGAACTATTAACACTGTTGCAAAATAATTATTTGTAAGCACACTATGAAGTTTGGAGTTGGATAATTTTGATCTTAGCATTAGTATGCATAGATGAAGCAGTACTGGTTTCTACAATAGGAGAGATATTTCTTTCCTTTGTACATTTATATAATTTGATCAGAATGAAGCACAGTCAGTTAGATGACGCTAATCTTTTATATGCAATAAACTATTAATATATTTAAACATCTACTTGTTCTGAGACTGTTCAGATATATTACTGTGAACTTAAATATTTCTTCCTCCAATTTGGTGAGAAATTTAATGAAATAATCTGGTGATTCAGTTAATGAACTTTGTTCAAACGTTCTCTAAACTTTGTGTATTTTTATTACTGAAAAGGATTAAATCCAGAATTTTGACTTCCTTTTTCACAAGTAGGAATAACTATACATAGTATTCGATAGGTATACTCAATTCTTCAGAGGATTGAAGTGTACCTTCCATTGAAATTAGAAAATAGTCTTAAGTAAGTGAAGAAAATATTGTGGAATAAATGGTGGAAAGCTTTTAAAAACTTCTTAATCTTTCAGGAAAATATAGAAATGATGACAGATGTACAGTCACCAAGAAAAGAGAGTTTAATTCATGTCATTTAGTCATAAGTCTAAGGAAGACTTTAGTTTTCACAGGACTCTGTGAATGAGCAATATCTGTTTTACCACCTTGGTAACACCTTGTCAGTGTTTAGCAACAACAACAATTTATCCTGTAAAAGTAAACAAGGAAGAAGACTGAAAGAAACTCTGCTCATTTCAGATACATTTCTTTTTTCACAATCAAAACATCTTCAATTTATAATTGTTACCGTAATAGCAGAGTTTTGAGGGGGTAGCATCTAGCTCTGTGTTTTCATAGCATTTTACTTATATATGAAGGAACAGGTTTCTTTGGTCTCATATTTTTAAAAAAGTATATTTTATGAATATACATTTGTGGCCACCTTCCATCAGTTCTAGCATTTGAACAAAGATTTAAAATTATTTCCAGATTAAAAACAAAATATAATAATAATGAACATTGTGTAGCTATTATGAATACTCTTGAAGTCAGAGGCAAATGTGTTTACAATATGAGAATAGCTGGGCTTTTACTTGCATAATATGTATGAAGACTGCCTTTGATTTCTGTTTGTGAGAATTAAAACTGTTAGAACATAGTTATTTTGTTTTACTGTTTCAATGAGAAAACATAAAAATGAAAAGTGTAATAAAAAGTAAAATTGAGCATCCATAGGGTATATCTTAAAAAAATAAAGTTTCCGTGAGTAAGACCCATCAAGTATTAACCTAGCATAATTAAGAGTTAATAGCACAGTCCACTCATTTGCTGCTTCAGTTATTTATAGGACTAAGCATTAGGAGTCCAGCATGAGATTTATGTGAAATGCTTTATACATCTTAAAGCATCTTATAAGCATGATCTCCATAGACTATGGTAACTGTACTTGTTAACATGCTGTTTTTTATTATTATTTTAATATTAAAAAGCCACACCCAAAGTCAAACCAAAATAAGGAAATGTATTTAATTCATAGAAACAGTCATTCAGCCCATTTAAAAAAAACCCCATACCGTTAAATATTGATATAGAATGATATTAATCAGCCTTTGCATTATATTAACAAAGCCAGAATCTAGGAATAATCTGTTTTAGTGGAACCTGTTTTCAGCAAATGCTTAGTTTTTCATATAGTGATACAATCCAGATTTGGGATATAATTTATTTTTCCCTGTCTTTGATGATAATATGTTGTGCAATTATTTTCTTTGAACTTCTCCCAGTTCAAAGTTGCTATGGAATGTTGCATATAAAGTTTTCATTAGGACAAGGTAGAAATAAATGACTTTAGCACTCTTTGCTGCTTCTGTTTAATAGTTTTATTTAGAGATTAAGGTGTTGCACCAAGAGCCTAAATTCTAGTTCTTCCATAGGCATGGAACCTAACGGGATTATTTTGGGCCAATCACTCACTCTCAACCCTCGAAAAAATACAATGGCAAACCATTTCTGAGAACGTTGTCAGGAAAACTGCATAAATTTGTCTATTTAAGCTCGATTTAGACTTAGGTGTCAACACATACCTACACTGCTAGATTGCAGATGGGCCGGCACACACACTTCCCAACTCTCAATTATGTGTTGTGTGGAGATGCACATTCTGGAGGCTGATTGGTTGATCTGACTTATTGGGAGGCGAGTGGTGAGGCAAGGCACATTGTTGTTTGAGCGCCCCCTAGAATATTATCATTTGCAGAATTGGCTTTCAGATTGAAATATTGCACAGATCTGGGTTCAATTTGGTATGGCATTATTTTGTACACAGTCTTGTCAGCTTAAAATGATTTTTATACAGATAGTCTTCGACTTAACAACCACAATTGAGCCCAAAATTTCTGTTGTTAAGTGAGACATTTGTTAAGTGACTTTTGCCCCATTTCCCGACCTTTGTTGCCACAGTTGTTAAGTGAATTACCTCAGTTGATAAATTAGTAACCTGGTTGTTAAGTGAATCTGGCCCCCCATTGACTTTGCTTGTCAGAAGGTCACAAAAGGTGATCACATGATCCTGGGACACAGTAATGGTCATAAATATGAACCAGTTGCCAAGCATCAGAATTTTGATCACATGATCATGGCGATGCTACAAAGATCGTAACTATGAAAAACGGTCATAAGTCACATTTTTCAGTATCATAACTTTGAACAGTCACTAAACGAACTGTTGTAAGTTGAGGACTACCTGTAGTTTGTATCATTAAATATGTCATCTTTTTAATATACAGTGTTCTTGCATGTTCAATTTCTATTGTTAAGTTCTTTTATAAGTACAAAATTGTATCTTGAAATAATAGTTTTACCATTATTATCAATTGAAATAATTACTAATATCAGCTAACTCATTAAAATTCATTGTTCTAAATTCTAATTCATGATTTTTTGTTCCTGAATTTTCTCATACTGCTAGGAATTTCTGAGTTGTGTTAACATGTCCTCTGTCTGTCCTCTCCTGTAATCCTTTCTTAATGCTACTTGAGTAGATTATTCTCAACAATAAGGAACAATCTGTTGTTTACAGTAGGTTCTTTTCCACTTTTTCCAAGATGTTGTTTTGGGAATATGCCAGTTCTGCATGGGTCAGATGACGTTGTACAGAATACTCTGTGGGTCTGTATAGAATATTCTGTGGTCCCAAACTGGTTACCTGATAGAATAATAATAATAAATACTTGCAGAGTATTTAAAAGTATTAAAATATGGAGAATCAGGTATAGAATTAAATAATAAATGGATAGTTATGTTTTCCTTCTTGCTCCTTTTTTCAGACTATATACTCTCTTCTATACTCCCTCTGTTATGTCACTAAACAGATACATTAGCATTATCTGCAGTGAAATGCATTAATCTTTTTACACAGAAATTTAAATTAAATTTCCAGTTCTAACCTCTAAAAGAAAACCCTGTATATATTCTAATACTTGTTTCAGTTTTGCTCACACCTTATGGACCCAGTTAAATCTTACTGCGTATGAGTTTCCTTTGTGGATTCAGGTAGCGATTAATGGCAATGTCAGTATTTCATTTTATCATTTTATCAGTATTTCCTTTCATTTTAATATAATATATAAAACAAAGCTTTACATAAAAATATGATTTTGAATAAAATACATCAAAGAAATATGACTAAACCTCTTTATTACATTTCTCCCTCTTTAAAACAAATCAAATATAGATAAAAAGCATATGTTGCCTTGCTTCTTCTCCCAGACATGTGTAGATGAATAATTCTAATGTGTATAATAATTATGTTGGATATATTCCATACACAACAAAGTATAGTCTGCTTGCTTGCTTGTTTTTTTTTTTATTTACTTATATATTTATATCCCACCTTTATTATTATTATAAATAACTCAAGCATTAGGCATATCCAACACACTTCCCTCCTTCTATTTTCCCCACAACAACAACCCTGTGAGGCAGGTCGGGCTGAGAGAAAGTGACTGGCCCAAGGTCAGCCAGCTGACTTTCATGGCTAAGGCAGGACTAGAACTCACAGTCTCATAATTTCTAGCCTGGTGCCTTAACCAATATTAATAGATTTGGAATACAGATAGAGTCCTGTGCAACTGTAGAGGTAAAAAAGGTTACAGATAGTCCTTGATTTATGACCACAATTGAGCCCAAAATTTCTGTTGTTAAGTGAGACATTTGTTAAGGGAGTTTTGCCCCATTTTATAACCTTTCTTGCCACAGTTGTTGAGCGAATCATCACAGTTAATAAGTTAGTAACCTGGTGGTTAAGTGAATCTGGCTTCCCCATTGACGTTGCTAGTCACAAAGTTGCAAAAGGTGATCCCATGATCTTGAGTCACATAAATGGTCGTAAGTATGAACCAGTTGCCCAGCATCTGAATTTTCATCACATGATCATGGAGAGGCTACAAAGGTTGTAACTGTAAAAAAATGGACATAAGTCACTTTTTTCAGTGCTGTTGTAACTTTGACCGGTCACTAAGTAAACTGTTGTAAATCAAGGACTACCTGTATTCACATTTGCAAGAAAGTTCTGTTGTTTTGGGTCCAATCTTCTGCATAGTTTTGGGTCCAATCTGAATGCATAGTTTTATATTAAGAATGTTAATTTAGAATTTTGTATTATACCAGCGCAATCACTTGTGTTTAATGTTTTTCTATATTATATATTTTGTTATTAAGGATCCATGTAAGGATGGCAGCTTTTCTCCATTTGCTACTATATTATTTCTGGATAGAGTGGTTATAATATTGAAAGAAGACTGATGACTTAAGCAACTACTATGACAGTTTACTAATCGTATAACAGCACCATTCTGAAAAAAGAAACACTTAAGATTTTTGAGCATTTGGCTATCTTACTTTTTACAAAATGAATCGTTATACAACTCTGAAGCAACTTGGGGACGGAACCTATGGCAGTGTTCTGATGGGGAAGAGCAATGAATCAGGGGAGCTGGTGGCCATCAAAAGGTATGTCATTATATCCTGATGTTCACTTAATACTTAACGGCACAGTCCTATACATATCAGCTTGTGAGATCTCTGTGAGATCAAATTATAGGGTTATGCTAGCATATCTTTCCCCACTTTGCTACCTTTGCTCACCTTCAACCTGTTATCTTAAAGCATTTTGACAATGGAAATTTCAGGTTATTTATTGTTCTGCCAGATTTTGGCTAGAGAATGGAAATAAGGGAGAACTAGTGTTTTTATTTTGTTCCTGCCCCCCCCCCCAATTTGGGGAAAAAAATTGAATTTTCTCCTTGTGAAACTGATAGAAGATAATAAATCTGCACTAGCTGTTGAATTTGTTGAGATGCTGTACAAATTTGGGACCATGTTGGTGAATTAGGAGAGATTTTGGATATTGCAAACAGTAACTGTCAAAATGGTCTCAAATGAATCTTTTTATTCAATTCTGGATTTTTAAAAGAATTAGCCTCAAAAACAGAGGGGTGTTTCTCCTGCTGGATTTCTCTTAAAGTAAGAGCCTATGTAATAATATTTTAAAATTAGTATATTTTAATAAGTTTTATACAATTTTGGGGGGTATGATTCTCTTATTTTAAAGTTTTCTTTTAACTTTTATTTCAGAATGAAAAGAAAGTTCTATTCTTGGGATGAATGTATGAATCTGAGGGAAGTTAAGGTAATTAGGGTAGTATAATTTTAATAATATATTTAGACCTGATAAATTATGTTCAGTGCAAATACTCCAGATTTGCTATTCTAATTAACATTCTTCTCTAATATGTAGAAAGAAAGAAAATGAATTGTTAAGATCTTGGCTAATTGGTATTGATAAAAGTCATTTATAGATTGAAGGCTTCTTAAAGTATCCTTGAAGGAAGTTATTTGCTGAATAAAGGCTAATAATTTGTTTCTTTTGTTCTGTTTTGTTTGGTTTGCATTATAAAAATGGAGAATAGTTTATGCAAATGGATTTGTCTATGCTAAAATAGAACCTCCTCTCCCCCTTTCAGACTTTTCTAGTGTAGGTTTTTGTGAGCAGTAATTTCATCTGGATTGTATAGATTAGATAAACAAGGAAGAAAAGGCACCCAGAAAAATTTAACTAGAATATAGATTTTAGGGAAATATACTTTGTAAATTTTAAAGATCTCCACATTAGGTTTAGTTTGCATCCTAAGTCATAATAGAAACAAAGTCTGTATGCTTTTATGATTGGTAAATACTTCTATTCAAGTTTGAACTAACCTCTCCCATTTGTTGTCTTGTATTGTAGTCTCTGAAAAAACTTAATCATGCCAATGTAATAAAGCTGAAAGAAGTTATTCGAGAAAATGACCATCTGTATTTTGTGTTTGAATATATGAAGGAAAATCTGTATCAGCTAATGAAAGACAGGTATGTTTAGAACCAATCTGCTGTTTTCACTTGCTTTAATAATTCTCTGTGCATTCAAAATATACACAATAGTTTAATGAAGTATAATTTTTGATATTTATTAGATTTTTTTTTAAAATCCCACCTGTATTTTTTTATTAATAAGGTAGCAAACATAGATAATATTCTTTTCTCTCCTATTTGCCTCACAACAAAGGCCTATGACTGAGTTGTTCTGAGAAATAGTGATTGACCCAAAGTCACCTGTCTTTCATTCTTAAAGCAGGACTAGTTACCTGGTTTCTAGACCAGCACCGTAACTACTACATCAAACTGACTCTCCATGTTAGATGTAATGGTTGCTAAATCATAATTAATTCATATTATACAGTAAGCCAAAAGTAGAACCTATGCTGTTCTCAGATTATATTATTGGTATTTGATAGCAAAATATTGCATTTTGAATTGTATATTTTTTTTCTTTAAAAAATGTAAAATTTTTACCCTTAAGCCTCTTTATTATTTCTCCCTGAATAAGCCACACACTTGATTGCTACTTCATCATAAGCCATAAGAATAATAAGATCCAAAGATTGAAATATTTTTTCCAATGTGCTGAAGTTATGAAGGATTTTGAAAGAGGAAATAATGCACTTCTCTCCTTTTTCCAACTAAGAACTTTTCCTGGTTCCTGGCATTTTTATTAATAGAAGGGGACCTGTTTTTATTGAAACTTGAATTCTTTAAGGTCACACATCTGTTACAATGATTTTTATTTTTGAAAAAGTGATTAAGGCGTTGGATAAATAGATAAATGAAATAATAAAGCATATTTGTTTGTATCTGAAAAGTATCCTGTTTTTCTTCACCTTGTTCATTTGTTGCATTACAGAAATAAACTGTTTCCAGAGTCTGTCATCAGGAACATTATGTATCAAATATTACAAGGGTTAGCTTTTATCCATAAACATGGTGAGTAGAATATATTGCTACTACTGTGTAGTCTTAGAGTGAATAGACTAATGTACTCTTTATCAAACAGGAGACGTAATAGACATATGATATATGGTACCAATAGTCCAGTGATAAAAAGTTTAAAATAATTGCTAAATAAACTATTTTAGAGAAAAATCAGATTACTTTGAGAATCAAATATTCCGGAACCTGAATCCCAGTAACTATATTAATTGATTGATGGTTGTCAATGTTACAGTTTCTTGGCATAGGATTCCATCCAGAACAGTGCTTTATTTGGGCACAAAAAGTCACTTCAAATGGAAGTATGAGCTAGATTTAATCATTTGATTTCTTGTAGGGGACACTTTTTTTGTAAGTGTTAATCAGATTTTTGATGGCCAACACTTATTCCAAAACCACACTAATCCTAATTCACTCTGTTCACATTTGTGATTATTGACATTTAATGGGCTGTCATATTTCATAATGTGTACTGTATAAGTATCCAAGAGATGGTATTAAGTTGAATAAAGTAGTTCTATGCCTTTGTATAATGTTTGGCTTCCTAATTTTTATTAGAGGGTACAAATGTTCCTATCCATTTGTGTTGTTAGAATGCAGGCAGTGCATTTTACAGTGTTCTGCACCAACAGAAATTGTAGAGCTAGGTGCAGCTTTGTAGAACTCTATAGAAGACACTCCTTTAGTAGCAGAGTGTATGGATTTGGGATAGTATAAATTTATTATGAGAAACAGAGACTTTTGATTTGTTACATCTTAAAATGTTAGCTACCTGACATTTTATTTTTCTCTCTCGATTTTATTCTTTATATTGTAATATTTTACAATCTTTTTGCCATTTGATGATCTATACATCTATCTACTCCTGCATTGGTCTTGCTGCAATCTATTTCAGAGAATCAGATTCCTGATTTCTAATACCACTTGTGATATTATTGCAAGATTTAATTAAAAAGGGAGAACAAATTTCAAAGATTATTGTTGCTGTGAATGATATGCTTTTAAAATATACAATTTTGGATGTATTTAAAGGGGTATGAAGAAATTTACATTAAATGTAGGCTGAATGATGCTTAAGCTAAATTTATTTTAATCATGAAAATATCTGACCTAGTTATTTGCTTTTGTTCATTAAACATATATTATTCTTAATTTCATTCTATATCTCAAAAAATATCTCTTTTAAAGTTTTGATAACCGGATCAAATGTAATTGACCCAGTGACTTAAATGTAGTTTGATCCAGTTAGTAACAGATCTGTGAAATAGGTTAGCTCCCAGTTATACCTGATTGATAAATTTTTGAAGTTTGTATTTAGTGCAGTTTGAAAACAAAATTTAAAAGCAGATTTGTATGGCAATCTGTGTAGTTTAAAATAAAGAATCCTATTGTTAATAGAATTTGAAATCCACTCCATTGTTATCTATTTATTCTACATTCATGTTTACAGGATTTTTTCATCGTGATATGAAACCTGAAAACCTTCTTTGTATGGGTCCAGAACTTGTTAAAATTGCTGATTTTGGATTGGCTAGAGAACTAAGATCTCAGCCTCCATACACAGATTATGTTTCTACCAGATGGTAAGTGTGAGTTTTAATGGGGATTTCACTTATAAGCCTCTTGACCAGTTATCAATTATTTTTCTTCACCATTTTTAGGTATCGCGCACCCGAAGTTTTATTGAGATCTTCTATTTATAGTTCCCCTATTGACCTTTGGGCTGTTGGTAGCATAATGGCTGAACTATATACACTCAGACCACTTTTTCCAGGAACAAGTGAAGTTGATGAAATTTTCAAAATTTGCCAGGTGTTAGGAACACCAAAGAAGGTAAAGTATTTTGAAAATGCATATTATTACAATTGGTGCAAATAAAATTAAAATGACAGGTAGCTCTTGGTTAATGACCACTCATTCACCAACCATTTGAAATTATGGCGCTTAATGACTGGTGGCTAAGATTGATTATCAAAGTTCTGGCTGTCCCAGCAGCCCTGGTCATGTAATCATGATCTGAGCACTTGGTGGCCTGGCATTTGCTTATAGTAGTTGCAACACTCCATGGTCTTGTGTTTGCAAACTGCAGTGTTCTCTGCTGGCTTTGCACAAGCAAAGTCAAAGGGGAAACCAGCAGGAAAAGTTGTTTAAGTTGCTCAGGTAAGTCTTCCACCTCCATGCATGCCCACCCCAAGCCCCACTTTGCTCATGCCATACCTCCCCCACTTGCGTACCCTCTCTCACCTTACAGCAACCACCCCAAGTCCCTGTGAGCTCATGCCATGCCCTTCTGCCAATCGCACACCTTTGAGCACCCTCACACCCAGGAGCAGCCACTCCAAATCAGGTTCAGAAGCAATTTTCAGAAAGAAACAAAGCTGGATACATTCTTTTCTCTAATTAAAACAATCAATTTTGTCATCTCTGCTAGCTCTGTTATTTGTTCACCCATTCTTTCATTGTGGAGATTGGCATCATCACTATAATTAACTTTCCAGTATATAGCACAGGTAATCCTCACCCATTGCATGTTCAGAGACTATTCAGGGTTAATGACATCACTGGAAAAGATTTACGACTGGTCTTTGAAGTTGGTATCATGGTGTTCCTGCAGTTAAGTGTTTGCACTTGGCAATCAGAAGGCATGTATGATGGTTGCAGTATCCCATGATCTTGGGATCACCATTTGTTACTTTCAGTGTCAGTTTCCAGCAAGCAGAGTCAATGGGGAAAGCCAGAAGGAAGCCACAAGTAGGAAATGTGTACTTTGAGACTTGCAAGATTGATGTCAGCTCTTTCAAGTAAACCAGAAAGGAAACACAACTAGATGAACTAATTCTATTTTATTGTTAGGCTACATTAACATAATTTTTGAAGTCTGAAGGTACAGATTTCCTGCCATCACTTTTAACCACCAGATCAATTAGGGCAGATCCTAAGTTTCTTCCTCTAACTGTTAAGCCACTGGGGGCTTCCTCATTGTTTTGTCCTAGGCAACATATCTTCACTTTGTCCCTCAAGGTCATTCTCATATATCATTACATGTTGTGATCATGTCACTTAAGTGATGGAGTTGCCAGTCACAATTGCAATCAGTACTTGAGGACTACCTGTGAACAAGTTTGGGTTTTGGTTAAACAAATTAACCAAAAATAATAGTTGTACACATTCAACAATAAATAATAAAATTGTCTTATTTTAGTTTTAAAGACTACCTTGTTGTTCTCCTATACAGAGTGATTGGCCAGAAGGTTACCAGCTTGCTGCTGCAATGAATTTTCGATTCCCTCAGTGTGTTTCAATAAATCTAAAGACTCTCATTCCAAATGCCAGCAGTGAGGCATTGTTTCTCATGAATGAAATGTTAAACTGGGATCCAAAGAAACGGCCTACAGCAAGTCAGGTATGCAGGCCGGTGGTATTAACAATATGGCAATTTTGCTTATACAATGAGTATAAGCTATTGCAAAAAAAAAAAAAAACCGCTCACAATCTCATGAATCATTTACAAGCACTTCATCAAAATCAAAAATGGTTTTGTTAGAAGCACTTGCACAATATACAGAACACTTTTGCAATTTTCTTTAACCAAGTATCTTAAAAGAAAAGAAAACCTATTATTTCATAAGATTAACTATAAAACATATTGCAATGTATTTGAAATTTTATTAAATATTAACAACATGGAAAATGTACTCTGTTGAGAAACAAGTGTCTATATCTATGACTGTAATTGGAGTGCAACAAAGGCTGGAAGGCTACATATTTTCCACCCTGCTTTAGGGAAATCAGGAAGTTCTTTTTTTTTTTTTTTTTTAATAAAAAAGTTTTTATTTTCTGATCAAACAAGTATACAATATAAACAATCATTCATACTATCATCAGAAAAAAAGAAAAAAAAATCAATTTGGTAAACTCAATCTTCAACCCCTCCTCACCACCCACCACCCCCGACTTCCCAGAACAAAAACAGGGCATAGATTTCACCAAACATTTGCTAAAATAAACTAGCTAACTGCAAGATTTAATAACTCCCAAGACCCCTTAACTCCCCTTTTACAATTTCATCAACCTCCCTTTATTTAAACACAAAGTAACATGTAATCCAATAACTCTAAGAATTTTAAAACCATTAACAAATCTTAAACATTCAAACCTAAAAACATTTTCCCCCCCCTCCTACTTTTCTCAAAGTTCAGATATTTTGAAATCTCATAACAAAAAATAAACCTTAGATATTCACTAATTAAATTTCTACATTTTTATAATTAACCATTAGTACATTAACTAGAAAACCAAAAAAGATTAATCAACCATTAAACATCATATTTAAAAATCAATATTCAACTTTATACTTTTCCCCCCTCAGTAGTTATAACACCTAAAACATAATCAATTTAAACCATGAATAGAACAACTGCAAAGCCAAAAAAAAAAAAAAAATCTTCCATTCTTGGTTTCTTATTTTGAAATCTCATAACAAAAAATAAACCTTAGATATTCACTAATTAAATTTCTACATTTTTTAAGTTTCTAAATTTCCCCCCTTCATTATTCCTCCCTCCAATTTTTAAAATTTAAAAGATAATCAACAACATAATTAACAACCATTAGTACATCATATTTAAAAATCAATATTTAACTTTATACTTTTCCCCCCTCAGTAGTTATAATACCTACAACATAATCATTTTTAACCATGAGTAGAACAACTACAAAGCCAAAAGAAAAGGTTAATCTTCCATTCTTGCTTTCTTTTTATATTTTTTCCAATCTTTCTGCATCCCTCCTACTTCTATTTTGAGGAGGTTTTTCATTTTAATTTGAGGTTGATATAACTGCAAAAATTGTCCCCTTTTTAAAAAAGTTTCCTCTGATTTAGAGCCCCCAAATCGCCTCTTCATGCTTATATAAATCAGTTCATTCCTTCGTCTGTAAAACCAAAGTTTGTCAAGAGTTTGTGAAGAAAAGTTCAATTGTTTCTTTTCTATTAAATGTATAGATGCCACTGACAAGTCTCCTTCATCTTCTGAAACTTCGAAAGTCTGGTCATTTACTACTTTTTTCCAAACCAAGTCATAATTTTGAAGGATTCTATCAATTTTTCCGAAAAGAGCAGAGAGTAAGCTCGAAAATTCTTGAGAAAATTCTTCCACCCTCTCTGCTGCAATATCTCCTGAGTTGTCATCATGCTCCGTAGTTGTTTTGATTTCCTCAGTCATTTCTGTTGTTATCCCTTTAAGAATTGCTATTTGGTTACTTATAGCTGCAGTATGATTATTCATGGCTTCTTTTATAAATTCTGTAAGTTCTGCATCAAAATCCTTACAACTCTGTAAATCAGACAACTGTTTCGTTTCTGACACCTCCAAATAGCATCCAGCACTTTCAAGATCTCCTTTCTTAGAAGCCATTTTATTTTAAAGAAATTTTCTTTCTTCCCACAACCATAAAATCATAAAGTTAGAGCCATCCTTTTGAGCAGCATTCAGCAATTTCTTTATAAACAATCTTTTCCCAAACAGCTCTTCAAAATCTATTCCAGCAACTTAAAGCCAATCTCTGAGCACGAGTCTATTAGCAAAAACTTTTTCTAACTTTCCCTTTTAAAATCGCAACAAAGAAACGCCATCTTAACTTCCAGCTCAGAAAATCCAATTAGAAACATTGTATCCCTGGAGTTAAGTGTTATACTTGCAAAAAGCTTGTCCTCCTGCTTCTGTTCCGCCTGCTTTTTTGAAATCATTTAATCTTCTGTTTGACAGCAGAAATTGGACGCAACACCTAGCTCTGTAAAAAAAAAACAGAGTCCCCCCGGATCCGGAGCTTCAGTGGGCTGAACGGGGAGCTCTCACCCTCCTAACCCCTGGAATTAATCCAGGGGTTTTCAGGGAGCTCTACCCTCACCCACCTGCTCTCCTCCCCTTCTTTTCCCGAAGGGGAGATTTTCAAGCCGTTTGACAGCTGATTAACGCTGTCAGAACGGCTCAACGGAATCACGGGGGCGGCGGTCTAAAAAGACCGTCAATGGTGCTGCGGAGCCAACCCGGAAGTCCGGGAAATCAGAAGTTCTTAACAAGAAATCTGTCATTCTTGGTGCTTGAAATGACTTTATGAATTGATACTTCCCAAAAGTTATGTGTATGTCTTTCCCTGTTGATCTTCAACAACTTGTTTCTCAAAGCTTTAGATAAAGAGAAAAAATTGCCCTCTGCCTGGTTATCAGCTACTGTACACTGAGCATTTGAGAAAAGTCAACAAAAATAGATTTTAAATATTATTAATTACAGTACCCTTTCGATGTATAAATGCATTTCCACATACTGAACTTTAAGAGCGATGATGATGATGATACTGATGATCGGCAGGCAAGCTTACACTTAAACCAGATGTGGGCAGGAATGATGAACTAGAAAAGAATTAACTTTAACAAGGTATATGGAAGTAGAAGGGAAAGACCATAGGCAAAGTGTTGGTTCACAGAAATTATTAGAATGTTTTTGGAAAATTGCTAGTGGCTTAGGCATGACTTAAGTGGTTTATGGTTAATGAGAGATTTGAACTTCCAAGCTTACGTTCTCAGTCACTAAACTGCAGTAGTCTTGTTTTCCATGAAATTAAAAGTCCTGTTGGACTCCAGTAACTCTGGTTTGTTTCATTTTGTATAACCTCCTATATATATTTTTTCAACCCTCTATTTGGCAAGATCTTTAGTTGCATTCTTTTAGCTGCCATATACTTATTAGTGTTGTCTTTTTCCTTAGGCATTGAAGTTTCCTTACTTTCAAGTGGGCCAGATTTTAGGACCACCTTCACAATGCATCAATCAGAAACAGCCATATCCCAAGTTAACAGAACGAAAACCATCTCTGCCCAAACTTGAACATATATCAAAATTAGAAGCTGTATCTGTGCCAGAATCTCAGTCTTCACTAGATGTAACTGATAAGCTACAGTGTCCATCCAAGAATAACCAACATCCCCTCCAGTCAATCCAGCTGCCTCAGAATGCAGTGAGTCAGCAACCATCAGTACAGCAACAGCCTCAGTCATTCCTTCCAGCCATCAGTAAAAACTCAATATCAGTAAGTTGCACTCAGAAACAACTTATGACCAAGTCTATAATTGCTCCAGAAGTGCTCGGTTCAAACCACTTTGAGAGGTAGTTTTACAATATATTCTCATGAATTCAAAAATACTTCATCACATGTTAATGTTCAAGGACATTTTGGTTTACTATTTCTTATTTCTTTAACCCTGTCTTCATAAATCAGTTTTTCTGCACTCCCCCTCCATTTCCTCCATGAACTATTACAAAATTTTCCTTGGGTTTTCCCATTTTATAAAAAAATCTTCTCCATCTGTAGTTTGTGCTGTTTCTGTATACCACATGTTTTTCCCATTTTTTCCCCTCTAACTACATCTCTTTATCTCTGTTACATACTTTTTTTTCTAGTGTTAACCTTTTTATAGCTGTGTTCTTTTTTTCTATACATTGCATTTTCATATCCAATCCTAGATTAATTTGGCAGCAGTAATGCTCCTGGCATTTGTATTCTTTCACAGGAATGAATGATTATAATGGGTCATTTATTATAATTCTCTCTCATAGTATTTGAAAAGTATTGTAGTTTATATTTTTTTACTGTGAGAAGAAGACAAGATTTATTTTATTTCTATACTCAGAAATAAATACCCCCCACCAAACACATATTGCAGTTTTTCCAGTTCAACATAGTAATGTAAACTTCTAAAATATATCAGAAATAACTTCTAATTTTTTGTAATCAAAACAGAAACACATAGCCATAGGACCCTCAAATGGTACAATGGGTATGAAAAACAATCGACGCCGGTGGGGTCAAACTATGTTAAAGGCAATGGATAGTTGGGATGATTTTGATGATACAGAATTTGGAATTTCTTATTTTAAGAAGCCTAGCATTGTGGTGTTAAATGAAAAGAAAACAAAAGAATCGCTTTTTAGGTAAGGTATTACATTTTTTTTTGTTATTTGTGATTAATATAGAGTCTCTCCATCTGGCCCTGATAAATGCTAAATATATGTATTTTATGCTGTTTTATATATAGCTTATATTTTCTCAACAGGTAGGATTGATTGTGAACTCCTTCTGGAATGTGGACATGATGCCAGCCACTTAAAGAGGGTGTGGTTAGGCTAAGGAACAGACTTAATCCGGAATATGAAAATAGTTAATAGACATTTGCTAGCATCTTTTCTTTTTTTTTTTGGACAAAGGTACTTGGGCAAATAATTATCAGCTCATAGTACAAATAAACATTGTAAAAGGCATAACTGCATGGTTGTGGCTGGCAATCCCTGCTAACCCCTGGAATATGGAATTGGCACTGGATCAGTGACATGATTACCCTTTTTATTAAGACAGCACCTTAAACAAAAGCAGGAAAGTCCAACGGCATATAAATATAGGTAGTCCTTAACTTATAACCAGTTGTTTGACAACTGTTTAAAGTTAGGACACACTTAAAATGAGAGGAAATGCGCTGGAGGAACAGACGTCAAATCTGGCAATAATACTAGCAAATGCCATTGTTCTCATGATCATTCTCCCTGGCGGGTGGAGAAAGGGCTTGGACTCCCAGGTATACTGGGAAGCCCATATCCTCCTCTTGTTCCACTATGACTGAGAGACCCAAGCCTTCTCCCCAGCGCTCTGTTTAATGACTGCAACACGGAGAGCTTGGATTATAGTTGTTGAATGAAGCAGTCATGTGACATCTTAATGAGCGACTGAGATTCCAGGCCCAATTGTGAATATAAGTAAAGGACTACCTATAGTGATACTCACATACATCACAATAATTCTCCACAGGATTAGAAAGGATCTGTGTTTGGTACTGTATGGTACAGTAAAAATGTTGTGTTTTTAAATTTATTTTAAGTTTATTTGGAAAAGATTTGCTTTCATGTATTTTCCTATCCCCACATGTAATTTCTTGCTACGTGCTATTCAACTCTTTGCTGAATTAAAATATAAGAGTCCTAAGATCATAAGAAAACTTTGTTTTTCTAGATTAGGAATTCATTTGTGATGTTCCATAATCTTTATTTTCAGCGTTCCTGAGTCTAAGTCTCCTACCTCTGGCAGGTCAGGAGAAAACAAAGTTCTGAAAAGAAACGACTCTGGAATATCAACTACTTCGGCAAAACAGTACTATTTGAAACAATCAAGATATGTTCCTGGTAAGAGGAGATTATTTAACGCATTATCAGACTCGGTTAATAAAATGGTGTGTATGTGTGTGTGTATATACTGTATATGCTTGTTTATTTCATTTTTGCTGCCTTTTTTGACTTAAGTGTTTTTCATTCAGTAATCTCATTCCATGCAATATACTGCTATAGCGAATATGAAAAAAAAAATCCACTTTAAAATGTCTGGATACTGAAATAATAAAAGAACAGTTAGCTGATATGACCAGACGATTAATGGTCAAAAATAACAAAGCCCAAGAAAATCAGGTGTCATGGAGCCCATCAGGAGAGTAGTTTTTCCCTCAGTAGACTTTGCTGTTTTCATTTTCTCTTTCAGAGCTGGGTGAAGCAGGGTAAGGACATGACTTAAGCCAATAGTAACTCGCCTTGATTTTCGTAATTTCGTCTGCAATCTAGGGTCTGTGAAGTTGTCTTCTCTTGTATTTTTTGGACTAAAATCTGAGCTGTGTGAACATGTTCTGGTATGTTTGTGTTTATGGGAGATCTGGGGCAGTGGTGGGTTTCAAAAATTTTTTACTACTGGTTCTGTGGGTGTGGCTTGGTGGGTGTGGCATGGCTTGGTGGGCATGGCAGGGGAAGAATACTGTAAATTCTCCATTCCCTCTCCACTCCAGGGGAAGGTTACTGCAAAATCCCCATTTCCTCCCGATCAGCTGGAACTCGGGAGGCAGAGAATAAATGGGAGCGGAGCCAGCCAGAGATGGTATTTACCGGTTCTCCGAACTACTCAAAATTTCTGCTATCGGTTCTCCGGAACTGGTCAGAACCTGCTGAAACCCACCTCTGATCTGGGGGCTGAGGAAGCAGCTAGTCCCTGAACTGATAGTAGGTGCTGTCTGTCCCTCAACTGATAGTAATTGAGATCAGTTCCTTCAGGACAGGGTGGATAAAAATCAATGATTTTTTTTTAAAAAATCAAAAAAAATCAGATTTTTTTTATTTAAATCGGATTTTTTGATTTAAATCGGATTTTTTTGATTTTTATCGAATTTATTTTAATAAAAAACTTGGGGTAAAAATCTATTGTAAGATAGTTTTCTATTTAAGATACATAAATAATTTAGTTTATTCAGCATGAAATGGAGCTTAGTTATGTAGCATGAGGCTGTATATTCTGCAACACTGGGATTATCGGTGAGTCAACAGTGGGTCAAAGGAGTAGCAGAGATGACAGTTGCTCTTTAAAAATTATGATTTAAATCGAGTTGATTTAAATCAAGCCTTTTTACTAGTGATTTAAATCATGATTTAAATTGTGATTTAAATCAACTCGATTTAAATCAAATCCACCCTGCTTCAGGAGGTAGTTTGTTTTCCGTTTTCTTTTTAACTTTCATTGAAAAGTTTGAAGACTTTTCATAAGAACCAGCAGAGGTCCAAGCCTCCATACCCCATGCATATGTATTGCATTCCAGTTAGAAGTGGAGCGCTGGATGCTCTCTGAGCTTGGTGGTTTGCTTGCAGATGTTTGTTGGTGGGGTTTGCTCCCTGTTTATATACAGTAGCTTGCTTTGCCAGTGTTGGTGGGGATGTGATTTTCTCCTTGGGAGTTCCCTGATTAGGGAATTGCTTTCTGCTCTGTTGTTTGTCTGATGTTAATCCCTGCTTCTCTGGGTGTAGGCTGCTGGAGAGGATATGTTTTGATCTTTTTGTCGCCTTCTCAGCTTTTGTTGTCTCTTTTAAATACGGTTTATCTCTACGTATCTATTGGTGGCTGATGTGTATGAGTGTCAGGTTTCCCTAGCATTTTTGAATTTAGCTTGATCTAAGATGCTCAGTTTTCTAGTTGAAGCTATGATTGAGGCTGTCAATGTGTTGTGATATTAGAGTCCTCATTGTGTTTTCTGACTGCTAATTGGAGTTCACGGATGTGCTCTACTAATCTTCTGCCTGTCTGTCTTACTTAGTGGCTGTTAATAGTCGTTAAACTGTATATTATAGATCAAGGGTCTGCAGCCCCCAGTCGGTGGACTGGCACCGGGCCGTGGCATGGCAGAAACTGAGCTGTGCAAACAAGCGAAGCCTCATCTATGAGATGCAGGCAGCACACAAACGACGTCCACAGGAAAACCTCTCCATGGAACCATTCCCTGGTGCCCAAATTGTTAGGGCACTGTTGCTGTTATAGATGACTCCTGTTTTTTCTTCTTGGTCTACTAGATCTTTTGATTTATCTAAGATGTTTTGGAAGTTTGTTTGTATGCTATAGTAATGGCTGGGAAGAAGGCAGTGAGATGAAGCAGTATAGTGAGTGAGACACAGTATAAGAGAAGCATGAGGACCTCATCTGACAATGATATAGTCCTTGCCTAATGACCACAACTGAAACTACCAGAATTGCTGTTACTAAGCAGTGTGGTCATATGTTTTGCCTAATGACCGCTTTACTTAGTGACAGAAATTCTAACCTCAATTAGAGTCATTAAGCAAGGACTACCTGTAACTTAAATTATTTATGACTTTCTTTAAGGATTACTTTTTTTCAATTCTGAATCTAAAATTAGTTTCAATAGGAAGTATTTTTTTAATACTTCCTGTATTCATGAAGCTATATACTGTGACTTCCAGAGTGACTGATAGATATTAACCTTTAGCATGATAATTTCTTAAAGGTGTAAATCCTAAGAATGTTTCCTCAGGAGCGGTCACTAAAGAAAGAATCCATGGTACTTACAACAATCCTTTGTTTTCAAAATCAATAGCACCAATTGGAGGTCTCGCTTTCAATCAAGTCAATGCAGGTAATTAATGTAATACAGTATTACACATCCTATATTGTTTTTAATGTATTTTATAAAATTTATTATTTCCACAATTATTTTCAAGCATAATGCCCTTTTCCAGTTTAATATGCATAGTTTTGAATAGGGGTTTGGCTTCGCAGAGAGATGATCACAACATATATGTACCCAGAGGTTGTTTCTTTATTTGATGACATTTCAGCTTTTCAGCAGTATAAAAACAGATATTGAGGTTCACAAGATATTATTTATCCTGCTTGAAGGTGTCTCCAAATGGATAAAAGTAAGAGAGTGTGTGTATGTGCTTATGTGTTTAGATAATTAGGATGTGTAACTTTCTTGCTAGATGGCATAAATAGATTAACTGGATTTAAGTCGTAGTTGTGACATTGTTATCCCCCTACATTACTGATTTCATTTTACTGTACGTAAGAAGAGTATATATTAAATGTAATGTTGAGCACAGCCTGGAAGGACTTTTCTTTTCTAGCCAATGAAAATTGCTGATATACCATGTTCACGTAACAAATTCACTTCCATCATTCTTTCATTGGTTTGAAACTAGGTCAGAGAAGAACGTAGAAATTTCCAAATTAAAACACACTACATACATACAGGTAGCTCTCGTTTAGTGACTGACTGCAATTGGTTCGGGTGACATGCTCACTAATTGACATAGTCTTTAAGCCAGCCATGTGACAGAAAGAGGAAGATGCTGTGAAGGTCACTGGTTGCTGCTGTTGCATTCAGCAATTAATGTGGTATCGTTTCTTATGCCTGGCCCATTGTTCTGTGGTATCGTTTCTTGTGCCTGATCCATGTTTGTCCCCCTGGCAAGGCAGAGTGATTGCTTAAACAAGCCTGAACTGTTGTTCTCCCCATCATAGTACTTACCTAAAAGGTGCTAAGGGGAAGTTAAGAAGCTCAGCTTTGTGACCTTAATTAGTTGATTAGACCCCTCTAGCTGCTGCCTAAAATTGACCAGAGACTATCAATATCTCATTAAAACAAATCTCCTACATACCACTCCCACAGAACAACATGTGTAAAGAGCTCAAACAACATTCCTTCCATTCCTCCTGTCTTCTTGATATGCCATCTCATTTCCTACTCTACCTGTTCTCATTGCTTTCCCTTCATTCCCCAAAGGCCGGGAATGCTTCAAAATGAAGTATTGGATAGTACCACCTAATATTTTTATTTTTTTATGAATGCTCATGGGGGCTAAGGTGAGGCCATCCATTTGTGGATGACTTAAAATGAAAGGCTAAGGCTGGAAGAATTCTGCATTCAAAAATTGTACAGTACAAAAACTGAATTATAGTCTTTGCATAACATTAAAATCTGGTTATATCAAGAATTTGGGAGTCAGACAGAATTCGTCACTCTTGGGGTAAATTATATATTCTGATAGGGCTATTTATTTATACAGTTGCCTATCTCAGTTCTTGATCTGACTTAGGAAAGGTGCTTCAGAGCAGCAAATAATGTGGACAGAGCACCTGTCCCTTAGTCATTTAAGCAAGTCACTTCCAGGATCACACAACTGCATCAGAAGCTTCTCTGCAGCCATTGCATGATCCTAGTCTTTGATAATGCTTCTTTAATGAGACATGGATGGGTTCTGTGTTCACATTCCTCCAAAATCTTGAAGCACTCTTTTTGAATCATAAACCAATTTCAAAATTCTATAATAGTCTTTTTGTGGATTATTAAAAGTAATACCTTCTCATAATACATTTCTATTTCTACTAATCTAAAATGCATGCATCTTATTTGGAATTATAATAAAACACGGGTCTAGGGTTGCTGTTTTTAAAATTGATCTTGTCTGTTGGTAGGAAACTACTAATTTGCAAAGCTTGTTTACGCTTTATTTTCAGATTTGTTCCTTTTTATTATTTCTTATTCTTATTATTTCTTCCATTCATTTCATCCAGTTTTCCTATTTTTCTAAAGCATTTATTTTCATCCTTTTCTTCCATCTGCTTTATTGCCTTCTCTGAAGAAGAAAACTTAATTAAACCAATTGAAAAACTCTCATGCAAAGAAAGAGTGAATGAAAAATTAGAGGATCCCAAAGGTAATGAATGGCAATTACATATAACATGATTTATTTCCTTTCAGATTTGTTATTTTTAACTAAGCATAATTACAATTAACTTCTCAGTAAGTTATAAAATCTATAATACTTTAACATTCCTTCAGTTTAGCAGTTTTATGTACATAGAAAATCTTCCTTGTGAAAAAAGGTTTCTTTTACATAAGCATAAGCAATATGTTTTAATTATGGAGAATTTTAGTTTTTGGAATGGAATATCATTTCTGCTTCCACTTGGGCTGCTACATTCCGGTAACGTTTGTGACTTTGAATAATGAATTGCATTGAACTTGTGACTGGTGCAGTGGATCAGTTGTGGTCATAAGTCAAGGACTACCTTTGAAATATTTTTTGATCAAAGGGATGTAGTTGATAGACTTTATTGGCTGGCAAGTCATAAGAAGCCTTCTAGTTACTTGTTTTGTTGTATGCTATCCAAAAACTGTGGATACATAATTTCACACCATTTGATATAGTAATCATTTGTTTCTTTATAATGCCTGATACTTTCTAGTTTATGGTTGGAATATCCATATTTTTATTATCTTCCTTCTCTAAATCTAGAAAATAGAAAAGTAAACACACAAAGACGGAAGAGATTAGTATGTTTTTGCAAATTTCCATATACCATTTAATGAATGAAAATTATATATTCACCATTCTGTTTGCCAAAAACATTACTATCGAAATGAAACTATCACACATAACATTTGTGTATTTTTATGTATTGTGCCCATAAGAATTCTTGCTATCATGCTGTTATTTGTAAAGAAACCTGTACCAGCAAATACTGTGTGTGGTTGCTGATATATTAGCTGTTTCATTTCATCTTTTAAGTCCTTATTTTATTTTTCTTTGGAAAGGCAGCACTTTAAACATTTATTGACATCCTGCAAAGAGTAAACAGTTCTCCGCCTGGACACCAATGTCAGTATTAAAAAAGAGTCTTCTTGGATGACAATATATAGTCATTAAATAATTAAATTTGAATTGAAGTATAAATTATACATAGATTTTAACTTCTTTAGCTTCCCCCCCCCCCCCCAAATCTACCTGGATTGACACTTTGTTACTTTACTGTGCTTCTGTTTGGAATTCAGAAGCTGAAACAATCCTTGTTTTTCAATGGATAGGTCTTCTACATTTCTTGTAGAAATTTATTTGTTTTTTCTTGGATATCCACGATTTGTCTTTTACTGTAAGAATTCAGGAGAGGTCATTAGGGTCTGAGATGAATATTATGTGAGGCCAATTAATTTGATGTTACTCTTTTAAAAAAAATTCCTTCGAAGAGCTAGCTTAAGAGGGCAGGCTTGGTCCCAGTAAATTGTTTGCTTGCCTGCCTTCCTTTTTCACTGAGTTCTGAGGGAGATGCTATCCAATTATTTATTCCTATTTCCCCCAACACACTTGAAAGAAGTGACATAAATATATGAGAATGTACTGTGTTTGGTACGAGGGGTGGGGAAGTATTCTGCCTTGGGAAGGATTGATTTTGAAATTCGAGTCTAGGGATTAGAAGAAAGAGATTCAGGGAGTAGGCTGTAAAATATTGTCACCTTGTGGCATACTTTCTCTGTAGGTTCATCTCTCCTGTGAAGCTCCTCCCTTGAATGGCCCTGACACTGTTGAGCTGTTGCATAGCTGTAAAAACTTAGCTCTTGCAGCAGGCCACTAAGTAGTGCATAATAATTTATTCCCTCATAATCTCTTCTAATGAATATAGAATACAGCATATACTGCTTATATGTTTTCTTAACCCTAGTAAGAAGGATTGCCTACTTACTGCCTAGAATTACTTCATGATCGTGTACAGCATATACACAAATACATAACCAGATAGAAATATGTAATGGGTGCTTTATTAAATGCATTCATTTACAGATATGCCGTTCTATAATTATCTGGTTACACTTTACACTTGTGGAAAGTTTGAATGAAACATTAAGGCCAGTGTCTCTAAAGTAACATTGCTGAAGCTGTCACTTGCCAAATATATTTCTTCTTTCCGTTCCGTTTTTGTAAATCGTAATAACCAAAGTTCCACAATCTATTTTTTAAAACCTATTTAGGATTCATTTAATATATTGGTGAATGAAAAGGATATACAATATCTATTTCAGATTTCACCGTGCTGCATCAGATCAAAGAACTATTTTGTTCAGCATATTTCTGTCAACAGTTATACTTAATAGTGAACTGTCACACATCAGTTGTGTGAGGGAAATGTTTTCTTTTGTTTGTCCTGGATCTACTGCAATCAATTACATTGGGATGCCCCAGGTTCTAGTATACAATAAGGAAATCACATCTTTGATCTGTCCATGCCCAATTTTATGATCATTTTTTTTGTTACATTAAACAAATCACCATGGTTTTTAAGTCAATCACACAATAATTAAGTAAATTTTGCTTTCCCCTTTGACTTACTTTGTTGGAAGCCAGCTGGGAAGGTTGCAAATTGTAATCACATGACTGCAAGGCACTATAATTGGTTGTAAATGCAAGCTTTTTGCAAGCATTTGAATTGTGATCATGTGACCATAGGTGTGGTACAAAAGTTGTAAGTGTGAAGGCCATCATAAATGTGACGACTGGACTTTTTTCATCTCCATCATAATTTCAAACAGTCACTAAATGAGTGGTGCAAGTCAAAGACTACCTGTATATTATTAAATCAGTTTGACTGGATTAGCACAGGAAAAATCCTGTTTGCAGGACTCTGCCAAAAGCTTATCTTCATAGGCTAACAATATTTATTAAGATGTAGTAATGGGAGCCAACACTGGGAGAATGGAGGTAGAATTTTTAAAAAATATGCTATAATTGGCTTCTATGTTCCACCTATGGTAGGTGGAAAACTTAACTCGGGGTGAAGAATTTTGAACCTTATGTTTTATGATAGGGACTTTTCCTTATTTCATTGATTGATCGATATTCCATCTTTTTTGATAATAGCTTAAAGTTTTGAGGGCCAATTTGGTCTACTAGTTAAGGCACTAGTGTATAAACCGGGAGACCATCCCCATGCAAAAAATGACAATCTGCACATGCCTTCTTGTTGTAAAGCTTTCTTGAGAAAGTTATATATTATACAATGTGTATATCATATATTACACAATAAAATTAGGTATATATGAGTAAAGAGTACAATAGATATTCCTCTTTATGAATAGCACTACAATATTGATTGACTGATTTATTTACTCATTCACGCAACATATTTGCAAGGATGTTTTTACTATCTAGCCCCCTCCTGAATTTTAATTTTGTTTATCAAGCTGTAGGAAATGCTGGCTTTATTGGTGCTGCTTACAATGCTCCTGGAGGATATATCCCTTCATTTCACAAAAAAGAGGTTGGTTCAGCAGGTCAGAGGATACAATTGGCACCTCTTGGTCCATCAGTTACAGGTACGAAATGATCTTACTTACATTGTGCTGAAATAAATGAAGTTATATAGGTTTAATTCATCTGTGCTTTTTAAAAAGGATTTGGGTTGGTGCCTAGGTAGGTAGATTTGCTGAGTTATACTCGGGATATAATGTATTAAATTAAATTTATATTAAACAAGATTTAATTGGAGATTCCTATCAATCACCCTTATCATCATCCAAAATTTAATTAACCTTCCCTTTCCAGAACAAAATTTGTTTCTTTCCAAATCCATAGAAAAAAACCCCATCATTTTGACCTGTTTTTAGCATCCATATGCTAAAATCCATTCACAGTTTGTTGTGAACAACTTCTGCAGGCTGGGAACCATATGGGAAAATCACAAATAGGCCTATTTTGTTAAGTTTGGAGCTCAGTTTTTTATTTTAGCCCCTTAGGAAATAAAAATGCACAAATTTAGCAATAAATTTGCTAAATACATACAGTAGTGCGTTACATGCATGCATTTATTCAGGAAGGGAAATATTAAGGATGGATTTTAGCTAGGATTAACAAGATGTGGAAAGTGGACATCGTATAACTTTTGTCTGTGTTGTAAGATTTTTTTCCTGACTGCTTTTCATTGGGAGGGCTCATCTTTCTTTCAGATAAATATAGTAATCATTTCTTTTGCTACTGGCAAATTCCAAAATATGTCCAATGCTCCCTCTTAAATATATCCCAAATGTTAATATAGCAGGCATACATTGCATTGTATTAAGATGTGTTTTAGTAATTTCTTACTCTGTGATTCATGAATAATACAATATTTAGTTTAGAGTTGCATGACAATTAATTGACCCTTATTAGATGGGCAGACATAGTAGTGCAGTTAGAGTTAATGAACAAGACTGGAATTCTCACTATAGTCTTGCTTATTTGTTGTAGAGCTTGCACCATTTCATCCCTAAACTATTTTTATGTTCTTCTGTTCAGAATAGTATAAATTTAATTGGATTTTTTTTATCTTGAAAAAAGCTTAAATGTCAAAGGGAATAGGGTGCAGGGCAAAACCCAAGCTGAAATCCCATGTTCTGGAAAGTGACAATTTTATTAGAAAATCTGTCTTTTACTGACTCGCTGTTGCAGGTGGCTCGTTACCTCCACCTGGATATAAGGGCTGTGGAAGTGGATTTTTAGCAAGAGAACATGGACCCAGGGTGTAGGCAGAGCAGTATTGAGGTAGGGAACCTTGGAACAGCAATATGAGATGACAAGACCTGACTTTTTTACTCTGCTTGGTCTTTGGTAAATCGGAAAAACACATTAAGTTTACTATGCACATTGAGGGAAACTTAATAGAACTTAATTCCCCCATTCCAAGTGAATTAGTCAACTGATATTATATGCAAAGAACACCCATTTCTTTACTGTTGAATTCATAAAATAAACACATTAGTGGCTCAGCACTTCAATAATCTCCATGGTGTACTAATGATCATCATTTTGAAATACAAAATGAATTCTTAAGGCTGATTTTCACAAATGCAATCAGAATACAATTCAAATTCTTTGTTCATACATATAGTAGTTCTCTGGACATCTGAGTGATTAATAGATGATTTTTACCATTTTTTCTGTCACACATCTATATTTGAAAGCATATTATATATTTAATTCCTGATCATGCTGCTATTTCTGAACTTTGCCACTTCTCAGTATATAGAATCAGAGCTGCTTTGGACACTTTCTTTATCCCTTGTTAGTCTGTGTCCGTTTGGCTGTCTTTCTGAGCTCCATAATCTATTATCGCTGTAGTAACAAAGGCTTACTGTGACTGTAGAAACAATAACATTCTTCAACAATTAACACATTTTTCCCCTTTCTTATCACTATGTTCTAACCTTTTTGGAACATAGCATAGTTTTATCTATTGTATAAAGAGCCTTACTTGGAAGTATATGCTTTGAATTTTAGCTCAATTCTGTTTAAGAGGGGAATAAGTATTAGCAGGATGTATAGTCAGTGGATTTGCTTGTATTGGTTTTGTAATTTTGTTTTCAGAATATGCTTGGAAAACCAAAGCTTCTCGTGCCCAATTGCCAGGGCCTACTTACAGCCCCGCCACAAAAGGCATGAACATTTTAACTCACCCACCACCAGCGCAACCTGTGCATGGAAGAACTGACTGGGTAGCCAAGTACGGAGGGCATCGGTAGAAGTCCTTTCCTGCCTCACATATGCATACCATGACTATTTATATCCTTTATTTCTTTGCCTCCGGGACACTTTAAAGCATATTTCTACTAATAGAATAACAATTCTGGAAATACATGAGAGCCTGTAGTTTATTATCTCTTAAGGGGAAAATATAGAAAATAAATACATTTATTTAGAAAATATTCTTCAAAAATAGTGCTTCTGAGGCAGGCTTTTTTGTTTTGCTTACATTACGAAGTATTCTCTATAAAGTTACCTTGCCAAAACTAAAAATTCGTATATTCTTACTGAAATGAACAGAAATTGGTTTGCAATCCCTTTGATCATTTCTTCTGAAAAACTGTCAAAAATACGAAGGCATGTAAAAGATATTAGCCATTGGACAATCATGGCTAATTTAAATAGGCAATAAATTATAAAAATAAAGAGTGACTTTCAAGATATGGTACTTCTATAACACTGAGTTGAGCAATAAAAGCAAAAAATTAGTAATAGATGAATTTTCCACTGTATTGCCCAACTATAATCAAGAGAAACTAAAGCTGAATTAATTTGTCTTTGATTTGGGTTGACTTATACCTTAATTGGTTGACTTATACCTTTATTTCTTTCGATTGTAGAGAATGAAGACATAGTCACTGAGCCAACTATTACTAGTATTGTAAAAAAGTGGTGTACCCCTAAGGTTCAGTTCTATTTTAGATTTTGCAGGAATAGGATTACTCTTGTGTATGATTCTTGTGAATGTACACATGAAGATGTTAAAACATTTTCCTTTGATCTGTGAACAACTTGTCTCGGGTTATGACTATGAACTTCTAGGCCGGAAAGAAAGATAAGTCATCTGTGCTATGCATTGGTCCCAAATCCAAGACCTTACAGGCTATCCTGTATTGCATAGATATAGTTATATGCATATATCAACTGTTACTGTTGATTCTGAAAAGAGGGAAACTTTTATTTGCAGAAGTGTTTGGAAAATAGAAACTTAATGCATCTGTGGGGCCATTTGCTTGAGGTGAAAGTTTTCTAGGGCATTATATGCAGATTTGGCCTTGCAACAGGGAAATGAGTGAATGATATTCAGGAAGGATCCTTCCCTGGAAAGAATGCCAGATAACATTATTTAACCAAAAAAAAGCATTTAAATAATTATTACTTGTGACTCTCTAAGAAGGCATTCTGGTGGTATTTCAGAAATAATTTCCAGGAGATCTGAGTAAATTTGTAGCTTTGCTTTTTCCCTTAATTTTTTTAGTTGAATTTGATCACAGAATTAGTCAACTTAACTATAGTGCCTTCACTTGGTAACCAGAGTTGAATAACTCCAGAATTCTCTTTTAATTCCTAAAGGAATTGCTTAAAATCTGGTAATAACTGCCAGAAATTATTCTTCAAACTTAATTCTGTAGTATAGCATTGATAGCATTATTTGGCCTAAAGACATATTTTGAATGTCATAAGTACGATGGCCCAAAATGTATGTGATATTTCAACTTCATATTTTTAGTGATTTTACTTTAATATATAAGAACTCTTGCTTTATCTAACAGAAGTCACTCTTAAAACTATGCTTTTCCAAATGCTAAATACATTTAATTTGTTATACTGAAATTGACAATCTAGACTTGTTAAAATAGCTCTTATTATATATTATTATTCAATTGTAAAATGTTATTTGCATACTGAAAAGTATTTTGTATGTATTTTATTTTTTAAAATTGTACACTATTGTTGTGGAGGACATATTTGATTTGAATTAAGACTTAAGGTAGAATGCACGTAAATATGCTGTCTCAATTTCAGTAGGATTTACTGCTAAGTGTATTTACATAATGAAACCTTGAATTAATAATATAAAGGCCAATTACTGAATAATTTTTAAAGTTGCTGTTATGTGTGCAATATTTTATCCCAATACAGAATAGCAGTAATATTAAATTGACTTATTTCAGTCTCTCAAAACTTACATAATTCACTGTGTTAGAAATGCTGTTAAAGAAATCTACCTTAAAAAAACCAGCACAAAGTTGCCTTTGCAATTAGGCTGGTTTTCAACTGAAAATCTTTTTTAAAAAAAAAATAAAGTGAACTTCTCAGGAACACAACATATTATAGAAGTCTTCCATCAGAAAAAGTGATGTATTTATAGCTTAATATTTATTTGTTTGTACATCCTGATTTTCTGGTATTTTGAAGATGATTGGTAGGCTAAATAAATAAATAAATAAATAAATAAATAAATAAATAAATAAATAAAAACCCCAACAATTTATTCATATAAAATATGTTTATACGAATAATCTCCAGCCAGCTCAAAAGGCTGATTGAAGAGGAAAATCTTGATTCTTTTCTCATAAACTGGGGAAAAAATAGTCAAGTGTAAAATCTGCAATAATGTTTCAAAGCCTGGAACTGGTGGAATAGGCTGTCCTAGGTGCTGGATTAATGGATTTTAGTCACAGTCATTTTGTGAGGCCTTGTTTGCTGATCTTTAAGGCCCAGAGAGAGGTAATCTCTTAGATCATCAAGCCTAAACCATATTAGGTTTAAGAAATTAAAAACGCCCTTTGAATGGCACCTGGAAAATAATTAAGCTGTGCATATGTTTCAGTACACCCAAGAGTAATCCTGGTATCATTATGTGAACAGCAGCTTAATTTTCTGCCTTCTGCACTTCATAATTTTTTTAAATTTTCTGCCTTTTTATATACCTTTGAAAAATAGAGCTAACTAGGGTGTATTATAGACATGTTAATTAATCCCGATGTCTTATACCCCGTTGCATATATTGACGTAAAATAGTTTAAATTGGTGATGTAAAAGGGAAGAAATTACTACAGGATAGTTGTTTTGGCAAAGAACTCTGTTGTTACTCTTTTTTTTTTTTTTTTGGCATAATTTTATTAAAACATGAGTGTTTTCTCCAAATATGCTCAACATTTGCTTTTGCTGAACTGAGGCTTTCTTGAATAAGAGATGGAATTCTGTACTGAGAAAGAAGGCCTTGCTTGTGCTTAAATTAATCCATGCTCTTGCTCTTATCCAATAAAATATTATCAGTATATCAAAATACAGTACAGGTAGTCCTCAACTTAAGATCGGTCACTTAGCACCCATTCAAAGTTACAACAGACCCCCACAAAAACTACTTCTAACCTGGTTCCGAAGGCCGTCCTTCCCGCAATCCCATGACTGGTGTTTGGCAACCAACCCCACATTTATGGTTTTATATGTAGCTTTACCACAGTTACATGACTACAATTTTGTCAAAAATTGATTTTTTACTTCCATTTTTTGAAAATGCACCACGGTTAACAATGGATTTGCTTAATGATTGCTGCAAGAAAGAAAAAAAAGGTAAAATCGGGTTGATCACACAATGACCCACTTTATCATGACAATTTACAACTAAATTAGCAGGCTCCATTATGGTTGTAAGTTAAGGACTACCTGTAATACTGAATTCTGTTTTTAAAATGCTTTTAAACACTTCAGAGGACATCATCATGTTGTCTGACATACAGCAATGAATCCTGTATTACCTGAGTGTTTACTGTTGAAAATCTAAAAAAGGTTTGTACAAAAGTTTTTTTTTTTCTGGGTACCTGAGAAAAGCAGAAGTCTGCATTTTCAATACAAACAATTACTCTCTAAATATTGGGAAATGGAGTTTTCTTTACAATAGAAGTGACCTGTTGATAATTGCTTATATTTTATATACATTATTAAAATGACCAAATCAGACGACTTTTTTTTTTAATTTGATTTATATGCCGCCCTTCTCCAGAGATTCAGGGCGGCTTACAATGCGTTAAGCAATAGCCTTCATACTTTTGTATATTTTATACAAAGTCCGTTTATTGCCCCCACAATCTGGGTCCTCATTTTACCTACCTTAGAAAGGATGGAAGGCTGAGTCAACCTTGAGCCTGGTGACATTTGAACTTGCAGTAATTGCAGGCAGCTGATGTTAATAACAGTACTTTAGTTTGGTGCGCTACCAGGGCCCATTTTAGTGAACTGTAGGGTGTGGAAAGCCTAATCCATTAAACATATATAGCAGTGGTGTCAAACTCGATTTCATTGAGGGCTACATCAGGGTTGGGTTTGATCTCTTGGGGGGGGGTTGCCTGGGCATGGCTAGATCATCACTTGTGTTGGGGGCACCTGTGATGGCGCGGGCAGGGCTGGGGAATCCATTGTCCTTCCAGGCTCTGTTTTCAACTGTGACAGCCTCCTCCAGCGCTCTGCCAGTGAAAACAAAGCCCAGGAGGGCCACATGCACCCCTCCCGAGCTCTGTTTTTGCTGGCAGAGGCACCGTGGGCCGGTCCTTCGCTGTTTTCAGGGTTTGACACCCCTGATACATAGCATTCAGTAATTTCAAATGGGATGCCCATTTCTCTTAGAGACTCATTTGGCCATATACTTACCATGTAAAATGTTCTCAAGCTTTCTAGAAGCAGTAAATTGCACTCTGATTTATTTATATCTGGAGTAAAACTATTAAACATGATTAACTCGGTCGTTTTATTTCAATGGAACTACTCTAACTAAGCATGTTTGTATCTACTTCCAATTGTACAAAAATGTGAAGAATGATCAGATCTGTGGGTACAGATACTACAGTTGTATATGCGTCATTACATTCAGAATTAATTCAGTAATGTATTTGAAAACAGGTACTCATTGAAAAATGTTGATAAAAATATTAGTCTGTGTGTTTCCAGGTAACATAAAATTAGCCTAATTAGCCCTGAACCCTAAAAGATTACAGCTTAAAATTTTGGAATTAACATTTGTTTAAAATTAGGAATAAGTCTCACAATTCAAAAGGCTTTTAGACATTTAATCGTTTTTAGTCAATTGTAAAGAAAACTTTTTGTTTTGAGTGGAACATCTTACAGATATACAGAGAGATTAATTTCAGCTTGGAAATATGATGACACAAAATTAAGTGTATTTCCTGTTTACCATGTTTCACATGTTCATCATCATAAGATGTTTGGAGTTGTGACAAGAAATGCATTCATGAGAAAACAGATATGAAAACTATAATTCTATAATGATTGATGCTTTACAAAACCTGAGCAGAATTTGAAGTTTAAAAACTTTGCAAATTGTAAACGTTTACAAAGCATTAATATTGTCTTGAGTTTTGTTCTGAACAGGCATTGGGAGGGCAGTCCTCTGTAGGTCTTTTTCTTGTTGTTGCACAATTATGGCTAAAGAGGTTTTTCCATCATCTGTAGTCCAAGTTTGCCTACCATTAATAGACTGTTTAAATAAAAAGAGAAATCCACCATTAATAGAGTTTAAATAATAAATTAACATGTCAGTAAATGTTGCTAGTAAATCCTTACACAATAATATGTTCTTGGCTATGCCTTGTGTTTATCCAAAGAAAACCCACCACATTGTCTAATTTTCTGTTGTTTTCAAACAATAATCCTACAATTAACAATGGAAAAATACGAATTGTACCTGGCACCAGCAATTAACCCTGCAGGCATGAATTTTCTAGAGTTATAGTATCTCATTCCCATCAGGACAGTCAGGGTTCCCGATGCAGCTAGAAAAAAAAATGACAACCCAAATTATTAAGTGTTCTAATTATGATATTTAAGGGAGACTGTGCAATCAAATAAAATCATGGTGTCAGGAAAGGGTTGATACTATAAGAAACCCCCTTTTATGTGGGTATGGATCATACTGAAATTTGCTACTTTCTGCCCTCATACATTATTTTCAGAGCCATGAATCTGGAATTTTTACTGTCTCTTAGTTATGCAATTACAGGTAGTCCTCAACTTACAACCACAGTTGAGCCCCAAAATTTCTGTTGTTAAGTGAAACATTAGTTAACTGAGTTTTGCCCCATTTTACGACCTTGCTTGGAACAGTTGTTCAGTGAATCACTACAGTTAAGTTAGTAACCCAGTTTTTAAGTGAATCTGGCTTCTCCATTGACTTTGCTTGTCAGGAGGTTGCAAAAGGTGATACATGACCTTGGGACACAGCAACAGTCATAACTGAACCAAGCATCTGAATTTTGATCACATGTTCATGGGGATGCTTCAAAGGTTGTAACTATGAAAAATGGTCATAAGTCTGTATGTAACAGCACATACAAAGTGCCATTGTAACTTTGAGCTGTCACTAAATGAACTGTTATAAATTGAGGACTCCCTGTACTAGTCTCCAATGTGCTGCTTTGATAGAAGTGATTTGGACCTCAAATTACACAAGTGGGAAAAGAATACCAAGATCCACAAAAAAGGTTGGTATGAATACGATATAAGGGTTTGGTTGCAAATATGCATAAATGTAGAAATAGTGCATGCTTTATAAAGTGAGAACTTAAAATTCATATAAACTACAAGGTGAACAAAAAAAGATGACACATCACTGGTGAAAACTTGAACACAAGATAGCTAAATACTTCATGGTTCTACGTTTTTGCCATTAATTTAAATCTTGGATTGCAAGTACACTGAATCTCAGGACAGGCTAAAGGCAAAAGGAATACATGTATTGAAGGTAATCTCATAAAGTGTAGGTGCATACACAAACATACATTGATGTAAACATGTCTGTGTGTGTGGAATAGTGATGCAAAAAAAAAAAAAAAAAAACTTACCCAGAGAAAGCCAAATATTCTTTGGATCCGTTGACTGCTGATAAGCACCCAATCCTGCTAACCCACCACAGAGGAGACCAGCAGCTAAGGAAGGGACACTGCCTAGTTTAAGCAGACAACAAAACTTGGTTACATTAAATGTGTTAACCCAATGAACTGCTGTTTCTTCTAGCTTTACTCTAGTGCAGGGGTGGGCAAATATGGCCCTTTTATGACTTGTGGACTTCAACTCCCAGAATTCCTGAGCCAGCCATGTTAGCTCAGGAATTCTGGGAATTGAACTCCAGAAGTCATAAAAGGGCCATAGTTGCCCACTTCTGCTCTAGTGGGAGAGGTCATAAAAGCTTACTGCACAGTGCCTTTGAGTTTTGTCCATCACAAATTGTAGCAAGCCTTATGATAAGCTCTGGTAGGAGGGAATTCTCTTATCAAAGCTACAAGTTAGCCATTCCTTTGGAGAAAAGAGAACTTGGGGGAGGGACACATCAGGAATAATAAACACAGGGCTTATAAAAAGTCATGTACAAAACTGTTGCAAGGAGAAATCTGCAACAAGTGTAATTCTCTTTATGACTGCAAGCTTTGAATAGTAATCTTGTTTATTTGCATTCATGCCCAAGAATTTTGTCCTGGATCCTAGCATTCTGGCAGTTGGGAATTAAGATATTTTAAATTGAAATTATTGCATTTAATTGAAATTGCATTGTTCTTAGAAGTTCCGGAACTTGAGGAAGGGCTTGGGTTGTGGTAGAATGGAGTATGCATGGCTTATACTTTTAAAATTCACCCCAAGCTTTTCGCAAAATGACAAATCTAGTAATCAGTTTTGTTATCTTAAGCTGTAATGAAGTAAGACGTTCCAAAATAGACTTAGTCTTAGAATAACTTTATTGTCACTCTGAATGTACACTAATTGGCATACATTAAAATGAAATTTCATTGCATAGAGCTCTCAAAGGGTCACCACTTTCAATATACACTACATAAACATGACAAATAAAAATTGCATTTTAATTGTGCCAAGAAACTGACAGAAGATGAAAGCTGTAGAAAACAAGAGGGATACTATACCTGCTTTTACATAGCCAGCTACTCCACCGGAGGCCACCAATGCAGCATAACCATAGCCAATCCAATCCACACTCATGCTGTAACATAAATATAAATAAATAAATACCAAAATCTCGGGACAAAAGTAAATTCCCACAAAACTTTAGCAAGCCAGAAGGAAGACACGCGGTTCTTCAAAAGCAGCTGACCCAGGTCCAGACGTGTTGGGACTCGAGAATGCTTTCTACGCTGCTTTTAATCGTCTGGACAAGCTACATGCCAAACTAGTTCTCAAGTCTCGACAACTGATCTTGCAAATTAATCATGGCTTCTGATCGCGGAGCATCGGACACACGTTTTAGCCGAATGGGTTGTACAAACCCCATTTCTGATACCGGTTTATGCTTCATTGCGACATTTTAACTCGAATTTCAGACCGGGGTGGGGGTGGGGGGCAAGCACCAAAGGCGCAAACACGGGGTTTGCGCAACCTCCCATCAGGCCAGGGAAAGGCAGAAAGTCCACAGATAACGGTGGGAGGCGTGTTCCAAGCTGGAGAAGAAGGAAAAAAAAAAAAAAACTACCACTTTTCTACGCCTGACCAATTTTGCCAGGTGCATGTGTCCTGCGCCTGGCCATTTTTGCCAGATCCATGCACTTGCCAGATGCGCGTTTAAAGGGTGCAGATCGGAAAGTGTGCACACCGGGCTACCTGTGCAACTTAAAAAAAAACCAAAACACTTTCGATTTTGCTCCTGAAATTCTCCCCCCGCTTCTCCTCAAAAACAAATCTGGGTCGATGTCGCCACCCTCAAACCAAGCTCGTTTATTTCCAGTCTCCCTCCCGCTAAAAAGGCAACTTGAAGGTGAGGGGGGGAGGGGGGGAAGCAAGAGAAAAGCGACGCGAGGGGAATCCGGACTAACCTTCCGCAAAGGTCGCGCGTGCAGGAACGAAAGCGGGGCGAAAGAACCGACGTCCCAATGCCCGCCCACAGGCTCCTCTCGCGGTAGGTCGCGTCGAGGCGGGCTCACAGCAACGACGTTTCCCAACCCCGAGTCAAAAGGCAAACGGAGCTGGGATCGGAGCTCCCTCAAGGTTTTTGGTCGGAAATACAACGGGATCTGCTCTGTTTTTTTGTTTGGAAAAGGTTACATAATTGTATTACCGAATACATCTGAATGCTAATCTGCCGAAAAGGTTTGCATCATCACAATCGGCATACATAGGCCACAGGTGTGTGATATGAATTGAGGCACCGTTAGGTGGCAGCACTTAACCGACCGTGGCTGATGGGAAAGACTTCGGTAGACTCGCCCTTGAGGAGTGAGTGGGCAGAGCGCTGAGGGATTGTTTTTCTTGTATGCCGTGGATTAGATTGGGGAGTGGGGAAAATATCCCCAAGGAAGGCAGCGTGAAATCACTTCGGGGTTTTCGCTATTTATTTTATTTATTTTGATTTATATGCCGCCCTTCTCCAGAGACTCAGGGCGGCTTACAATGCGTTAAGCAATAGCCTTCATACTTTTGTATATTTTATACAAAGTCAGTTTATTTCCCCCACAAACCGGGTCCTCATTTTACCTACCTTAGAAAGGATGGAAGGCTGAGTCAACCTTGAGCCTGGTGAGAATTGAACTGGCAGTAATTGCAGGCAGCTGGAAGCTAAATACTACCTTTAACAGTAGCATTAGTCTGCTGTGCCACTCAGGCTTCTTAAAGCCTTAGGATATCGCTAAGAGAACGATATGGTTATATCTCACCTGCTCAAATTAAAATCCTGTGGTGTCTCAATTCTTGAAGAAGTTTCTTGGATGAGAAGCGAAACATCTTCAGTGAAAAACGAAGTCCAACTGCCCTTTGAAAAAAACACCTTTGGGACAACCATGACCATTAGACTCTCCACAGACAAAATCGCTGGAGACAAAATCCTTTGTGCCTTTGAGTCACACTTGGCGTGCTACTACGGTTTTCCTGGTAACAATTGGGTTGAGAAAGAGTGACTGGCCCAAAGTCATCTATCCTGTTTCCCTGAAAATAAGACATCCCCTGATAATAAGCCCAATTGGACTTTTGAGCGCATGCGTTAAAATAAGCCTCCCCTTGAAAATAAGCCCTCCCCGAAAATATTTAAACACAGAGCTGGAAATCAGGTAAGACGGCAAGAGTAGTCCCACTACTTGCCCACGTGGAGCAAGTAGTCTTGCTCCACGTGCCCCCAAATAATAAGACCTCCCTGAAAATAAGGCCAAGCATTTATTTCGGGGTTCAAAAAATATAAGACAGGGTCTTATTTTCGGGGAAACACGGTAGCTGGTTTCCATTCTTAAGGCACAGCTAGAACTTGGGGTCTTCTGATTTCTGACCTAATGCTTTTATTCACAACTAGTTAGGACTCAGTGTTGGCAAACCTTTTCGGCACCGAGTGCCGAAATGGGAGCGTGCGCGCATGCGTACATGCCAGAATCTGGAAGAGCAGTCAGCCAATGGCGTGCTTGCACTGGGAAGATGAACTTCCAGTTTCCAGTGCACCAGCTGATCTTCCAGTTTCTGGCCCACATGCATGCACAAAGACAAGCTGGCCAGTGAGCATGCTTATGCCGGAAACCGGAAAACCGGCATGTGCGCGCCAGAAAGATGATATTCCGGTTTCCGGCATACGCATGTGCACTGGTCAGGTGGTCTTCACATCTGCATGTGTGCCAGAAACTGGAAGACCAGGTGACCGGTACACAGGCGCATGCCAAAAACCAGAAGATCATCTTCCCAGTGCACTGGCCAGCTGCTCTTCCAGTTTCTGGCATGTGCGCATCAGCACATGCTCCCGTTGTGGCACTTGGTGCTGAAAAGGTTCTCCAGCTGCTGGCACACTGGACGGCTCTCGTGCCCGGAGAAATGGCTCTGCGTGCCACTTCCGGCACATGTGCCATAGGTTCGCCATCACAGAGCTTGGTTATGTTATGTCGTATGATGCCCATTACAGTATATTATTTCCCTTGCATTTGTTGTTTCAAAAACTAATTGTAGCTGAAAATGCAACCTCTTGAGCACTCCAAGCCGATATCCCTCAATCTTGGCAACTTTAAGATGGTGGACTTCAACTCCCAGAATTCCTCATCCATCTTAAAGTTGCCAAGGTTGAAAAATATTGCTCTAGGGCTAGGCATTCTATAATTACACAGGTATGTGAAATACACATTCTTCTGTATACCATCCTGTTCTTGGTCAGAATTCCTTCAGTTACTTAAGGTAAGATCAGGGGCAACTGCAGAGGGCTGGGAGCAGTCCGCATCCATGGAATTGATGTCCTTCCCCATTTGAATGGGCACTGCATGCATGTGGGATTTAAGTTCAGCCAGAAGTTGGGCAGCTGATATAAAAGTACTGGATAAAGGGGAATCAAACAATGCACCTGAAAAAGGATCAGGACTTAAATCATATTATCTTCCCTGCAGTAATAAAGAAAGTGAAGCAGAAAAGTGATCAAATAGCATGAGTGGTTTGGAATCAGAGCTAGATAGCTTTCTTAACCCAGGAAAAAGGAGATCATAAGCTGTTCCTTCTCAGGAATGAGCATCCTTTCACCGACCAGATGTTGCTGAATTTCAACTTTCAAAACTGACAACCAGTCTTGGCCAAGAAGCAAGAACTAAAGTGGGCTAAAGTCAAACCTCTGTAAAGAGATCTATCTATTCATGCTCTTACCCTGTACGGTAGATGCCAGATGTTCCCACAAAAGGTGAAACTACAGATTTCTGCAGTTATTTCCTTTTTCTAAAAAAAACCTCATTACCGAGCAAATAGTCAAAGTTACATGACAGGAAAGCAAGCCTTTTGCACTGTATTACAAATAGGCACCTCCCATCCAATCTGTGTCATCTTTACAATGGTTATCCTGTTGCTACTATTCAGATTGATGCTCCAGGCTTATGCCTGTTCTCTCAATCACAGAAAGTGATGGAATATCTCAGATTTTGCAGAATGACTAATGGGGACACATAGGGCAGGAGCGACAGTCCCACTTGTATCTTGAAGGTTTAGTATTGTCCAATAGCAGTAGGGGAGAAAAAACTGCAGAAATGTATCGTTCTTGGCATTTATCCAAAATACTGAATGCTAATGCTTCTGCTAGTGTACTTTGTTCATCCTGTTTTCATAGTTGTCATCAATCAATGTTGTTACCTATACAGTACACAGAGGAATACGATGAGCCTTACAGGTTCCGTACATTTCAGACCAAAAGGCAGATCTTAGAGATATTGTGAAATTTATCTTCTGAGACCGCTAAACTTAAAATAGTAAGGCGACTCAAAAAAAATGCTGCTTCCATGCTGCTTCAAGAGGATTAGATGAGTAAGATGATGTGTAAAATGAGTAAGGGGCTGCTTGGAAATGTTTAAAACTCCTCCAGGATAAGTGGTTTCTGATATTAGGACCTGCTGGTGCGTCATGTAAAATTCTTTGCTTAAATAATTTGTTGGACTTTTTCAAACCTCATAGATAATGAGGCTTTAATAGAAAATCAAAGTGAAACCAGTTAACTTCTATTCTTCTGGGCCAATTAGACTAGAAACCACCTGAGATATTAAGCCCCTGATTAATGTATTTCATTCAAGCTAATATAATTGGTAAAAGCATAATCGTGAGCATAACTGCCTAACTTACTCTTCCATTGGGGATTTATACTGGTCCTGGCAAGATAGCTTAGAGCAGGGGTGTCAAACTCAATTTCATTGAGGGCTGCATCAGGGTTGTCTTTGACCTTGGGGGGCCAGGGTGGGCATGGCCAGCTCAACGTCACTCATGTCGGGGGGCATCTATGGTGGCCCGAGCAATCTGCCAGCGGAAACGGGCTTCCAAGCTCCGTTTACAGCTGCGATGGCTTCCTGCAACCCTCTGCCAGTGAAAACGGTGCTCGGGAGGCCTATTTATCTATCTTCTTAATTTATATAGCCATAACCAATAAAACAAAAAACACAAAATACATAACATCAAACAAAAGTAAAAACACGTAACAACTGGGTGTGATCTAATCCAATGATATCAAGCCTATTTACACGTGTAAAGCTGACATGCTACATTTTGAGTAATGCACCAGCATTTACCAACATTTGACAACTATTCTGAAAAGCACTCCTGTTGTTCTTCTGCAATTTTTGGAGGGTGCAGAGGGTGTGATCTTGCCTGACCTCCAGACCCTTCAGAAGTCCTGCAAGAGGATCAGGCTCTCATCATGTGGGATCTCTGAAAATCCTGTGAGAATGGGACATGTTTTAGTGTAGCTTTTGGAGGCTGTGGAGGCCCCAAAGAACATTTTCTGGGGCTAATTCAAGAACAGAGGCCTCGTGCAACCCAGAGCTGCCTTGGAGCTGTCAACAGAAAGAGAACACTGCTTGAAGATAAGCAGTGTGCAGCAATTCCTACGAAGTGCTGGGCTGTGGGACAATCCCACAATTCCCCAAAGCTAATAATCAGCCAGGTTCTCCACATTTCAGACCAGAAGGCAGATCTGATCTCTCTTAGGGATATTATGATGGGGAAAGATGGAGAACTCTGTGTGTGTGTCTGCGTGTGTGCGTGTGTCCATGTGTGTGTGTTTAATGCTAGCAGTGTTGAAGCATTTTCCAAATTTTTGACATTGAGCCCAAAAGGTTTGCCATCGCTATTCTAATCCATTACCCATATAACCAAGAGATGGCCTCTAACACCAAGCTCAATCACAAGCCAGCTAATCCATCATCCATCCATCCATTTATTTATTTATTTATTTATTTATTTATTTATTTATTTATTTATTTATTTATTTATTTATTTATTTATTTATTTATTACATATATTTATATGCCGCCATTCTCCCGAAGGACTCAGGGCGGCGAACACAAGTTAAGAAACAAGTACAATAAAATCATAATTTAATCCAAATAATTAATTAGTAGTAAATAATAAAGCCCGGAATCAGTCTCAGCCTATTTGTTTGAAAAGCCAAGTCTTCAAGTCCCAACGGAAGGAGCAGAGATCAGGAGCCGTCCGGAGCTCAGTAGGTAATTCATTCCAGAGGGTGGGAGCACCCACAGAGAACGCCCTACCCCTGGGCACAGCAAGGTGACATTGGCTCGCTGTTGGAACCCTGAGGAGAGTGGCCCTATGTGAGTGAACAGGACAGTGAGAGGCAGGTAGGAGAAGGTCATGCAAATATCCTGGACCTAAGTCATGAAGGGCCTTATAGGTGAGGACTAGCACCTTGAAGCAGACCCGGAGAACCACTGGTAACCAGTGCAGCTCACGCAGGAGGGGTGTTATATGGGAGTAACGAGGGGCTCCCATAACAACCCGTGCAGCTGCATTCTGGATCAGCTGGAGTCTCCGGGTGCATCTCAGGGGCAGGCCCATGTAGAGGGAATTGCAGTAATCCAAGCAGGAAGTAACCAGGGCATGAGTGACTGTGCAAAGGTCATCTCGGTCCAGGAAAGGGCGCAATTGGCGCACCAGGCGAACCTGTCCGAAGGCCCCCCTGGTCATGGCCGTTAGATGGTCTTCTAGGGATAGCCGAGCATCCAGGAGGACACGCAAGTTGCGAGCCCTATCAACGGGTGCAAGTTTTTCCCATCTATCAAAAGTGATGGAGCCTCTAAAACCCAAGATGCCGGCATCGACAGCCACTCAGTCTTAGAGGGATTGAGTTTGAGTCTGTTTCTGCCCATTCAGGCCCATACCTCCTCCAGGCAACGGGACATCATGGAAAGGGCATCTCTGGGGTGGTCTGGGGTGGAGATGTATAATTGGGTATCATCAGCATATTGATGATATCTCACCCCAAAGCCACAAATGATCTCACCCAGTGGCTTCATATAGATGTTAAAGAGCAGGGGGGAGAGAACCAACCCCTGAGGCACCCCACAATTAAGGGGCCTCGGGGTGGATCTCTGCCCTCCCACCCATACAAACTGAAAGCGACCCGAGAGGTAGGAGGAAAACCACCATAAGACAGTGCCTCCCACCCCTAACCCCACAGGTCGCTGCAGTAGGATACCATGGTCGATGGTATCAGAAGCTGCTGAGAGGTCAAGTAGGACCAGGATGGAGGAACAACCCCCATCCCGAGCCCACCAGAGATCATTCACCAGAGCGACCAATGCCGTTTCCGTGCTGTGATCGTGTCGGAAGCCTGATTGGTACGGGTCAAGGTATTCCGTTTCCTCCAGAAATTGTGGGAGCTGTTGAGCCACTACAGTCTCAACAACCTTCGTGATGAAGCGAAGGTTGGAGACAGGACGATAGTTATTAAGTGAGTCTGGATCCAGGGAAGGCTTCTTGAGGAGAGGTCGAACCACCGCCTCCTTAAGTGAGACGGGGAAGTTCCCCTCTCTCAACGAAGTGTTGACAATTGCCTGGATCCAGTCTCTAGTCACCTCTCTGGCAGCCGAAACCAACCAGGAGGGACAAGGGTCCAATAAGCAAGTGGAGGAACTAAGTTTGCCCACAATCCTGTCCACTTCCTTGACAGAAACAGGGTCAAACTCAATCCAGATATTATTCTCAAGATCCACCCTAGTCTCCTGATTGGATTCTGCCCAGTCAGAGTCCAATCCAATCCGGATCTGAGCGATTTTATCATGCAGAAACTGTACAAAATCCTCAGCTCTGCCCTGCAAAGGGTTTTCCCTCGCTCCCTGATTGAGGAGGGAGTGGGTCACACGAAACAGGGCCGCTGGGCAGTTTTCTGCAGATGCAATGAGGGCGGCGAAGTAGTGACGTTTCGCCGCTTCCATTGCCACTAGATAAGACCTAATATGGGTTCTTAACTGTGTTCGGTCAGATTCAGATCGGGAGGACTCCAACTCTCCTCTAAGTGTCTTTTCCGACGTTTCATTTCCGGGAGCTCCATGGAAAACCAAGGAGCAATCTGGGATCTGCGTCGGGTTAGAGGCCACAAAGGTGCAATTCTGTCCAAGGCGTCGGTAGCCACCCGTTCCCAGGATGCCTCAGCTGAATTGCAGGATTGAGAGGTGGGGAATGTCCCAAGCTCCTTCAAGAACCTTTCTGGGTCCATCAGGCGCCTAGGGCGGAACCATTTTATGGGTCCTGTCTCCCAGCGGCAGGGGTTGGCAGATTGAAAGTCTAGTCTAAGGAGGGAATGGTCAGTCCATGACAGGGGAGTGATGGAAAGTTCCCCCTTACCATGACCATTTATCCACTGCCCAGAGAGAAAAACCAGGTCGAGTGTGTGTCCTCCCCTATGAGTTGGGCCCTGAATAACCTGAGTCAGGTCCATGGCTGCCATGGAGGCCATGAACTCCTGGACTGTCTCAGATGACTCACCGATCGAAGGCATATTAAAATCTCCCACAACCAAAAGGCTGGGGAGTTCAAGTGCCACCTCAGACAAGACATCGAGCAGTGCGGGCAGGGCTGTGGCAACAAAGCTGGAAGATAGGTATGTGACCAACAAGCCTGACTGAACTCCAGGGTCCCACTTCAATAGAAGAGACTCACACCTGCCTATTTTAGGGACAGTGACCTCCCTAGGACTCAGACTTTCTCTAACAACTACTGCCACCCCCCCCGCCCCTTCCCTGGTGTCGTGGCTGGTGCAGGACACGAAAGCCTGAGGGGCATAAATCAGAGAGAGGGATTCCCCCCTCTTGCCCCAACCAGGTCTCCGTGATACAGGCCAGGTCCGCACCCTCCTCATCAACAAGATCTCGTATGAGGAGAGCCTTATTCATCACAGACCTGGCATTCACATATATCAGACGGAAACCAGGGTCCTTCGCTCTCTTATCCCCAGGAAAGCAGGGTGAGCAGGAGGTATGGGAGCAAGTCACCATCCGAATGCATCTGGTGTGATGCTCCCCACCCCTACTTCAATTTCTTCTGCTCCTTCCCACCATCACAGGTATAGCTTGTCCCACCCTCCTCTGAGCATCTCCTATGACTGCCAACCTCCCCAACCCACTGGGACTGTCAAAATGGCATGGCTGCTGATCGTTAAAGAGACCCCCCCCAGTCTCATTTTTATTATTAAAAACTACCCTCCTCCCGGATCTCCTTAAAATTGGATCTAAAAATCTATTTAAAAAACCCCAGAGTTTCCGTTTTTTAGCGTACCACCTCTCGGGGTTCCAAAACCCGTCATCAAGGGCAGCTCTCGATAGTTGAGAGGGCCAAACCTGCGAGAGGGGGGAGTCTCGCAGTGCAAGGAGCTCCACAGTTGAATACATTAAAGAATAGTAATGAGCTGAGAGTGATGAAGGATAATTTTCTATTAAAGGGTGTTAGAGATAGTAAAAACAGGTAGATTAAATAAGGGAGGAAAAGATATTAAAGAGAAGACAATATGCTAAAAACATCAGAACATCAGGAAATCCTATCATGACGATGGGAAGTCTTGTGATTATAATAAGTCTATTCAATGGTGGGGAAAAAAGTCTCAAAGGCCGCCCTTTCAAGGTGACCCAAACCAGAGTCATAAGGTCAAATGAGAGATGGTCCGTCCCACCATAGTCCAAGACTCTCGGTGTCTGTGCCTCCTCCCGTTCTCACACCAGCGATAGCCGAGGCTTAGTTCAGAAAAAAGCAAGGTGTAGTCATAGGATGGAATAAATGATTGAATAATCCAGGTAACCCAGGGAGGACAAGATGGTCAAATAATGGTCAAATAAGGCTGCAGATCAATCAAAAGTTGTAAATTTATGCTGAGTGGCCCTATTAGGCCTAAGCCTAATAAGGGGGGGGGGAACAGTTAAGGGGGAGACCAACTGTCATCCCCCAGCTGACAATTCTCAGTTCCTTCCCCATAAACTTGATCTTCAGGCCATTCAGCCCATTAAACCCCTTCCATGCTTCAGAAAAAAAGGGGGGGAGTGTCCAGATCCCTCAAAAACTGAGGGATCCTAACGTTTGTAATGCTGCCCTCTTCTCCACCAACAACGGGGGCGTCTTTGCAGCCAAGCCTCCAGGTACTGCCGCCGTCCTCTAACCTCCTCCCCGACAGTCAGCTGTTCCTCGGGCTCCATCCACGGCTCTATTGAGCCGGCAACACCTCGGCTCACTGGGAGGGGGTCAAAAGATGGTTAACTGATCCCCAACCACATTTTGGTTTGCTGCCCAACGGAATTTTTGACCAGGAGTTGGGCTCTGAAACCAGGTTCAAGCACAAAACCAGGTTTTCTAGGCTTACAAAAGGCCAACAGGGAAAGGGCTAATATAATCTTAGGGAAATGACATTCCAGAAGGCAAGTGCCTGGCAAAAAAAGATCTCCTTCTGGATCCTGCCAGCCGTCACTCCCTAGCTGGCAGTACCTGCGGCATGCCACTCCTGCCAGGTAGAAACAATTGGGAAGAGACGGTCCCATATCTCTTAGTATGGGTAGAAGTAACTTGGTCCAAACTTGTCTGAAAGATCATTCCCATAAATTTATAACCTGATATTGTCAGCCTTACTAGGTAAGCCAGACAGGAAACACAACCAGATACTGTAAGGTAATTCTGCTTTACTGTAAAGATACATTAACAGAATCTTGCAAGTCGTAAAGTACAATTCTCCTGCCATCTCCTTTACAGCCCAAGAAACTAGGGAGAGTTCCTTCTGAGCCTATTGTTCCAACTACTATCCAGCTACGAGATATGAGGTCTGTTATTTGACTGTTCCCTAGGCAACATCTTTTTGCCCCATCTCCCAAGGTCTTCCCCACATACCATTATCTCTATAAACTATTTATGTTTCAAAGATAATGAAAACAATCACTTTGTCAGATGTTATAATTGCTACTGACCAAAACTGTGTTACCAGTTTTATCCTTGGGATTTGTCAGATATACGGTAAGTAAACTACAAGTAGTCCTTGGCTTACGGCCGTAATAGAGACCAGAGAATTCTTCACTAAATGGTATGAAATTGTAAATGAGGCATCACATGCCACACCTGATTTCATTGTGCAAACGTTTTTGCCATGGTCGCTAAGTGAATCGCTGTGGTTGCTAAGTAAGATATTACCTGACTGTGATGTGCAACCTTCCCTGCCAGCTTTCCTATTGATTGATTATCGAAAACTGGCTGGAAAGATAATAAATTGCAACCATGTGATTGTGAAATGCTGCAACTATTGTAAATGTGCAATGGTTGCCAAGCACCCAAATCACAATCACATAACTGTGGGGACACTGTGACATATGTGCCAATACTGGTCCTTCAGCCGTAAGAAGGAAGGAGTGACAAGCCACTTCTGAAATCTTGCTAGGAAAATTACAGGAATTAATCCAGCAGCCGTTAGGAGTCAACACTGACTTGAAGTGTTACCCAATCCTCATGTGCAATCTGCACTGGATCAATGGCCATTACTGACAAAGTGGGAAACCCAATTGACAACTGATCATATCTAGTCAAATGGACTTCCATGATATCAAAGCTATGTACCAAACAACATGAGAAGCTGGTCTCTCAAAAGCTTTTAATAGAGCTGACAGGCAGAAGACGAGCAATATCCCTATTGTCCTGAAATGTTGCAGGGTGGCATTCCTGCACAACTTTTCTATTTCTATCCGCCTATGATATATTTGTAGTTCAGGAAACATGGGCCCAGCAGAGATTAATAATGAATGGTTTCAATGTTTTATATTCTTGAAGCTCTTTTCTTCACCTTATGCCACAATTGCAGATGAGTTCAATCAATGTTAGTGTAGGACGAGATTACAACACATTATATATCTTGTATCATTTCTACCTACTCCCCTCCCCCAAAGGACAAGTGCTTTCCTTTGTACATTATTCCAAATATCAGAAGTCTATACTTTTGCAGATCTTTATCACAGATGGCTCAATTTAAACAACTCCTTATCAAATGATCATCTAGGAGAAGTCACTTACCGGGCTGGTTATAAAATCAGTCATTGAATATATAATCATGCCAGGAAGCTTTTTTAAGTTTATAATTCTATTTCAGGTTTTCACATCCTTTTTTTTTTTTAAATTTGATTTATATGCCGCTCTTCTCCGGAGACTCAGAGCGGCTTACAATGCGCTAAGCAATAGCCTTCATCCTTTTGTATATTTATACAAAGTCAGCTTATTGCCCCCACAACTGGGTCCTCAATTTACCTACCTTAGAAAGGATGGAAGGCTGAGTCAACCTTGAGCCTTGGCGAGATTCGAACCTGCAGTAATTGCAGGCAGCTGGTCTTAATAACAGGGTGCTTTAGACCACTGTACTACCAAGGCTCTTTGATAGTGATCATCTGCCAGTAACAGGCTACCTTATGTCTTTGTCTGATTTTGTGTGGATGAAAGACTGTCTTGAGTTTGACACCCCTGTGTTGGACCTTTTGACTGGCAACAAGTAAACTAGATTGATGGCAAGTTAAATCCCTTCCACTCCCACTTCAGAATAAGCACCTGTAACCATTTTACTCTTACACAGTTAGGAACAGGCTTGTGATAATGCTAGGATCAAATCACACTGGGTCATACAGCAATGATGAGTATCAATCAAGCATGGAAAAGCAAGGACTTCAACCTGGCAACTAAATGCAGAGTAGTCCACACTGTTGTGGTTCCCATAGTTATCTACGATTGTGAAAGTTGGGCCCTTAAAAAATACAGTAGGCAGGAGAGGCAAATGGATTCATTTGAGCTATGCAAAAGGCTCCTGCACGTTCCTTGGACAGCAAAGGTGACAAAAACTCACCTCCACCTCTTTGAGCATATAAAACAAATTATATATCGCCAGAAGGCATGATCACAAAATCCTTTCTAACTCATTTCAGCCATGTCAAGTATTCAAACTCAATAGAAGAGGCAGTTACACTTGGAATGGTTGGCGGTAAAAGGGAACGAGGCCACCAAACCAGAGGTGAAATGCTCCCGGTTCGGACCAGATCACCCGATCCAGTAGCGATGGCGGCGGGTGGTTCAGAGAACGAGTAGCAAAAATCCCTGCCCCATCCCCATGCCCAGCTGAGTCGCGCAATCATCAGAGGTTGTTTTTTTTTTTACTTTTAAAAGCATTTTTTCCTGCAACCTCTTCCGCCAAAGAGGTTGTAGGAAAAAAAAATGCCTTTAAAAGCTTCTGGCGATCCCAGCTGAGTTGCCTGATCATCAGAGGCTTCTAAAGGCATTTTTTTCTGCAACCTCTTAAGGTTGTAGAAAAAATGCTTTTAAAAGTAAAAAGAAAAAAAAAGTTGGCCATGCCTACCCAGTCACATTACCCCCCCTCCACCAAGCCACGCCCACAGAACCGGTAGTAACAAATTTTACATTTCACCACTGCACCAAACAACATAGTAGCTAGACACCATCAAAACCAACACCAGACAGACATAAAACAACCGAAAGAAGCCATACAAGACTGGAAAATGTGGAGGGAGTTGGTCCATAGAATTACCGAGAACCTGAGCAACCTCATCAATACTAGGGTGCTTTTGACCAATTCTTGGACTTTTATCTTTCTGAACTAACCGACTGCTGTATTTTGAAAGCATCTGGGTTAACTTCACTGCTGTGGAGACTTGAATTAAAAACCAGGTTGAATTACTGAAATCATATACTTAATACAGTATCATACACATTTCGTACCATATTTTATATAAAATCTCATTTTATAAATGGGCTTTTGATTGTGCCTGCAATGACTAATTGCTTCTAAACTACAGAAGCAGAGACATATACGTGCATTGTTGTACATCTTAACTCTTGATAAGCATTTTACAGCTTGCTACCAGGGGTCTCCAACCTTGGCAACTTTAAGCCTGGAGAACTTCAACTCCCAGAATTCCCTAGCCAGCTGAAGTTGAAGTCCTCCAGGCTTAAAGTTGCCAAGGTTGGAGACCCCTGTGCTAGACCACTAAGAGCCTTGCATATCTTTTTTTTAAATGCAAAAAGGGGCCATAAGGAGCCCTGCTACTTGCATATCTAAATGTCACTCCTCTGTTCTTTCTATATAAAGAATCTCTCCAAGTATTACTTTGTATCCTCATCAGCTATTGGTATTTCTACTGGTATTTATCTACCCTTAAACTGACTTTGATAAATTTTTTATAGAAGACCAGCAACGCATTATAACTTAGCTCTTGATGCTCCTGGATCAAGAGCTAAATTCATGGTAATCTGGTAGTTTTAGATTAATAAAATACTTGTTTAAACCTCATCTAAGCTGTACTTCTTAGCTTTCTGGTGAGTTATTTTGCATGACTCTGCCTTGGATATTTGCAGTTTCTGATGACAGTCTGATGAAAATGACATTGAATTGACATTGTACAAAGAATATAAAGCAACATAAGACACTTGTATCTATAACAACCATCTATTATTTATATATTCTCTTGAGTTTATATATGGCATCATTATTTATTCCTTATTTTTGTCATTGATTGTTATCTCTTATGTATAAGTTTTGATGGCTAATCAGATTGCAAAACTTTGAATTTATTTGATTATCTACATAAACTGCCAAGAGTCATTTTACTGCAGGGAGGTAACGACTGGACAAACATTCTTTCTGTTATGTAAATAGGTTTTCTTGGCAGGAAGTTTGAACTAACTGACCCTCAGCTGATTGGCTGACCACCACAGCTGCAAGGTATATAAAGGGAGCTGTTTCCCTAGGTCAGTCGCTGGGTTCTCACCATACAATAAAGAGCTGTTGTCACTCACTGCCTGGCTTGCTGTGTCCTCATTCACCCAACTTAACATTGGCGATGAGGATGGGATTTTGAGGCCAGAAGCCAAGGAAAGAGCTGAAGCCACAACCGAAAAGAGCTGAAACCACATTCCGAGAGAGAAGCGGAACGCCCGAAGCCAGAATCCAGCCAGGCGAGCGAGCGGAGCACCGGAGAATCGCGAACGATGTCTGCCTACACCCCGCCAGCGCCTTTCAACCCCAGGGAGGAGAAGTGGGGATCATACATGTCCCGGTTTGAGTGCTTCATGGTGGCCAACGACCTGCAAGGGCTACTGGACGTGCGGAAGAAGGCCCTGTTCCTGAGCCACTGCGGACCACAGGTGTTCGACATAGCCGAAGCCTTGTCAGAGCCGAATTTGGTCCACACCATATCATGGTCAACACTGCAGACCCTGCTGAAAGACCACTATGCCCAAACGCCTTCCAAGTACATCCAGCGGTACGAGTTCCAGCAAAGGCTACAGCAGGACGGCGAGTCGATCAGTGAGTACGTCGCTGCCCTGTGTAAGGCTGCAAACCAGTGCGAGTACCGAGACCTAGATGAGATGCTCCTAGAGCAACTAATCTGCGGAGTGAAGGCCGGCTACAACGGAGGCTACTTGCGAGATCGAACCTGACCCTGCACATCGCCCTAGATGAAGCAAGAGCACAAGAGTCGTCCGTGAAGGCCGCCGAGAGACTGCAAGGGACCATCCATGGCCGGACAGCGCAGAGGTCAGCAACCGTGCACCATGAAGCCGTAAGCACCGAGAGCGAAGGGGAGTCCAAGGAGGAAGTCTACCGCACAGAGCAGTCCAGGCCAGACCGACGGGGACCCAGGGATGACTGCGCCAGCTGCAGAGGCTCCCACCCCCGACACAACTGCAAGTTCCGGGATGCGATCTGCCGGTTCTGTGAGAAAAAGGGGCACATTGCTCGAGTCTGCAGAGCCAAGCAAGCACAAGGCCACAAACCACAAGGCCAAACTAGCCAATCTGAGATGGCGCCATGCCAGAGGCCCAATAAAGATGGCAGAAGCCGGAAGGGCGCGAAAATTGAAGATATTGAGGCCTACACCATCCGCATCGGCCAGACCTGCACCTCTCCCGGAGAGAAGACCTACACTGCGGTCGAGATCGAGGGACGTGAGTGCCAGATGGAGATCGACACGGGATCCCCCATATCCATCATGTCATGGGCCAATCTCAAGAAAGCCATCCCCAGCGCACACAAGCGGCAACTCCAACGACAGCGACGCCGGCTAAAAGACTATCAAGGAAACCGCATCCCCGTTGAAGGAATAGGCGAGTTCCAAGTGTGATACGGGGAGTTCAGCAAGAGACTCCCCCTCACCATTGTCAGCGGCAAGCTCCCAAGCCTCCTGGGCATGGACTGGTTTCGAGCCCTGGGCACGGGATTCACCGGAGTGAGGAACATCCAGAGCACCCTGAGAGACGACCTGATGCAGAAGTTCCAGGACGTGTTCGATGCAAAGCTGGCCTGTGATGCGTCTCCTTTCAGCGTGGGAGCCGTCCTGAGCCATAGACTCCTGAATGGCCTAGAGGCACCCATCGCCTACTACTCCCAAACTCTGTCAAGCGCCGAGAGGAATTATAGTCAGCTTGAAAAGGAGGCCCTCGCCGCCATCTTGGGAGTAAAAAAGTTCCACGAGTACCTGTTCGGGAGGGACTTCAACCTAATCACCGACCATCGCCCGCTCCTGGGTCTCATCGCAGGAGACCGACCAACACCGGCAGCCCTATCACCCAAGATGACACGCTGGGCCATCTTCCTCGCAGCCTATTCATATCGCCTGGTACATTGACCAGGGGTGGACATGGGAAATGCCGACGCACTCAGCCCCTGCCCACTACCAGACAAGCTGGAAGACCCCACACCCAGCATCCCCATTCTGCTGATAGACGTTTTGGACTCGGGGCCCATCACATCAGTAGAGGTAGCTAGAGCCTCAAACAAAGACCACGTGATCCAGACGGTCGCAAGTTGGGTGACGAGGGGATGGCCGGAAAAGACTGGGAGCAGGGAATTCAAACAGTACGCGAACAAATGGGACGAACTAACAATGCAAGGGGGCTGTTTGCTATGGGGCGAAAGGGTTATTGTTCCCTTGTGCTTAAGGGAAAAAGTCTTAACACTCTTGCATGAGGGGCACCCTGGAATTGTAAGGATGAAGGGACTAGCCAGGAGCTACGTCTGGTGGCCCAACATGGATGCAGACATTACCGAGTGGGTGGGGAGATGCCAGCCCTGCCAAGAGTCCAGGCCAGATCCACCGACAGCACCGGTGAGAGAGTGGGAAAGACCCAAGGGCCCCTGGTCCAGTATCCACATAGATTTCGCGGGACCATTTCACGGACAGACCTTCATGGTCATAAGAGATGCCTTTTCCAAGTGGCTAGAAATTAAGCTCATGAGGGCCACTACTACCGACGCGGTTATTAGGGAACTGAGGCAGCTATTCGCTACCCATGGGTTACCGGACATCCTAGTGTCAGACAATGGGCCCCAATTCACGGCCACACAGTTCGAGGGGTACTTAACGGATTTGGGGGTCAGACATGTCCTCTCAGCCCTGTTCCATCCAGCTAGTAATGGTCAGGCTGAGAGATTTGTAAGAACGGCCAAGGAGGCCCTCTCACGCCTAGGCCCCGGGGACTGGCAGGAAAGAATAGATCGATTTCTCAAAGCCCAGCATTCCATACCTTGTACAACCACAGGCTGAAGCCCGGCCGAGCTATTAATGGAGAGGAAGCTCCGAGGGGTACTGGATAGGCTAAATCCCAACTATTCCCCCGAGGTTTTCAATGGGGGGGGGGAGAGAAAGCTCAGGGAGTTCACCATAGGGACTCCAGTCCATGCCAGGAACTACAGGAAGGGCCCACTCTGGGAAGCAGGAACAATCACAGGAATCATGGGGCCCAAATTGTACAGAGTAGACATGGGGGATGGGAGAGTTTGGCGCAGACACATAGATCAACTGAGACGGCGAATCGCCACAGACGCCGAGGAAAACGAACCACTCCCTGACTATCAGCCAGAAACACAAACTATGTCAAGCCCGAGTGCAGCGGGGAACTTATCTGACAATCCTGGGGTCCGGAGCCGCCCCAGCGAAGAGTTTCCACTGGCCGTAGAAGTCGCCACCCACAAAGAGATCTCGGAGGTTCCATTGGCGGAGCAGGGAGAGACAGGGAGTCCCTCCGACCTTCTCGACGCTGCCCCTCCAACTGAACTGCGCAGGTCGACTAGGATACGTACACGCCCTAGTCACCTGAGAGACTTTCTATGTAAATAAAACCCAAAGTGACTTCTGGGAGGGGAGGAGTGTTATGTAAATAGGTTTTCTTGGTGGGAAGTTTGAACTAACTGACCCTCAGCTGATTGGCTGACCACCACATCTGCAAGGTATATAAAGGGAGCTGTTTCCCTAGGTCAGTCGCTGGGTTCTCACCATACAATAAAGAGCTGTTGTCACTCACTGCCTGGCTTGCTGCGTCCTCATTCACCCAATTTAACACTTTCTTTGTCCTGAATTCAGTTCATTGTATACTTATAAGAAACAGAGAGGGAAAAATAGAGACTTTCCATTTCCTTCATGCCATTCATTATTTTTACCACAATGTATAAACAATCCCCACCCCATTTTAAGTCAACTTTATTTCTTCAAGTTCTCTCACAGAGCAAAAGTGTTCCACTATTGTGGTTTTTTTAATTGATCCTTTACAATCCTTTTTTTTTTTTTTTTGATGTGGTATTTCTATTTAGATTAGGACAATCAGAAATATCTAGTACTTGCTTCAGAAAGACATTATTTAATTACTTCTAACTCCTGGCTAATTAATCTCTCTCTCTCTCTCTCTCTCTCTCTCTCTCTCTCTCTCTCTCTCTCTCTCGATATATATATATAGAGAGAGATTAGCTAGAAGTTAAAAATAATTAAATAATTCCTTTCTGAAAATAATTTATTTTCCTTCTTATTCTGCTTCCAGAGTCACCTTCATAATAATAGTATATTGTTGCTACGATGTTTATGGGCAGTGATGGAATAGCCTAGTACCATGATGATGAACCTATGGCACTGATGCCAGATGTGGCACGCAGAGCCTTCTCTATGGGCATATGCGCTGTCGCCCCAGCCCAGCTCCAATTGCATTTCTTCATCGCGTTTCACTCAATCAATTCCAACTTCTCGTGAAAGAAAAAGATCTCACAAAGTTGGAATTGACTGAGTGAACTTTTTCACTCGTGCACTTCACAATGTGGGAGGCGGGGTCCCCTCCTCATCCTGAAGCCCATTACGACGTGGAGCCATAATGCAACCCATGGGGCTCTTTCACACCTCTGCTGCGGCTCCCTGTCGCCCTGTTGTGGCAGAAGGATGAAAGAGCTGTCGCCCTGTCACAGCGGTTGTGATGGGCGGAGACAGTGTGGGAGTGAGCACTTGCCTTTTCGTGGCAACAGCATTCTGCCTTTGTTGCGGTACATTTGCTGTTGCCACCAGCAAAGAGGGCTGGGTGAAAAAAAACGGGGGCAGATCTTGCAGGATGGGGCCATCCCCCAAGCCTGGCCTTCCTCCCTCATTGGCAGAGCCAAGAGAAAGAAGGGGATGGTGTGGGGAAGCGTTTCCTTCCCCCAGCCAAGCGCCGAGCACAAAAGCCCAGGCTGGCCCAACAGAAGCGCACCTATTGGCGAGTCGGACAGTGGAGAGGCCTGTCACAGCTCTCGCAGCGGGACACTCTTTGGCACGTCCAGACGTGAGCTGCCACCTTTGAAATGCACTGCACCTTTGAGGAAGCCAGGCAGCGATGGCTGAGACCACGGGGGGGGGGGGCAGCGGAGGCATCAGGGCTGCTCCCCCATCCTCAGCAAACTGGACCTGGAGGAGTGTGGAGAGTTGTGGGCCGAGCGCCAGAGGGTCAGAAGACATGCTCCCATGTTGCCCCAACACGCATTTTCAGCGCATGCTCCTCTGTCCCAAAGTGGAATGAAGTGGGGGATAGGGGGAAGAGAGCAGGGAGCAGGGGAAATTCCTCACAAAACCTCAGTATTTAGGTTAAATTGCCATGTTGGCACTTTGTGATAAATAAATGGGTTGGGGGTTGCAGTTTGGGCACTCGGTCCCTAAAAGGTTCACCATCACTGGCTGAGTATACCAAATAATTTACACAGTAGTTTTTTCAATACAGATTTGACCTAATATATAAACATACTTGTACAAATAAAAATTGTTCAAAAGTTACTTCAGGGAGACTAATATGCAAATTTCTAATTCCACGGGGGATCCAACTATTAGTTAGGGTTTTGGGGTATGTCCTTTTGAGTTAGCATTGACTCCTGACACTTTACTGCTGTTTTTTTGGCAAGATTTTGAAAGCGGTTTACCATTGCCCACTTCCCAGAATCGAGAAAGAGTCACTAGCTAGCCCAAGGTCATTCAGGTAGCTTTGTGCCCAAGACAGGACTAGAACTCACAGTCTCCTGGTTTCTAGACTAATGCTTTAACCATCACCCCAAACAGGCTTTTTTCAGTTAATTGATTTATTCCTAATCAATTTACTCTTCAAAGTAAATATATGCTAGATTAGAAAATTGTAATGTGTTTAGGTATTTTAGAAAATCATGCTTTTTACTCACAGCATTAAAATCTTGGTTCTTACCCCTATTTACCTAGTCTCGGTGGTACCTAGGCACCACAGAGCTTTAGCTAAATGGAAGTAGGCTCCCCTTCAAATCTTACATTTTTAATGCCTTCTCTATTTACATATTTTTATTCAAACCTAACTTCCAGAAAACTTTTCCTTCTAAAAATCTCCTTAATTATACAAGCCTGTGCATCTGGTCTGTTCATTTCCTTTGTTTACTTTTCAAATCTTTTTTTTTTCTAAATCCTCAATTTTTATAAGGAAAGCTTATAATACATTAAAATCGAAGGAAAAATGTTTTGAATAATATGGGTGCCTGGAACACTTTAAGTTCAGGCTTCTGTTTGTGCATGTGTGGATATGCAGATGGATGGATAGATGGACAAACTTATAGGTAAATATAAAGTATTGTACATATATTGTGTGGGCATGGATATAAATAAATAAAATCAGCATAAAGCTACACTGAAAAGCCTCAGACAATAAAATAATATTTGCCTAATGCTGAAAGGACAATTATCATGCACCTTCTAGAGTAATTTCCCTAAGATTTAGGTTTTGGTACTGGTTTCTCCATTTGCTTATGCTAGAAAGAAGTGTTATATATTATAATGGAACACAATTCCAAATGAGGTTATATAGGTATTATCATTTTGGAAAACTTAATGTGATTAGAGGCTTGATTTAGTCAGAAGTAATTTTACTTTCCTTAGGAGAGAGAGAGGGAGGGAGGGAAGGAGGGAGAGGGAGGGAGGGAGAGGAAGAGAGAGAGGGAGGGAGGGAGAGGGAGAGAGAGAGGAAACTGACTCAGGGAAAGTCAGTATACATTTAAACTGAATGGAACAAATGAATGACATTTTTTCAACATGATACACAGGATGACATTTTGACATCTATTGTAAATGTACTGTTGCAACCAGGAAAAACCTGGTCAGATGTTACCAATTTCAGTATATAGAACTTTGTGTTCTGCATTTGTGAAATGTGGGCGGGAAAAGATTTTATTTCATCGAAACTCAATTGTATTTATTTACCCTTCAGTTATACCCCACACACCTTCACTCTTATTGTGTATAATGTGCCTTTTGTCATTTATTGTTTTGGAATATAATAAGTCACTTCTGCTAACTAACTGAATCCAGTAAATGAAGAATAAGACAGATTTAATTAATTTATTCTGAATAAATATAGGCAAATTGGGTCACATTGCAAAGGACTTCTTTTTTTTTTTTTTAAATACTTTATTGAATTTTTCCATAATAAAAAGATGATATACAATCTCTATCTTGATCAGAGGTACAGTGTTTATACAATTTGGTGAATCATATGTTAAATAAATTCCATCCTTAGCTATACAATGTTCTACGAAATATAAGTCAAATTCAAGTGCATAACAAGTCATATCCTACAATCATACTTTTATTTTGTTCTTCAACCAGTTATACCAATTTCCCCATACTTCATAATATTTAGAATTCTCCTCATTTTTTAACTCGCTCGTCAATTTTGCCATTTCTGTGCACTCTAGAATTTTATTTGACCAGAACTTTTTGGTCTCAGGGCAGGTCCACCATAGATGATAGAAGGTGCCGGCCGTTTTTCCACATTTCCAACATGTGGTTGGGAGATTTGGGAATATTTTCGCTAACCTAGCCGGGGCTAGGTACCACCTGTGTAACATTTTATAGTGGTTTTCTCTAAATGTTGCCGATTTCGTTATTTTGTAGTTCCTATTCCAGGCCATCTCCCAGTCGTTAAAATTAAGTCTATATCCCAGGTTTTTTTCCCAAATATTTAACTGATTTTTTGCTATGGTCTCTGCTCTATCCTCATCTAGTAGGAAGTTATAGATTTTCGATAGCATTTTCTTGTCTATTCCCCAAATAATTTTATCAAAATTTCCATATTTTGCTTCAATACCAAATTTATCTCTATCTTTTTGAAATCTGGAATTTATCTGAAGATAGTTCCACCAATCCAAGTTGAACCCCTGGTCCCTCAATAAATCCAAAGGTTTAAGCTTCCCTTCTTCATCAAGAATGTCCTTATATGTGCCCAATTTATAATCGTCTCTCCTATTTGGGGCCACTAAAGCTTCCATAATAGACAGCCAGCTAGGTACCTTGGTATAAATCCTCTGTCTAATTTCCTCCCACGTGCGAATAAGAGTGTCCCTAATTTTGTGTTTATGAAAGTAAGATTTTCTCTTGTTCTTTGTATCCCACAGGTGAGCATGCCATCCTTCTAGGAGATCGTGTCCTTCTAGTGTCAGAATTCTCCCATCTTGTAGCTTGATCCACTCCTTAATCCAGATTATTTTTGCCACCTTTTGATATAGTTCCCAATCCGGGAGCCCAAACTCTCCCAGATTTCTTTTCCCTTGAAGTGTCTTAAGAGAAATCCTCGATTTCTTGCCCTCCCACAGAAAGTTTCTAATATGTTTGTTCAAGTCCAGAAAGAATTTTTTATCTAATGATATCGGAATGTTTTGGAATAGGAACAAAATTTTAGATAAGATGTTCATTTTAATCGCTGCAATTTTACCAATCAGGGACAATTTGAGCCTTTTCCATCTTTCAAGGTCTTGATGTATTTTCTGCAGTAGGGGGATATAGTTATCGTCTTTTAATGAGGAGAATCTCGCAGTAATCCATATTCCCAAATATTTTATTTTCTTAACTACCTGGAGGCCTAATAAATCTTCCAATTCTTTCTTTTGTAGATCTGTCATGTTTTTCACTATTATTTTAGTTTTATTCTTATTGAGTTTAAGGCCTGCCACTTCTCCATAATCCTGTATTTCCTGCATTAATTTTAAACCGGTTTCTAATGGATCTTCTATTATGAGGGCAATGTCGTCAGCAAAAGCTTGAGTTTTGAATGTTTCCTTCCTAATCTTTAAACCTTTAATATCTTTATTAGCTCTAATCTTTCTAAGTAGCACCTCTAGCGCCAAAATATAAAGTAAGGGAGATAGGGGGCATCCCTGCCTCACTCCTTTTTGGATCTGAAATACCTGAGTTCTGTCTCCAGTCACTAATATGTTTGCCCTCTGGTTTTGGTAAATATTCTCGATCATCTTCCTAAAGTTGGTCCCGAATCCCATTAGGTCAATTTGATTTATCATAAAGGTCCAATTCAAATTGACGAATGCCTTTTGGGCATCGACAAACATTAAGGCCAGCTGTTTTTCAGGGTGTTGTTCATAATATTCTATGGTGTTTAAAACTATTCTCAAGTTGTCTCTGATCTGTCTCCCTGGGAGAAAACCGTTTTGATCTTTATGTATCCACCGATTTAAAAATTTTTTGAACCTCTCCACAATTATATTCATGAACAATTTGTAATCTGCATTCAGCAATGAGATGGGTCTATAATTTGATATCTGCTTCGGGTCGGCACCTTCTTTCAGTATGAGCGTCAAATACGCTTCCCTCCAAGAATCTGGAATTGTTATACCAGCAAGAGCATCATTTAATATTTCTAATAATTCTAATTTCAGGACATCATCGAATTTTTGATATATTTCCCCGGGGAGACCATCTGGGCCTGGGGTTTTGTTCTTCTTTATTTTAGAGAGGGCAGTTTTTAATTCCTCTATAGTGATCTTTTCATTTAACATTTCCTTTTCTTCTTCAGAGATTAGAGGTACTTTGGCTTCCAACAAATACTGTTCTACCTTGTTTAACTCAATTCCTTCATTTTTGTATAGACATTCGTAAAATTTTCTTATGCTTTCTAATTTGTCTTCTTCCTTCGTCAGAAGGTTACCCTGAGAGTCTTCTAATACTAGTATTTGGTTTTTTTCCTTCTCTTTTTTTAATTTATACGCCAGCCATCTGCCCGACTTGTTAGCGTTCTCAAAACAATAATGTTTGGATCTTTTTATTTTTTGTGCCATCTCCTCCTGGTCCAATAAATTCAATCTATGTCTCATCATCGACCACTGTTGTTTAATCGCCTCATCTCCCGGGCATTGCTGGAGTTCATCTTCAGCTTGTAATAGCTTTTTGGTGAGCTCTTCTCTGATCTTTCTTTTTTCCTTATTTTTGAAGGCGGTATTTGAGATGGCTACCCCTCTCACATAAGCCTTCATGGTGTCCCACACAGATTATTTATAACATTACAACCAACTACCCATTAAGAATATTCATACGAATACTTTGAGCGAAATTTCTAACAATATTCAAACCAAAAATAACAGCTTAGTTTGATACAAAACTGTAAAAACCTATAGAGTTTTTACTAGACAAAAGTTGATGGACGCCTCTCACTGATCCGAGCACTCCTCTCCTCTCCCGACTCCACCGACCTCCTCTTTCAACGCTCAATCACTTCAGGTATGGGGAAAAGGGCTTTAAATCTGCCACAGCACCTCCGATCTCCTTCTTAGCTTAGAAGAGGGTAGAGCAGATCGTATCCACGGAGACCCGACAAGCCGACGAGTGGACGAGAGATACGGAGGGAGTAGATCGCGTCTATAAAGAGCCCCAGAAGGTGCGGTGAGAGGGAAAAGAAAGAAAAGATCATCGGTGTGGCTGGCTTTGTGTTTTGTGAATGAGTGGAAAGGAAGCAGGAGAAACATAGTGACTAGTTTTTCAAGAGCTTCAGCGAAACAGGAAGTGCGTCCATTGAACTCGAAGAGTGAAACAGCAGAGGACGAACAAGAAGACGCTCTAGCAGAGAGATTTACCATCGAGAAGCGTTGGAGCCCAGCAGAACGGCGAGGTGAAGACTTACAACTTTGTAAATACTATAAAACAATATACCTACACTTATATGTACTCTCCCCCATCCTCTTTTTGAGTATCTGTGACCCTAATACTTGAACTTTGTTTTTTAAATTACTTTTATAACGATCATTAACTTGATTTGTTGATTGTTAAGAATATAGAACATAGATATATAAAAATTAAGTATTAAGCACTGATTCTATCAAATAACCATTAGACATATCTATAAATAAGAACTTAGATTTGTATTTAATGAATTAACTTATTATATTATATATTATATCTATATTTAGTTATTTAGTCATACTTAGTAATTTATCTAACCTAGAATAATTATCTTTACTGGTAGCATTTAGCAACTTATTTATATTAATATTTTATATTAAGACCTGAATTTAGAACTTATTAATTTATCAATTCATTGTTATTAACGCTCAATTTAAAGTTGAACTTAGCTAGATAAGAACTATATAATCAGTGACTGTTGTTTGCTGGAAACGTTGAACTATCCTACTATAGTAATTTAGAAATTTAGAAATTAAGCATTAACTGAAATTTATTGAGAGCGTATTGGGAATCAATAAAGGAGCTAAATAAGGATTTAAGAAAGTATCCCGGAGAAAATGTGGCAAGTGCCACTGGATGATTATTTGGAGAAAGATAGAGGAGATAATAAGAGACCAAAAATCGCTTTTGAAAGAAATGGCAAGTTTGACATCAACAATTGCAAAAACCGGTAAAAAAGTGCCATCTATTCCTACCTTAGCAATGTCATCCCCAGCCATCCAGAAATCAGTAGAAGGTCTCCAGAAAACAGATAAACCCCCAGTAACCCCAACGTTGCAAACGGTACAATCGTCTCTGCTATCAATACAAGAAACCATGCTTGCGATGCAAGAGAAACTTTTGAACAGTCACTCCGAATTAAAATTAGACATTCATGCACTTGATTCCAAAATGAATGAGATTCAAACTGCTATTGCCAGCAACGAAAATAGAATCCAAAAAGCAGAACAAAGGATCGAAAAAAACGAGAAAAAACTGGACATAGTGGATCAAACTCTGTTGGCACAGAATAAAGAAACAGAAGACGCCCTGATACAACTCGAGATGGATAAGGCCTCGTTTTACCTGCGATTCCAAAACATTTTGGAAGACAAGGAAGAGGACTTAGGAGATAAGATGGCTGAGTTGATTGCAGAGACCCTTCAGCAAGACAAGCAGGAAATAATTCGAGAGATTGACGAGGTGTACAGAGTCCAAACGAATTACGTGAGAAGAAACAGGCTCCCTAGAGAGGTTCACGTTCGCTTCGCTAGAAAAAAAGTTAGAGACATTCTGTATAATATAGCCCGGGAGGAAAAAATTATCTATGGGGGAAAAGAAGTGAATATCTTGAAACAAATTCCAAGGAGAGTGAGGGAAAGGAGGAAAAACTACAGATTCCTGACAAATCAATTAAATAGGAGAAGCATAATATTTAGGTGGCTTTTGCCAGAAGGAATGCTAATCTCTTGGCAAGGGAGGAAAATTAAAATTGACTGTTTAAGCGATGCTCAAGATTTCCTAGACCAATTAAGGGGAGGAGAAGAGGAACAAACTAGTAAGGAGGAAAACGAAATAGTAAATACGGAAGAAGAGACATCTCAAGAACAAATTACAAGGGAAGACATAGAAGAGGAGAAGAAAAAGGAAGACACAGAAGAAAAAGGGAAAAAATCTAGACCAGTGAGAGCAGTAACTTTAAAAGGTAAATAAGAACCAGAGACCAGAGACCAATTACAGGAATGAATGATACCAAGATCATATCGCTGAACGTGAATGGTTTAAACGATTATAAAAAAAGAAGGATAATATTGTCGAAACTGGCGAAACAAAATCCCGATATAATTTGTATTCAAGAGGTCCATATAAAAAAAGATGAAGCCAACTATCTAAACTATACTAAATTTGGTAAAGAATTTTTTTCATTAGCCGAGAAAAGAAAAAGGGGGGTCGCTATCTATGTCAAGAAAGGAATAGAGGCAGAATGTAAATATAAAGATGAAAAAGGGAGAATACTTATAGGAGAAATAACGAGAGGCAATTCTAAGGTGTTATTGGTAGGGGTTTATGCCCCGAATAAAAAACAAGGGAAATTCTACCGGAAACTGCATGAACAGCTGGCAAAATGGACACATAATGAAATATGCATGCTAGGGGACTTTAATGGAATTGTGGATCCAAAGCATGATTATAAATGTGACATAACTAAAAAGAATAAAAGATCTCCCTTACCAAAGACCTTTTTTGACTTGGTGGATGAGATAAATCTAATAGATATGTGGCGTATCTTACACCCCCAGGATAGACAATTTACTTTTTATTCAATGCCACAGAACTCTTGGTCTAGAATAGATATGGTCTGGGCTACCAGAAAACTGGGTCTAGAAATTAAAAAGGTTAATATGTGCACTAATGCTTGGGCAGACCATAAGCTCCTTGAAATTAGTTGGCATCACGACACCAAGAAAATACAACAGAGATGGAGTTTAAGGACTAACTTGCTAAATGAAAAAGAGTTTATACTTAAATTGAACGAAGAAGTCAAACGCGTCTCATAGAAAACGGGAATCGAGAGACAGCCAAAGAAATTGCAAAGGGCTTCATACTCCACTGCAGCTCAGAGGCTTCTTGTGGCTCCAGAGTTGTGGTGCACCAAGAAATCTTTTTGTGCAGTACTGCTGGGCCAGGATGGCGTTGGGCTTCCTAATGTAAAGGGCTTCGCACTGCAACCCCAGAGCCACAGTGTGCCAAGAAGTCCCTTTAACATGTCTTTTAAAATGTTTTAATTCTGAGAATGTCTGCAATATATTATCTCTGGTTGATTTAATGGTGCTGCAATTAGTCTGTGAACTAGCTGAGCTCCCGGCTCACCAGAGAAGCACCTGGGAATGTGGCCAGTCTGAAAGACCACTGAATAACTGGCCCAAGGAACAACAAAGGGATCAGTTGGTAGATAGACTTACTTCCACCTGGACTGCGGCTATATGCCCCATGCAGAAAGCAGAGCTGGGAGGGGTAGGTGTCTTCTGGTGTGGTAGAGGTGGATCTCCCTCTCACTGGTAAGAGACATGGAGGAGCCTAAAGGTGCTTGCTGGTAAATGTGTGGACACAGTTTTCCTGAGAGTCAGGAAAAGAGGAGTAGCGAGTTGGGTGTCCTCCCACCAGTCAGTGAGGGAGTTTGTCAAGAGGGACACACTTGGGTGAAGGAGCAATTAGTGATTAGGGGTCCCATATGAGCTGAGAATGAGGCTGAAGCACACATTCCAAGTTGACCATGAATATCTGGGTTGCATGTTTGGGATGGAGGACCTCTCAACTAAGGGAACCAGCAGGCCAGGGCTAGTGGGTAATGAAATCTTTGGGAGATCCAGCGGCGGGGATCATTATATCCAAATGGTGATGGACGGGGGACATTTTGATGAGAGCCAGAGGGCAGGTAGCATATGGGGGAAGACACCCCTGGTGCTTAATATCAGAGAGCATATTCTGGCCCTCTGTGCTCATGCTCAGGCCCTGATCACCAGACTGACAGGCCCAGGGTTTTCGACTAATGCTGCTTCATTCCAAGTTGGTCAATAACAAGATTCCTCATTAGTGATTTCATAACTGAGGAACAGGCTGACTTGGTATATATTACCAAGACTTGGCTGGTCGTGGGTGGGTGGGCGGTTATTGCTGTCTCAGCAATATTGGCACCAGCCAAGTCCTCAGGGCAGGGCAGAGGAGGAATGATTCATCTGGGAAACTCCAGTAGTCATCAATGCCCTGCTCCACAAGTTGCCAGTGATGAGACCCTGTTCTTGAGGTTAGGGTCAAGGGAGCAGTTGGGAGCCTCCCTGTTGTGTAACAACTTCCCTGCTTGAGCTGCTGGAGCCATCTCAGGGCTATGAAGTTCTCTAAATTTATGCTTCTGAGGGACTTCAACTTCTATCCCTGGGTAAACCTCCAAAATGGCCCAGGAGATCATGGCCTCCATGATGGCCATGGACATTTTCCTGGTCATTCTTGGATTGACTCAGGACAGTGGCCTAATTTTGGACTTAGTATTCTTGTTGGAGCAAAGGCAATGTGAGCAGAGAGAGGAGCTTCGTTTAGCCCCCACTCCCGTCACACGGTCAGATCACATCTGGTGGCTTTGAGATTCCCTTGTGCTTCCCCCCTCCTCTGAGGAAAGGCCAGACCCATTTGATTGGTCCAACCCTGGCAACTGATGGACCCAATTGGGTTTCAAAGGGACCTTGGAGAAAATACCTGCTGATCTGTTACATGTTCCTGGAATGCCCCTGGCGGCTTCTTAGAAAAAAAAAATTCTACTCTTATAAGGAGGCTGATTATTTAAGTTAATATGACCCTTAAAGCAGCATCCGCATCTTTTTGCTTGGATAGAAAAAGCTGTGCTAGTTTAATAAATAACAAAGGAAGCTGTAGTTGTGTGAGATCCAAAACATTTCTCCTAGTTCATTGTTGAAGCATGCACAGCAGGGGTGAAATCCAGCAGGTTCTGACAGGTCCTGGAGAACCAGTAGTGGAAATTTTGAGTAGTTGGAGAACCAGAAAATGGAACATCTGGCTGGCCCCAGAGTGGAGTGGGAATGGAGATTTTGCAATACCCTTTCCCCAGGAGTGGGGAGGGAATGGGGATTTTGCAGTATCCTTACCAAGCCACACCCACCAAGCCACGCCCACAGAACAGGTAGTAAAAAAAATTAGAATGCCACAACTGATGCACAGCCATAAACATTAGGATTATCTGTAACCTCATTGCTCTATATAATAAGGATCCGTGGTAAGCAATCTGTCACAAAGGCAATGTCTGTACAGTGTTTGATGAATGCTATTTTATTAAATTAGCCAACTGAATTTTTTAAAATAAAAAAGAATCACAGTCAATAACCTTCAATCAGTGAATGTCGGCAAACCCATGTTTTTATGGGAAAAAATAATTCTATTTCAGTTAAAAGTAAAACAACTAAGAAAGAATAATGGGGACACAGACAATATAAGACAATATATAGACAATAGAAATATACAGACAATAGAAATAGTGACACTGAAATTATATGATGATTAAAGGACTACTGCAAAGATAGATATTTTATTAGTGTAATGATTGCCATAAATATCTTTCATGGTATTTCCTGGTAGAATTTTAATATTCAAACTAAAATATAAAGATTTTTTTTCTGTGTTGCTCCAGAAAAAGTGGACTTTTGAGTGTTTTTTTTTTCACCCTAAAACTTTTAGTATATATTGCTATTTCTTCCTTTACATTTTCCATATTAGATGGGATGAAATTCAAATTGTGTCCAGAAAGGTTGCCTAAAGAACAATGAAAATGACTTTCAGATTAGCAGACGGTATAAAAGACAATGTTAGCACTTTTGCTTTGAAGATAAGTGATAGCTTCCTAAATAAAAAAAACATTGGTCCATCTTAAATTATTTCTGTACACCTAGAAGCTCTTCTTTACATAATTTCTGGGATCATTAAGTGGCCAAGCAAAACTTTATAAAAGTAGAAACATACAATCAATATAATATTAATGTATTTTTCCAGTGAATATTTTACTCTTTAAAATATACACTCTTATTCAGTCTTTCGGATCTTCTGTCCTACCCTGATTCACAGGCTGATTTGCTGCTGTTAAAGTGGATAGGTCTTCAGTAGTACAGAAGGCCATTTCTCCAAGTTTAGCAGATAATAGAAAAAGCAGTCAAAGAATTTGGCCTATTCAGAAGCAAGTAGTAACAGGTAGAGTACAGGTAGAAGCAAACTTAGGTGGTGCAGATAGCAAGCTGAGCTAGACGACAAACTCCCATCTCTGAATCTTCCATGACGAAAGTCTTAAACCTTCCATTTAAACCATCATCAGTTAGTAAAATAATTTGAATTCACTCTTTAACTTCGTTATTCATAATTTTTTATTCCCTGAGGTATTAGCAAACAGTAAATGGAAGTAAAGGAGAATCCTGTTCCGAAATGAGCACCGCATTTAAAAAAAAAATTGAATAAAATTCAATGAAATACAAAGATGGTGCAGAATCCTTAGGTCCGGTAAAATGCAAAGATTTTTCATGTATTAAAAAAATTATCCATATTGAACATCCCCCCAAAAAATGCTTCATGTCAAGGCAAAAACAGTTGTTCTAAAAGGATCAGTTTTTATTATTATCCGTCTTCCCCAATAAGTTTTTTTTTTTAAATTAAAAGTACCAACTTGGTTCAACTGGTATTTCACTTTGATTCAATGCTCTTTCCCGAAGTTTCAATTCCAGGCATTCTACAGTTGGTGGATATGTTTTGAGTTCAAATTTGTTAGCAAATAAATTTTTGGATTTCAGCAGCCATGGCAAGTCACCAATTCCATAGATACATATACTTCTGACATAATGACCTGTCAAGGCATAAAATATCAATATTATAATGACATTTTGTGGACAGAAGAATTAAGATGCATTTATTTGCACTAAGGTCTTTGCAGTCTAATCATACTGAAATAAGGAAGTACTGGCAACTTTAATAACATTCAGCTTTTATTAGGCTGCATGCTTTAATTGTTTGTTCAATTTATATTGCTAGTGCACTTTACCAGTGATTGTGGGTGGCTAACAAGGTTTTGTTGAAACCAAAAACTGACTCAAGAGACTGAAGGAATAATTCAACACTAGGTTATACAACTTAGTAATTTAACTTACAAGTTAGCACAACTAAAGGGCTGCTCCTTATCCTTGAGAAAGACAGAGTTCCAGAAAGCAACAGTGCTCAAATTATACTTGTGATTTATAGTCAAGCAATTAAAAATACAGACAAAAGGAAAAGTTTCCACTCCATGCCGGTGTGTGTCTAGAAGAATAGGCACGTTTCAGCTACAAAAGACAATGTGGTTTTCCTGTTTTTCACTAACGGAAAGGTTAAATGAGCTATTTAAGCCACGTCTATTGACGGCTTTTAAACTTTATTCAAACACAGACACTTTTTAAAGATTATTCTGATTATATACTAGAAAGAGCTTTGACCTTTAAAGCCTTACATGACATGGGTCTAGATTATTTGAGGGACTGTTTTATCTACCCATCCTATGAGGTCAAGCCAGAGGGGTAGGTTGTAGATCCCATCTGCTGAAGAGTTACATCTGATGGAAGCCAGATAATGTTCCTTTTCTGCTGTGGCTTCTGCTATCAGGAGCATCATCTCAACCCCCGCGAGATGAGGTTAGCCTTTCAGAAGGCCCTGAAAACATGGTTCTTCTACCGACTTTGGGGATTTGATGGGCAACCTGCTTAATGGTTGCACTATGTTTATATGGATGCTCTCCCACAATCTTGTTTTTATTTATTTTTAAGTGTTTTAACAGTTGTGGCATTGTTTTGTGGCATTGATTGTAGACCTCCCAGAGTCACGATCAGTGAGATGGGCAGTCATATAAATGCATTTAATAATTAAATAAATAAAAGTTAGTTTTGCTTTATAATTTTAGCACTGTGTCATTAGAGACAGCACAGGTTAAAACATCAAATACAAAAGAAAATTAATTAAGATACACCCAACTTGTATACCCCAAGGCTGCTTCCATTCTAATGGCTATACCCTCATATTAAAACAAGACATCAGCTCATCCTGAGGTGGAGAACAGATCAAAAAATTACTATGTTTCACTTTTCCCCTTTGTTTTCCACCTATTAACGTATTTTTTGGACTATAAGATGCACTTTTGCTCCCCCCCCAAAAGTGGGTGGAAATATCTGTGTGTCTTATAGAGTGAATATTGCAGCGGGAGGGGAGGGGGATTGGTGTGGTGCCAATCCACTGTTCTAGGCGGCAGGGATTGCCACCGCCTATCACTGCCACCCATTCGTGGTGATCAGCGGCAAATGGCCCGCAGCAGCGGCGAAAGGGCTGTGGTGAACAGGCTGTGGCGGCGGTGAATGGGCCACAGAGGCAGAGGCAGATTCCCCCCCCCCTTGTTTTCCTCCTCTAAAGCTAAAGTGCATCTTATAGTCTGAAACTTCTTTAGCTTCTGTCTTATTCATTTCCTCTTCCTCTTTAATAATTTCCTTGTGGCCTCCTTTTTATTTCTTTTTTCTTTCCCCCACCTCCATTCCTTGTCTTTTTGTCTTTCCTAACTGCTTAAAATTTCTGCAACTTAAACAAGTCAGACAATACACTATAATCCCTGTCATTCCAGTCACCCCATGTTCTGCTGTTTGAGATGTGTATTTGGGGATGAGTTTTCTAAATTGCTGTGGTTACAAATTTAAATCTGGCAATTATGCAATTATAAAAGTCCATGATATATTTGGAAAACAGGGTGCTGACATCTAAACAAAGAATTGTTTGTAAAAACCTTAATGTGGGGTGGCTTGTACATGTATACAAAGCAGCAAGGGGAATGCAAGTGGGTGAGTTTTTTTGGGTAAATTAACCTAATTATTATTTATTTTGCCAAATTTACAGAGCCACCTAAGTTGATGAAGCCTTGAGAGTTTATAATTAAAACCCGTTTAGATAGGCAAACCAAAACAAAAAATAATGGAAAATAAAAAAAACAAGAAGTGATCATGAAAAACTTTCAATAAAAGCAATGGCCCCTCCCAGGGTGTGGAAGAAGAGCCAGTTCTTCATGAATGACTTTTAAGGAAGATGGGGTTGGGACAATTTGAACTTCTGGAGAAATATTATTTCTGAAGGCACCTTTTCTGCCAGGCCAGAAAAGAGATGCTTCCTGAGACCTATTAGATGAGGGGTCTCCAACCTTGGCAACTTTAAGACTTGTGGACTTTGTTGGCTGAGGAATTCTGGGAATTGAAGTTCACAAGTCTTAAAGTTGTCACGGTTGGAGACCCCTGTATTAGATGATGATGTTGTATCGAAGACGGGAGTCAGAGCATGCCTATTCTGTCAGAGATTGCAGGGCAAAATGAGTTAATGGGAGAAAGGGGTTCCCCAAGTAACCAGGCCCTATGCCACAAAAATGATAATGATGATGATAAGGCACTATTAGTATCTTAAATTGCACCCTGAAGTTCATAGGTACCAAATGCACCTTGCACAGCAATCACATGTGTATACTGAGGCATGCCTGAAATTGGCCACAAATTGATCTTCAAGGGCAGCCCCACAAAACCTGCTTTTCAATAGTCCAAACGTGAGATGTTTAAGGCATGAGCGATTGTAAAAAGGGAGCCCAGGTATAAGAAAGGCTGTAATTGAGATATCAAATGAATCTGGGGAAAGGTTTCCTGGCCATAACTATTCTCTGCTCTTTAAGCAGAAGCTAATAACTTAGGAAGACCTCCATATTATGTATTGTCTGGAGAAGTACCACCCCATGCAGAACTCAAAATGGCAGAACCCTGATGCCAGGGCAGCCAAAACTCCACAGCCACTTGGTTAAAGTTGCTAAACCTGCTGCTCTCCGTTTCCCAAACTGGGCATTTCTGGGTTCATGCACTGCATCTTTCAATCAATGCGCGGTATGTTTTTCTACAATCCCTTTAATCTCCATAGTAAACAAAAGACAAACAGTGCCAGAACAAGTGCACGAGATACTACATAGTTAGGGCAGTGTTAATCTTTCAAATATTAAACCCCCCCCCGCAAACATTAAAATGATGTTCATTTTACCATGGCATCCTCCGTGATTCTTTTCTGCATCGCTCCATTTCACAGCTCTCAAGTTACCTTCCCATGTCGCATTCGGCATGGCACCGGGGACACCTGTGATTTGAAGAGAAGAAAGAGAAAGATCTTGCAAGTTCTTATTCTTAAAGTGCCAGGTAAATTGCAGGAGGCTCTTGTTTAATGGCCAGGTGATCAGTTGAACTAATGACAAGTGCTGAACAAGTGGTTCTTAGGACCAATCCTTGTACTTAATGATTCCTGCAATATCCCATGTGATTGTGATTTGCACCTTTCCCTGCTGGCTTCCAACAAGCAAGTCAATGGGGAAGCTGGCAGGATGTCGCAGTCATGTGACGTCCACATCCAATGACCTGTCCAGTCCTTGCTTAACAATGGCCACTGGGACTGCTGGAACTGCCATCGCTACACAGGGTGGTCATGTGTTTTTGTTTACTTATGACTGTGTCACTTAATGATGAGTTTTCTGGTCCCAATAGTGTAATTAAGCAAGACCTATCTGTATTGTTGTTGTTTTATCTTCTTGTCATAATCTGGAATGCAAACCTGGAGGAGCAGTGACCCTATGTCAGGTGTGCAGGGTTTAAAAGTGATTACCTCCTTTTTCTATGTACAAATATTTTATAACTGAAATTCTTATTTGAAGATTCTTTCATAACCTGGTTTGTACACAGTTCACCATCAATTCCCCATTCTCCCTAACTTATTAATAAACTGAATTTAAATGTTAATAATTTTAATAGTATACATGTAATAAATATGTGCTGCTAAGTATAGTTTTAAAAAGGAGAGCTTTGGTGAAGGGCGGGGTTTTTCTTTTGCCTAATCTAAAAGACATCTCTTTCATCAGAAATCAGGACCTTGGAAAGCTCCCAGTTGACCTGCAGATTGGGACACCACTGATTTTCCAAGTGTAGTCTATGGAGGTCCATCAGGTCATCTGCCCTACTCCCTGAATGTTCACAGACTAAAACCCACTTACCATTTCAGCCCCATCTCCCTGCAAGTGTTGGCAGCCAGCTGGTAAGAGTTTGCTCCTTCCCTTAAACCAGGGGTCTGCAACCTTAAATACTCAAAGAGCCATTTGAACCTGTTTCCCACAAAAAAGAAAACACCAGGAACCAGAAAACATGGGTGGGTGTGGCCAACTCAATGTCACTCACTTACACCAGTCACATGACCCCCCCTACCTACCCAGCTGGTCATTAGGGCAGGGAACCAGTTGTTAAAAAACACCGGGAACCACAAAATCCTTTTGACATCTCTCTCTCTCTCCCCTCCCTCCCTCCCCCCCTCTCTCCCTCTCTCTCTGTATCTCTCTATGTCTCTCCCTCTCTCCCTCTCTCTGTATCTCTCTGTCTCTGCCCTGGCCGCTTCTCCATCCCCCGCTGTTGCCCTTACCTTCTCAGGCCAAGCGAGGAGTGACTGAGAGGGGAAGCAAGGGGCGGTGCCAACCAGCAGTGGGATCACCTGACAGGGAGTCACAGCAGAGGGCCCAAAGAGCTGCATGTGGCTCCGGAGCCGCAGGTTGCTGACCCCTGCCTTAAACCACTTCCACATGAATGCCAACAATAAGCTGGTGACAGTCTGCTTCCCAGCTCAGTTCCTGTCTCCCTACATGCCCCAACATGTTCACAAGAATCGATCAAGGGCTAAAAGCCAATTAACTGAAGCATACAAGTAACAATACACATGGCAACACAAGTACTAATATTCAGAAAACTGCATTTGTGAATAGATGTTCAGTAACTTCATAGGTGCAATGCTAAGGAAGTGGGTTCTCATACCACCAATCCAAAATACAATTGGGAAATGAAACGACTAATATTTAAAAATGGGATTTCACTGGGTTGGAGATCAATGTCATTTTAATCCTCAGTAATTAGTAATTTCTACTCAAGAACATTCTTGACCAGCAAGTTTATGCTGAGACATGTGAGTGTGCTAAGATTATTACTATATCAATTAATTCTAGTGGTAAACAAATACTTGTTCTGAATAGAAAACTTGGATTAAAAGTCCTTTAAAAATGAAAGAGGATGGAATGCAGGTACAAATGCAATCTTAATCGTTATCTTATTTGCCAAAAAAAGGTGAACCCGCATTCTTTTAAAGATGGAAGTGTAGATAGTATTAGTTTAAGCAGATACTCCTCCATTTAAAAAATATTTAGTCATCCATGAGCAGAGAAAATATTAGGTTAAATTATACAAATAAGTTATCATAATAGGAATCTGAGCCTGTAATGAGAGGGCAATCTTACAGAAAGAAGAAAAGGAAAGTATCAGGGAGAAAAATGCCCGCATGCATTTTCTTAAAGTTAATCAGAAAAAGAAAAAAATATTAACATCCTCACTGCTCTCAATGGAAATAATTGCCATAGGTATGTAAAGCCTATTATAAAGTTTCCTAAAACTGATATCATTTAAGGATTTTGGGCTTATATAATGTCCTTAGCTTCTGTGAAATTTAGGACACAAAGGGATACTGATTCACTGATTTACTGATTCTAAACCCCAAATAGTATTTGGCTAGGAGGCATGGAAGAAGACACTTAGTAAGTGGTCTGAGTACCATTCAGATTCTCCCCAGAACACTTAGCTCCCTCCCCCACCCACAACCAGGATCAAGAGCTGCAACAACAAAAATTCAACAAATATGTTTGCTACATTTGTTAAAGAGAACCAGTTTGGTATAGAGGTTGAGGCATCTGGCCTTAGGGACAAAGCCCGCTTACCTTGGGCCAGACACTCTCTCTTAGCCCTAAGAAAAAAGAAATTCCAAACCACTTCAAAAACCTTTGTTAGGAAACCTGTGGGGATTAAACCAGGCAGTCAAAACTGATTCTAAGCTGTACACTCACACAGACATGCAGACACACATACATTAAGCACTGTACAAAAGCGTATGAGGAATTAAGTCCCATTGAAAGCATATACGGAGAAAGTAGAGGCAATTCCACGGAGACATGTGAAGATAATTTGCAAGACACGGTTAATATAAATATGGCCTATATACTGCAAAATATCAAACTAGCAGCTTTCTTTTAAGTCCAAAATTCTACTTCCTTCCTGAAGTAGGAGCAGATATCCTGTATTTTCCAGAAAGGATTAACAACAATTAGACTTGTCAACTGTGCGGAAAACCCTGGTGACATGGAACAATAACAAAGGCTGTGAATCCCCTGAACTACATTAATAAACAACACTTAGGTAATATTTCTAAATGATTTGCTCTCTCCACTGTGAAACTACACATTTGATGTAAAGCTTTCAGCAATATCAAGGTTACTGGAGAAAGTTATTTGTTAGCAGATCAATTTAAGATACATCTTACTTGGGAAAATTTTAGGGGTTGCAACATTATTCCTCACCACAAATTCAACAAGAATGTTGGCTTAAGAGCATAAGAGGTACTATGGAAATATAGGTAGTACTTGATTTACAACCACAAGTGAGCCCAAAATTCATGTTGCTAAGTGAGACATTTGTTATGTGAGTTTTGCCCCATTGTATGACCTTTCTTGCCACAGTTACTGTGGGACACTGCAATTGTCATAAATGTGAGTCAGTTGCCAAGAGCCCAAATTTTGGTCACATGACCACAAGGGTGCTGCAATGGTCATAAGTGTGAAAAACGGCCATAAGTCACTTTTTTCAGTGCTGTTGTAACTTCGAATGGTCACTAAGTGAACTGTTATAAGTCAAGGACTACCCGTATCAGGTTTCTGGACATAAACAATCAAAGGACATTTACTGAGTAATTATTTGCTAAATATTGCTGTCTAATTATCAGCAGGAATGGTAAGATTGAGAAGATCCTGACACGGTACTTTCCAAAAGGATTCCCCTATTGTGGATAACTAGGAAGCTATGTGGATCACTTGATGCAAGGGTTATGATTATAATGAGCCACAGTGGTTACTGCAGGCTACTTCTGCTGACTGCCGGCTGCCTGCAATTTGGCAGTTCAAATCTCACCAGACTCAAGTTTGCCTTAGCCTTCCATTCTTCCGAGGTGGGTAAAATGAGGACCCAAATTGTTGGGGGCAACATGCTGACTCTGTAAACCGCTTAGAGAGGGCTCTAAAGCACTATGAAGTGGTATATAAATCTAAGTGCTATTGCTATTGCTATTATGCAAGTGTACATACATACACTACCCCAGCATCAAGTACTTCCTGTAGATGACACAACAGGCACCCTGACAATCTAATTGTCAGGAAAACTGTCATGTCTAGAATAAGATCAGGTACTTGTCTAAGAATGCCATGACTTACCCTAGGCCTAGGACATACTGGAAAATTATGTACATGAATCTACAACTGCAATTTGTAAAGAGGTATTGGGGGAGGGGAGGAAGAAGAGTCCACTAACAATGGCTACTGTGTGCTCTCATTTGTTATTTGTAAAAATTGTTTTGATAGAGGTAGAAGACTTATATAACTTATAAAACTCATCCCTTTCTATGATACAACATAAACAAAAAGCATCAGTCAAGAGTCACTCTAAAAATAATATAGCATTTGTCCATGAGAAAATAATTGATAAATGGTGGTTAAATGCTTGTAATAAAAAAATTTGCTGGCAGTAAATTTCTTAGCAAAACTCTGAAGAAGTTATTACTAGAAGAAATCTTAATGTGCCTCTGGAAATTCTTCGCTATGTATTTTTTCTACATAGAGATTGTGCTTACTGTTCTTCTGAGATCCTGTGTGTGCTTTTTGGTATTCTGTGACATACTGATATCATACAATAAACGCAAACTTAATACAGAAGTGCTTTTTCATAAGTAAGCCCGACTTTATTTTTTTTCCTTTGAAAATGTTTAACTTCTCATCCAAAAAGTTTCTTCAGTTCAGTTCAGAATTGAAGACACTTCTTAGATGAGAAGCGAAACGTTTTCAAAGGAAAAAATGAAGAAAGTTCAGTTGCCTTTTGAAAAACAGCACTTTTGGGACAACTATGACCTCGATGGTTGAAAAACTCCTCAGACATTGATATTAAATGTATTTCTTGCCAGCACTCTGCTTAACAACTAATTCCCACAACACTGTCTAATAATTTACTAAGACTGTATTACTATTATTCTTCTCTTCCTTACTAGTATCTATATCTTCCCACTTATTACTATAACCATATTGCTTGTATTTTTCGATTTATATTGTTTTACCTTGTTTTCTTGTACAATTTGGTAGCTTATTAGTAACCTTGACTATCACTAAGTATTGTATCTTTTTATTTTCGATGAATGTATTTTATTCTCCTTATGTACACTGAGAGCATATACACCAAATACAAATTCCTTTTGTGTTCAATCACACTTGGCCAATAAAGTATTCTATTCTATTCTATTCTATTCTATTCTATTCTATTCTATTCTATTCTATTCTATTCTATTCTATTCTATTCTATTCTATTCTATTCTATTCTATTCTATTTTACTGCTGTCTATGTCTTTTCTGCTTTTTCTCTTAGAGCTCACAACCACATGCATGGGGATTCCTCTTCTGGCTTCACAGTATCAACTCTGAGAATTAGTTTGACTGAAACTAACCACAACAAATAATCACACTATTTTTATCCCTCTTTTCCGCTGCGATGAGACACTATGATACTCTTGAAGGTTTACAGTGAAAGAAAATGGGCTTCCTTAATCACAGCTAAATGTTAAGCAGGAGTAGCTTTCTAAATCAGTGCAGAATATATCAGAACAGCAGTGGAACAGAAGATGTATGAAAAAATGTTTCAGGGAAAATCCCAAATACGTCAATCCTTTTTCTGCCTTTTTTTTTCATTTGACTAAATTAGGTAGAGTTAAGTAATGCAACAATTCTTCAAAACAAATGAAAAAAAATCAGACTTAATTCTAGTTAAAAATGAGGTAGAGAAGCAAACAAAAGCATATATCTATTTTCTCAAATAACCTGAAAATCAATTTATGGATTTTATATAGTCCATTTTATATATATATAAAATTATATATATATATGTGAAAACAAATGGCTGGAACTAACTCTCCCTCATTAGTCCAAATGGTTGAAATTGAGTGATATAAGCATGGGAGAGTGGAAGTTCTTGAGTCTCAGCAAATTATAGGGTTTCCACAAAACGACACTCCCTCAAGCAACTTCCTTTAAAACTCTTGCCCATAAAACCCAATTTTCAAGTACCGGTAGCTAACTTCTCCATGCCTCAGCCTCAGGAGTTTTACTGAAACAATCAACAAGCAAAAGGTTATCATTAAGATTCTTTTACCTTTTCTCTTGCTGCAGAGTTGGCTTTTCGTCAACAGTTTCACCTGCTGAAATGCTATGATGAATGTTCAATTGCATGGAAATATCTCATCGGAAGGTTTAGTGAAAATAGGAGTCACTTCTCCCTTTGGGCGCTAATTTTACTTTTGCAATCTGTGAAATTGCCCCAGAGCAGTGAAAAAGAATAAAGGAGAAGCTCTGAAGAAACCTGACCTGTCTGTCCGGCCAGCCCAGATCTCAAGAAGAAAAGATGTTGGTTGTTGTTGTTTTTTTAACCAAAAGGTTATCTAAAAGATAGGCAGGGCATTCTTTTTACTCAATAAAAAGTATCTATGCTTTGCAATATTTCTGTTCTTGAGGTAGCCTCTAGGCAGGCTCCAATTTTATAAGGTTAGTTTCTTGCATGGCTTGGATATAACACAGCAAGGGATGGTGGCACATAAGAAAAGTGGCATATCCTTAGGCAAAGACTGAATTTACTTGCTGGAATGCCTGTCATGGTGTCCTGGATTCCAACTTGCGTTCCCCATAATTATGAGACAGATGAGAATATTAGTCAAGCACATCTTGACTAATATCTGACCAAGATATGACTAGGTGGCTCGGTGGCTAAGACACTGAGCTTGTCAATCAGAAAGGTCGGCAGTTCTGCGGTTCGAATCCCTAGTACAGGTCTCCTGTGTGAGCAGGGGGTTGGACTAGATGACCTCCAAGGCCCCTTCCAACTCTGTTACTGTTACACCTAAAAAGCATGAATTCAGAGGAGGAAAAAGGATTGTTGCATGCTGCCATCCTATATTTCTGTATTTAACTAAACATATAACTTTACTAAGTATTTCTCTTGTGTACTGAAATGGGAAATTGCTTTCTCTCATTAGTACTAGACAGCATCTATTTCATCAAGTCTGCTGTGTGCTGGCTGTAACTTCTGGATTCTGGCAAAAGTAAGTACAGGTAATCCTCAGTTTATAAGCACTACGGAACCCAAAATTTCTGTTGTTAAGTGAGACATTTGTTAAGTGAATGTTGCCCCATTTTATGACCATTTTTGCTGCAGTTGTTAAGTGAATCACTGCAGTTGTTAAGTTAGTAACATAGTTGTTAAGTGAATCTGGCTTTCCCATTGACTTCACTTGTCAGAAGTTGCAAAAGGTGATCACATGACCCCAGGACACTGCAACCGTCATAAATATGAACCAATTGCCAAGTGCCTGAATTTTAATCACGTGATCCTCAGATGCTGCAACGGTTTAAGTGTGAAAAATGGTGAAAAGCCACTTCTTTCTGTGCCGTTGTAACTTCGAATGGTCACTAAATGAACTGTTGTAAGTCGAGGACTACCTGTACCAATATTGTATTTCTTTACATTGTCCTTATATTATCTCTTAGCATCATTTTTTTATAAAGCTTTTGATCTGCGAAGTGTATCATGGCCAAAACACTAATTTCAAACCTGTCTTCATGTCAAAATCTTTTTGATTGCCAAGAGCAATAAGGCAAACCTATGTGATTAAAAGAGCCACAGAACAATTTGTGACATTATTAATCTTACTGATTTGCACTCTGACTACCGTAACACTTCCTTTATAAGTTAATACTTCCTTGAAATTCCAGTTTGTCCATTAGTCCAAATGTTTGGAGACCTCTGATGTGGGAGAACACTATTTTTAAGGGATGAAACGGAGGTAGATTTTTTTTTCCTCCATTTGAAAATAAGACTCTTGTGTCTTGTTCTAATACATATTGGCTCAATTCTACAATCCACTGAGTTTACATACAAAGGTGAGATATTTTTCTTGTTTTAAAATTCAATTCTCATGTTAAAGGAGACTCAATTTATTTAACTAACTTTCCTAAACCAGTAGCACTGACTGTATCTTATGACAAATCAACAAGCTAAATAAGTATTTGAGGGTGGAAAATTTTATCTTTGTTCCTCCTCCTGTTCATAGTCAAATTTATTGAATCACCTCAAGTTTCAGATGATGAGGCATCTGAGGAGGTTGCTTTCTTAGCACATCAAGTTTTATTGGACCTGTCTTGCATCATAAGAGAAAACCAGCGGGATTTGAGCCTAAAAAACACCCTTTCATCCACCAATTTATAATGGCCCAGAATCCTTTTCCTACATAGATATTTTGGCAAAACCTATAAAAAAGGCAAGAATTCTAAATGGTTTGTTCTTAATGATTTTCCAAATTGAAGAGACCTACATGCTTAATCATGTTGCTTCTTCTGTGCTTATGTCTGAAACCCAATGATACTCATTCCAAGGATACTAACATTTCACTCTCTCACACATAGATTTTTATGAGCTTTCTCTTTTGCTATCACACTCTCTGTTAGCTTGATTCAGAGCATCATTACTGTGGATGATTCTGGGCATCAGATTTCCAGATGGCCATTGATAGCATAAAACAGGTGCAGGAGAGGGTGACAATGATGAAAAATGGATTTGAGAATGGGCTATACTAAGATAAACTATAGGAACTGGAAATGTTGACTTTGGACAAAAGAGGAATGAGGAAAGATGGTACAAAGGTGATCAGAAAGTATTTTCTATTGCCACAGAAACCAGGATCAGGATCCTGGATGGGTATGTATGCAACTGTACCTAGATTTCAACATAAGTAAAAGCTTCCTGATGGTGAAATCTGTCCAACAGTGAAATAATTTACCTCCACAGATATTGCAGTGGTTTTAAAAAGTCTGGAAAATCACCTGTCCTTTTGACCTTCTTCAATTCTATGATTTTGAGATTCTTTAACTCCCTGAAGAATTTTTTTCACACTGGCAACCACATTGGTAACCTTAAAGCTGAATGCCTGAATTAATTGCCTAGTCCTTTGACAGATGCTTTGGAAACTCTGTGGCTTACTTTCCATTGACCTTTAAAAATTGAAATAGGTTTACCAATTCATAGGATTAAGGCCATAATTCATAAGATTAAGGGCATTTTAACAAAGAGCTTTCAAACAAATTCCACTACATTTCTCTAGGTATGTTTTGAAACAAAATATTTCTTGCGATTATTTATTAGGGTAGAATTTGTTACAAAGTAACTAATCATTTGATCTGTATCCAGATAATTATTTCTTGTTTTTGTTGGGTTCATGGCTGTGAATAAATGGGGAATAAATCCCTGGGGGTTGGGGGAATACAGTCATACAATTGCAAGATTTTGCAGAATAGTTGTCTGTGTTTTGGGGGAGCAGTAACCAAAACAACTTCCACTTGGACTGTGGATCAAAAAGAAAAAAATCACTCTGTCAGCCAGCCAGCCCTACCAACCCCACTTTAAAAAACTATTAATGCCACTTTAGAAATCAAATCTCAGCTGGTTTAGCATTGCTGTCATCAACTAATAACTGCTTCTCAGGATGTCAAGCATATGTTCCAGTTATCTCTGAATATTTCAGACCTTGTCATCTGCTAGCCAACTAAGGTTTGGCCCTTGCTGTTGAAAAGTGAAAGAGTCAGATATTTTTAATAATGGACCCATAAATTAATGTGAGGAGTGTCTGCCTTTTTAGGCAGACTGTGTTTAAAAGATGTCATGGAAAAGGAACAAGTTTTACCAGACAAGACTGAAGCTGACCTGAAAGTGGATTTTAAAATGACAGGCTACAAAAATGATATGACAAAAAATGCTATGTAGATGAAACTTGTTGATCCTTAATAATTAAAACGGATGCAAGGTTGACTCAGCCTTCCATCCTTCCGAGGTGGGAAAAATGAACACCCAGATTCTTAGTGGCAATATGCCGACTCTGTAAACTGCTTAGAGAGGGCTGTAAAAGCACTGGGAAGTGGTATATAAGTCTATTGCTATTGCTATGTACGCAGCTCTAGCGAGCTAGATAATTTAGTTACATTGGATTTACGAGTGTGGTTACTTTGGCAGAATTTTCTGAGAAGGAACAAAGAAGAAATGAAAAGAAATCAAGTTCTAGGGCATTATTTGAAGGGATTAAAGTTCAAGATTGTTAAAAAGCATATAAAATTGATCGATTCGATCAAGGTCAAAATAGACATATTTTGGGTAACCCTTAATGGACTTTTGCTGATTACGACTGAATGATGTGGCTTTAATTATTTGTTTATAGATAACGGAAGAAGATATATACTGTATTTTAAGAGAAGGTGGTAAACTACTAAAATTATTTATACTATTTGTGAAGAAAGGGAAAGTGACTTCCCCCCCTTTGCTATAGTCTTTTTCTCTTTTTTTTCCTTCACTTTCTATTAACCCCCCCCCCAATTTGCACTAGTTTTTATCTTTTCAATTGTCATGTTTAATACAATTACTACTTAGAAACGAAAGAGCCAGAGATTAATATCTACCTGGAATCCGATTGAGTGTTACCCAAAAGTGTTCATCGGGGCTGTAAGTGTCTTTGGACCATTGCAGCAAATCAATGGCCCTTGAGTCATTGAAAAGGAACTCCACAAAAGGCCTAGTGAGAGCAATATAGGCAGACCCAAAGTAGATAGTGAGGTTGTGGGGAGGTGGCGATTTTAGGATCTCGGTCCTTCTCATGTAGGAAGCTTTCTTGCCTATGTGCTCCTTGTAAACAAATTTGGTCCTTAAAGTTATGGAAGGTGGGGGGAGGACGCCAGGAGTGAGGTTCTTCCCTTTAAACTTTTTCAGGTGCTGGACAATCTCCTTGTTGGTTTTCAGGGGGAAATCTTGCCCACACATGTTGAGGACGTATTTCCACTGGGTGGTGGATCTCAGCAGGTCTTTCATGCAGTTCAAATCAGCCTGAAGCCTGGAGATGCCAGCGTAAACCACAGGCTCCGCTTTGGAGACCAGGAAGGCATTGGGGAAGCACTCCAGCACTTTCTCCACCTCTTGCTTGTAACTGGCGGGCGCTTTCTCATCCACGTGGATGCAGTAGACATTGTGGGGCGCGTAAATAGCCCTGAAGAGCCGCTCGAAGGTGGCCAGCTCTTTGTGGAGGGTGAAGATGTAGGCCAAGGGAAAGGCGGCCTCTTCGGCAGTGACGGGTCTGGTCACATAGTGGCTCCCCGTCACGTAATCTTCGCAGGAGGCGGCTCTGTTCAAGGACGTCCGCAGATAGTTTCCCCAAACGAAGGTATGCTGCCCCTGAGCCAGAGCCCTACAGGCGCGCCGGAGGAACTCGCTCTCCCGGAGCTGAGGCAGGCGGGGTAACCCAGCCGGCGGCGTCTGTTTGGAGTCCGGGGGAGGTTGCCCGAGGAATAGGAGCAGCAGCGCCGAGAGACCGCTCAGCACGAAGACGGCGAAGATGTAAGGAGGCTTCCCAGACCGCATAGTCTCCCGGGGACGGCCCACAAGCCCGGAGTAAGAAACCGGACCTAAAGCCCGGAGCGGCGGAGGGTCCTTCCGCGGACGCCCAAACGATGCATTCAGCCCACCAGGCTTTTTTCTCTTCAGCCGCCGCGCCAAAACCTCGCCGCCTTTTTATTTTTATTATTTTTTCCTCAGCCGGTTGCTAAGCAAAGCGCTCCGGCCCGGCTTCGACCGCGCGGTGCCGGTGGATCCAGGGCTACTTAGCAGCGGACGTTCCCGCATCTGCGTCTCTTTCCCCCCCACTCCAGCCTTCGCTCGGCCTCCCTGGAAATATCGGCGATTCAGCCTCGCCCTGGGAAAAAGGAGCTCATTTGCATATCCAAAAGGAGCCGGGATTGGCTGGGGCCGGCGCGCTTCGCTTTTCCACCACCCGGGGCGGGGGCGGAGGCGGGGTCAGCAGGTACCGCGGTCCCTCGGCCCCCTCTTGGCTCTGGCTAGACCTCGGCTGCCTTGAGATCATGCGTGGTTGAGGCTGGTCTCTCGGCTTCCCACCCAGACTGGGGAACTTAAGTCTCGGTTCGTCTCCTTTGACGGACCACTAGTTCAAAGCAGGGGTGAAATGTAAAATTTGTTACTACCGGTTCTGTGGGTGTGGCTTGGTGGGAGGGGTTTAATGTGACTGGGTGGGCGTGGCCAACTTTTTTTTTTTAACTTAAAAGCATTTTTTCTAATGCTTTGAAAAGCCTCTGCCAATCAGCTGGGATTGTCAGAGAGGCTTTTTAAAAAATACCTCTCTGCCCAGGTTTTTTAAACCACCTCTTCCGCCAAGAGGTTGCAGAAAAAAATGCTTTGAAAAGCCTCTGACGATCCCAGCTGATTCGTGCCATCATCAGAGGCTCTTTTGCTTTTACTTTTAAAAGCATTTTTTCGTTGGAAGAGGTTGTAGAAAAAATGCTTTTAAAAGTTAAAAAAAAAAGCCTCTGATGATCGTGCGACTCAGCTGGGTATGGGGGGGGCAGGGATTTTTGCTACGGGTCCTCCGAACCACCCGCCGCCATTGCTACCGGATCAGGTGATCTGGTCCGAGCCAGGAGCATTTCACCCCTGGTTCAAAGAGCATCTGAATGGACCCACAAGTGGGATTGACCCTGACCCAGGGGCGTGGCTAGGCAGTGAAGAAGATGGCACATTATACTATCCAGTCCTCCCTCCAGATTTAGACTTAGATTTAGAATAAGTTTGTCACTTTGAATGGATGGTAATCGGGCATACAGTAAAATGAAATTTCCTGACCTACAGTTCTTAAAGGGGCGCCACCTCCAAGATGCTCTACATAAACATGACAAAATAAACAAAGTCAAAATTATCTATCTATCTATCTATCTATCTATCTATCTATCTATCTATCTATCTATCTATCTATCTCTATCTCTATCTATCTATCTATCTATCTATCTATCTATCTATCTATCTATCTATCTATCTATCTATCTACCCTCCTATCACCAGCTACTTTCTTTAATTCACACCAGTTTACTTGGCTGGTTATTTTATTTAGAATGGGGAAAGTAAATTAAGTCGGATGTTAAGAGAAAGAGGATCCAGGTTTATTTGGAAGAAGGTTTGAGGAAGGAGGAAGATAACCATGGAGGGAAGAAAGAAAAATGAAAAAAAAAATGTTGCCTGCAAGCGGAGACAGACACCTGAGATGGACTTAATTCGGCTGCCAATAAAACAACTTGAAAAAGAACTGAAGGAGGAATGGGATTAAACATGCTGGGGGAAATAAGTGAAAAGACTTTGCTGGTCTGAGCAAATGAATAAAGGTCACAGCAAATAGTCAGCAAAGCTTATGGTACTTCTCTACAGATTATATGTAATAATATACAGGCCGCAGACAATGTTCTAGAGATAAGCAAGCCTTAAAAGAATCTCTCTAAAATTAAAGCTGGGTTGGCAGAGCCTGTGTATGGGATCACGACAGGAGAAACAATTTAAGGATTAAAGTAGCATTAGAGGAAACTGACATAATCCGGTGGATTTTTTCAAACCTTATTTCTACGATTAAAGATCTGAGTGCTGATTTGAAGGCAATAAAGTCATTGAATGTGATCACAGGTTAACCCCCCTAGGAATACGCTGAAACCTAGATATATTTTGTCCAGTTTGTTGATTCAAACTGTAGAAAGTTAGCACCCAGCGCTCTCCTAGAAGAATTAAATGTTTTGAGAAATATAAAGAAGATTATATTTCCCAAAGGGAGAAATGGAGAAACGTGTTTTTTTAAAGCAACCCCCACTTTCTTAATAGCCCCAGCAGATATTTTGTGCCCATTAGGAAAGACTGGGTCAACCTATCTACAAAACAAAAGACCTTCAGCTCCAGGATGTTGGGATTATTCTTCAGGGCAAAGCCATTCAGCCACAATAGGAAGTGCTCAACAAGCCCCTTCATTGCATCGACCAAACTTCAACCAAGCTTACTTCTGACAAACTCCTAGGATTTGTACATGGCACCAATGGAGTCTGACAACAGCCAATAGAACACATGTTCTTGCACAGGAACAGGAAGTTCAAGTGCAAAGCCCAAGGGAAGGTATAAATACTCCCCACTCTCAATTCCATATGGTCAGCTGCAGTGGTGAATTCCAATTTTTTTTTTACTACTGGTCCTGTGGGTGTGGCTTGGTGGGCATGGCAGGGGAAGGATACTGCAAAATCTCCTTTCCCACCCCACTCTGGGGTCAGCCAGAGGTGGTATTTGCCGGTTCTCCGAACTACTCAAAATTTCCGCTACCCGTTCTCCAGAACCTGTCAGAACCTGCTGGATTTCACCCCTGGTCAGCTGCACCAAAACCACCCAGGTGCTTCTGTTCATCATTAAACCATCTTTCCAATCAGCCTCCATATTTCCAGTGTCTTTCTCTGTCTTTCTCCCAGCTTGGAACCGAACCAGATGGATATTTCTTCCAACAATTCATACAACAAAATTATAAGAAAATCATGTGAGCTGGAGGAGATTAAATGGGAGGATGAGAGAGGGTCTTTCCCAGATTTTGCATGGCTGTCCTGCAGTGAAAAAATGAATTTAAGCCACTGGCAAAAAAACTTATACAGGGCAAGATTCTTTTACAATGATTTCCTTTTAAGAGAATTATCGTCATGTCAAAATGGTGAAAAGTTACTTTATCTTCAGTATGTTTGGACTTAAACAAAGAGTCATAAATCATAAGTTTATTTGTCAAGCATATATAAGATAACAGGTAAACGTATAAACATAATTTGAATACATGACGAGAGTAAGTAAAAAGGAATATTAGGACAGGGACGGTAGGCACACTGGTGCACTTATGCACACCCCTTGCAGACCTCTTAGGAATGGGGTGAGGTCAACAGTAGACAGTTTAAGGTTAAAGTTTTGGGGGTTTAGGAAAGAAACTAATAAGTCAGATAGTGCATTCCAGGCATTCACCACTGTTGATTTTCTGCAATCAAGTTTGGAACGGTTTACCTTGAGTTTGTATCTATTATTTGCTCATGTATTGTTGTGGTTGAAGCTGACGTAGTCATTGACAGGAAGGACATTGTGGCAGATAATTTTATGTACTATGCTTAGGTCAGATTGAAGTTGCCGTAGTTCTAAGTTGTCTAAGCCCAAAATTTGGAGTCTGGTGGCATAAGGTATTTTATTGCGGTTAGAGGAATGGAGGACTCTTCTTGTAAAATATGAGCGAGCTAAGGAATTTAATTTGTTCTTTGATTTGTGGAAAATAGGCTCAATTTCAAGCTGAGGATAAGAATGCTGCATCAGATTTCTGAGCAAAGGAAATTATATTGACTGCATTAACTCTCTTTCAGCCTTTAGATTTAGAGGAGAGGAGCAGGGGTGAAATCCAGCAGGTTCTGACAGGTTCTGGAGAACCAGGAGCGGAAATTTTGAATAGTTCAGAGAACTGGCAAATACCACCTCTGGCTGGTCCCAGAGTGGGGTGGGAATGGAGATTTTGCAATATCCTTCCCCCAGGAGTGGGGAGGGAATGGGGATTTTGCAGTATCCTTCCCCTGCAATATCCTTCCCCTGCCCACCAAGCCATGCCCACCAAGCCACGCCCACAGAACCTGTAGTAAAAAAAATTGAATTTCACCACTGGAGAGGAGGGAGTTGGAGTAATAGGGAAAAAACTAATAATGTAGGTTAAACTATAGCTAAGGAACTATTGAAATTAATATTGGGAGCTTATTGACTGGGAGGGTGAAAAGGAATCTCAGTAGGTCATTCCCCTCCTCCCACTTTATATCCCAAAGAGGATCCTATATGATTTCCTTCATGTTGGTCTAGTGCCGTGATGGCGAACCTATGGCTGTGGCATGTGGAGCCGTATCTGTGGGCACACGAGCGTTGCCCTAGCTCAACTCCAGCAAGCATGCGTGCTCTGGCCACTTGATTTTCGGCCCTTCCAGGCCCACCGGAAGTCAGGAAACGGGCTGTTTCTGGCCTCCAGAGGGCCTCTGGGGGTGGGGTTTTTTTTGCCATTCACGAAAAATGGGCCTACCGGGCCCACCATGCCATTGCGTGCCAAAAGCGGGAGGAGTGCGAGGGGGGGGGTCACATGTGTATGTACGAGGGGGCGGAGTGCATTGAATTATGGGTGTGGATATGCATGCACACAAACCCCCCATGCTCCCCCCGCTTTTGGCACGCGACGGCAAAAAGGTTAGCCAACACTGGTCTAGTGGGATTGGAGGGTATGGAGATTAGATAGGGAAGGTATGGCATAGGGAGGGGATGTGATATTGGTAAGGGAGGCAGGTGAATTTCAATGGGAGGGGAGCACTAATGCAGAAAAAATATCACTAATGTTATATAGGTTGTTCAACTCATAAGGGAATATCAAAATTAACTTCTTTGATTAGAAAAACGATACTGTCTATATTTATTGGTGATTTAAAATCTCTTATGGACTTTTTGCATAAAAATGAAAAAATGAACCTGTGATTTAAGGCTTGATTAAACAAGGCCATCTATAGAAAGATGAGTATTATGATGTAACTACAGAGTGCTTAAATATAATTATACTTATAACTTTTGTGAAGAATATTGGAAACTACTTTTTTGTATTTCTTCCTTTTCCATTTTTCTTTAACTTTCTTTTCTTACACTTTTGCTTTCTTTTAGGTTTTTTTTCACCCTTTCATTGGTTTGTTTTTATTTTCATTTTAAAATATTTTAATATTTTAATAAAAATAATATTTTAAAAAACTTCAAAAAAAAAATCCCATATTTGGAAAACCATCAAGCAACCTAACGAACAATTCTGTGAAGAACAAGCTTTCAAAAATTTGCTGAATGTTAGAAATGTATTTGCACAAAAACTAAATAGCTAATGGAAAGCAATATAGAATTATTATTCTAAATTTTACAGAGATCCCACGAAGAGAAAAAAATGTTAATTTTATGTTAAATAATTTATCTCGTATGGTTTTGTTATATAGATCTACAGCAGCTAGGTTGAATGATAGCTATTTTGACAAGCAGTTTTCCTACAAGGATCTAATCATTAAAGGAAGTAGCCATTTTTTCCCCCAAAATTGGTGTAGATTTCAAGTTTCAAAAGATTCTAAAAGATTGGCTAGGTAAATATACTGCTCAAAAAAATAAAGGGAACACAAGCAGAAGACATCCGAGATCTAAATGAATGAAATAGCCTTATTAAATACTTTGTTCTTTACATACAGTAGTTTATACACTGCTCAAACAACTAAAGGGAACACAAAACTACTGTATGTAACGAACAAAGTATTTAATAAGGCTATTTCATTCATTCAGATCTCGGATGTCTTCTGCTTGTGTTCCCTTTATTTTTTTGAGCAGTATATATATTTATAGATGGGAAATTTGATCACAAAACATTAGTTCTAGCATCTATATATGCTCCTATTTAGGGTCAGGTTGCTTATCTACAAAATATGAATAGGAAAAAAAGCTCAAGAATTTTATAATTGTAGGGGACTGATACATTAAAACCTCAGACCAGAATGTTTAAAAGATTTCAGAATTTAATGCATAACTTTGGATGTATAGATTCATGGGCAACGTTGAATCCCGCAACTAATGGACATACTTTTTATTCAGGTAGACATTAGACTAGACTAAATAAGGATATCTAAAACTTTTTTATTTATTTTTTTTGCAACAAATTAATATTGTACCAAAACTTAGATAATTTTCCAGTGATTCTTAGCTTCCAATTGGATGAGATTACATAATTTTCTTTCAATTGGCATTTTAATCCTACATTATTATTATTTGATGAAGCAACAAAGCAAGATTAGGTCAAGTTTTGAGAATGTTTTTTTCAAGCAAATAATATAAATGAGACAACAATAACAATAAATAACACTGCTAAAGAAGAATTTATTTATAGATCCAGGAAATAGAGGAATTTATAAAGAAGGATTTATTTATAGTACCAATAAAGTAAAGAATTTATTATATATTTAATTTTAGCATTTAAAATAAAATTGCCCCAAATTGGAATGTAATGATTGTGTATTAATAAGATCTCCAATTTTTACATAAAAAAACAAAGTTAAAATAATGAATCAGCAAAGGCAGGAACAACAATTCTATCCAGTTTTGATAGCTTGTATAATTTATTTTGAAAGCAGTGAATGTTTAGATATATTGTAAATTTGTATGTGTATAATGCTTGTTTCTTTACTTTTAGTATTTTCTTCTGTATTTTCAATATCATTTTTCTCTGTGTATCAAGGATTTATGATATTGAGTTACTTGATCATGTTTGCCAATCATACTTTTAAAAAAGGGTTAAAATCCATTAAACTAAGTTGGTTATGCCAATAACCAACTTAGAATGAAGGGCCTTCATTCTTTAGTGAACTTTAGAAGCATGCTGAGGCACACACACACACAAACACAGGGAAAAATAGCTGCATAGGGTGGGGATGGAGGGCTATGGCCCGGCTATGAAAAGGAGACAATCAGTCAAGATAACGTATTTAGTTATTTAAATAATTGAAACACGTAGCTAGTAGCCATACCTTTGTTGTTACTAGAAAATAATGAGTGCACCATCTAATCGGAATAATTAACTAATCTCATGTTGGTGAGGGAGAGGCTTGGCTTGGATGGTGGAGGGTTGGGCAATCATAATAGAAAAAAAATGTCCATGCTTCCGGCACCCTCAGTTTGAAAGAAGAGATGGACAAGAGATGAGAGCTGGTGCTTTTCATTCTTTCCTCGGCCTCAGGGTTCTCCAACCTGGAACCCGCAGCTGGACTGAGACTATGATTCCTAGAATTTCATCCTGCTCATAAATAAAGGAATAAGCTTCCATTCTTGTAGTGGGTAACACTGAATTAGCAAAAGTGATGGGTACACCTACCAATGGATTCAGAGGACAGGGCTGGCTGCCACCTCCCATACCATTGAGAGTGCAAGTAAACTAAAGGACTGTTCCATTAGCCATCTACCCTCTTCTTTGCTTCTCTCTCCAGAAACATGAAGAAATGGCAGCCATATCTTCTAAAAGTGGGGAGGGGGGGAGCCACCAAACAAAGCTAACCAGAGAGAGAGAGAGACACAGCAGCCTGTAGACTTGTCCAGAGGCCAGACTTGGGTAAGGGAGTCTTCTGAATAAATGGAAGAGACTAACTCTTAATTGTCTGACATGTTTTCAAAACAAAGTGGGCTCTTGAGCAAAGCTTTTTCGAAGATTACTTCACTTCGGTACAAAAGACGCCCAATTGAAAAAAAATAATAATGCCAAAAGAGGATTTGTTAGGATTAATAGAGGGTAGGAGTGGAGAACACATTTCAGGAAATGGTGCATTGATTATGAAATCTGGGTTTTCCTAGCATTGCACCAAGAAGTAATGCTAGGAAACTTATTCATTAGCCCCACGACTTCCTTATTCTTTCAGTAGACACAGATTCAGTCATTGTCCTTGGTTTATGGCCACTCATTCAGTGTGAGCGTTCGAAATTACGACAGTGCTGAACAAAGGAGACTAGCAACCTGTCTATGAAGTTGCAGCCATTGCAATATCCCAGGGGTTATTAGTGCCGCTATCCAGGTTCTTGGGTGCTCAGCTTGTGAGTACAGTGTCACAGAAAGCGGTGGTCATGTGATCACCCCTTGTGACCTTACCTGCTTCCCACAAACAAAGTCAACACAAGTTGCTCCTGCTGCTTTTTTCTCTTGAGGGATTCCCAGGGATCTCATACTTTGTAGCACTCCCTGCCTACCAATGCTCCATAGGGTGCACCCACACGCAGTACACCCTGCCTGCCCATGCTTTGTAGTGCTTACACACTTGAAGAAAACACCTGCTCACCTATAGCCCACCCAGATTCCCAGCAGGTGCCTGTAGCCCTTACCAGCCAGCCTGTACTGGCTGCCAACACTCACCTGTGTGTGTCCCTCGCCAACTGGTTAACACTCCTTATAGACAATCCAGCTGATGGATAAATAGATGAATGGATGGCTGGACAAACAGAATCCAACATCCCTTTACATAATTTCTTTTTAATGATTCATCGAGTTAGAAAGAATAAACTTTGTTTTGGAAAATCACAAATCTGTTTGCCCTTGATTTCAGTGGACAATCTCAAAGACCAATGCTATGAGAGGGAGAGAAAATTATCTGTGTTATTTACCCAGTTTCGCTTTATCCTTTCCTTTTCCAAGCTAAACTGCCTGCTAATCTGCTCTCACCTGGAGTTTTCCTGTTGTCTATTATTTTGTTTGGTCTCATTTGCAGATTTTCTATATAATGGCCTTTGTAAAAAGAAAAATACAGTTATTGGAATTGTATACAATGCTCTTACATATGGTGTCACCATAGATTTATATGTCAGCAGTTTTCAGTTTCCTTCTTACTGATATCAAGCATGGCATTTGCCTATTTTTAATAGCAGCTGCACACTAACTTTTTCACTGAACTATGTTATCCCCTGTGCAGAGTTGTCTGCAATATCCAATCGAGTGCAAGCAGATTTGTATCCATCAAAATAGCAAAAGCAATGTTGCATAATCACAATGCAAACTCTTGTCTCTCTCTGATTGGTCTCCTCATGGGTAGTTATTCTCTTTAGCTGTGGCTGACTGATCTCTGATAGCTGATATTCATGGCCTGGCCATCTATCTAGAGTTAAGGAATAGCAATAGCACTTACCATATTTTCCAGCGTATAAGACGACTAGGCGTATAAGACGACCCCTGAATTTTCCTGTTAAAATATAGGGTTTGGGCTATACTCACCGTATAAGACTACCCCTCTTCCAACGCACACCAAATAAAAATTAAAAAAACATCAACTGGCTCACCCACAATGTAAAAGCAGCTGTGCTAGACCCCAAAATGGCCCCTGAAACAATCAGGAACCTCACACAGCCACAAAAAGCCCAAAAAAAAACTTTCACACTTTACACACACACAACACAACACAACACAACTGGCTCACCCACAATGTAAAAGCAGCTGTGCTAGACCCAAAATGGTCCCTGAAACAAGCAGGAACCTCACACAGCCACAAAAAGCCCAAAAAAAACCTTTCACACTTTACACACACACAACACAACACAACACAACTGGCTCACCCACAATGTAAAAGCAGCTGTGCTAGACCCAAAATGGCCCCTGAAACAATCAGGAACCTCACACAGCCACAAAAAGCCCAAAAAAACAACTTTCACACTTTACACACACACAACACAACACAACACAACTGGCTCACCCACAATGTAAAAGCAGCTGTGCTAGACCCAAAATGGCCCCTGAAACAAGCAGGAACCTCACACAGCCACAAAAAGCCCAAAAACCCAACTTTCACACTTTACACACACAAAATTCCACATACAGCTTTGTGAGATTTTGTGTGTTTGTGTAGTTAGAGTGAAACACTACAGAAACACACTAAATCTCAGAAAGCTGCACAAATATTATTTTATTTTATTTTTATTTTTATATGAAAGCTAAATTTAAAACTTCCTAAACTTTAAATGGCTAGGTCTAAAAAAGAACAACTAAAAAAACCCCCAATTAACTATTTTTTTTAAAGATCCCAAAGGGGAAAAAAACTTACCCAATAGAACAGGGGTCTCCAACCTTGGCAACTTTAAGACTTGTAGACTTCAACTCCCAGAATTCCTCAGCCAGCTTTGTTTTGCTGGCTGGGGAATTCTGGGAGTTGAAGTCCACAACTCCCTGCCTGCTTGATTGCAGGCAGGGAGTTGCTTGCTGATGGAATGGATTCAGGCAAGCGAAGCAAGGCAAGCAGCTAAGGCAGTGGTTCTCAACCTTCCTAATGCCGTGACCCTTTAATACAGTTCCTCATGTTGTGGTGACCCCCAATGATAAAGTTATTCCTAAAACCATCAAAAATATGTGTTTTCCGATGGTTTTAGGCCAGGGGTCCCCAACCTTTTGGACCTCAGGGACCACCAACTTCATAATTTTAAATTTCGTAGACCACTAATACGAATCCAGTGTGCCGCTTGCTGAAGCACCTGGACTCCCAGTACGGGATGGGGTCCTTCAGGCACTCTCCTTCCTCTCTGTCTCTCTCTCTCTGTCTCCCACTCTTTCTCTCTCATTCTCTCTTTCTCTCTTTCTCATTTTCACTTTCTCTCTCTCTCTCCCTCTCTTTCTTTCTCTCCCCCACTCTCTCATTCTCTCTTTCTCTCTCTCTCCCACTCTTTCTCTCATTTTTTCTCCACCCTCTTTCTCTCTCTCTCCCCCACTCTCTCATTCTCTCTTTCTCTCTGTCCCCCTTTCTCTCCCCCCCACTTTCTCTCTCTCATTCTGATTCTCTCATTCTGATTCTCTTTCATTTTGTCTCTCTCTCTCTCATTCTCTCTCTGATTCTTTGATTCTCTCTCATTCTCTGTCTCTTTCTCTGTCTCTCATTCTCTCTCTCTCACTCTCTCTCTCTGATTCTCTCTGTCTCTTTCTCTCATTCTCTTTCATTCTGTCTTTCTCTCTCTTTCATTTGTCTCTTTCTCTCTCTGTCTCATTCTGATTCTCTCTCTCTCATCCTCTCTTTCATTCTTTGTCTCTTTCTCTTTCTCTCTCTGTCTCATTCTGATTCTCTCTCTTTCTCTCTCATTCTCTCTCTCTCTCATCTCATGGGCCAGCCAGTGTCTTGGGGCTGAGAAGAAGTCAAGCATCTCCCTGAGAGACTGAGGGCCGGAAGAAGTGTGGGAGTGAAGCACTACTTGAACTTGTGTGGCATGAGCATTTGCCTTGGTATATTTGCGCCAGCTGATGGCCAAGGCAGCCCTCATCTCTCTGCTGAAAGTGCAGCATCAGGATTCTGCCTTGGTATATTTGCGGCGCAAGGCAGCCTTCATTTCCTGCTGCTTGGGACTCAGAGCGGTAAATGGTGACTGGTCTGGGGAGCAGCTAGATTTTGCTCTCCATTGCGGATGCCAGATCAGCCCCCTGCAAGATCTCATCTTTCGAGGAGCGCTCCCTGAAGTGGCACTGGAACCAGCTGGTTGCTGCGCGGAGCTTCACCCAGTCCCAGCTGGGGCTCGCCATCACTGGGGGTCAGCTGGGGAAGTCGGAGCGTCGGTAATATCCCCCTGGATGCCTGGGGGAAGCTCCGCGCAGCAACCAGCTGGTTCCAGCATTGAGCGGCATGCAGCCTTGACGAGATCGGCACAGCTTCCTGTCAATGTTGTCGGCGCTCCCGTAGCATTATCAGTCAGCGCCAGCAACTCAGATTCAGGAAGCTGTACCAATCTCGTCAAGGCTGCATGCCGCTCAATGCTGGAACCAGCTGGTTGCTGCACGGAGCTTCACCCAGGTATCCAGGGGGATATTACCGACGCTCTGACTTCCCCAGACAGCTGGGGCTCGCCATCACTGGGGGTCAGCTGGGGAAGTCGGAGCGTCGGTAATATCCCCCTGGATGCCTGGGGGAAGCTCTGCGCAGCAACCAGCTGGTTCCAGCATTGAGCGGCATGCAGCCTTGACGAGATCGGCACACGTTCCTGTCAATGTTGTCGGCGCTCCTGTAGAATCATCAGTCAGCGCCAGCAACTCAGATTCGGGAAGCTGTGCCAATCTCGTCAAGGCTGCATGCCACTCAATGCTGGACCCAGCTGGTTGCTGCGCAGAGCTTCCCCCAGGTATCCAGGGGGATATTACCGACGCTCCGACTTCCCAAGACAGGTGGGGCTCGCCATCACTGGGGGTCAGCTGGGGAAGTCGGAGCGTCGGTAATATCCCCCTGGATGCCTGGGATGGCGGGGGAAGCTCCGCGTAGCAACCAGCTGGGTCCAGCATTCAGCGGCATGCAGCCGTGACGAGATCAGCACAGCTTCCCCTCAATGTTGTCGGTGCTCCCGTAGCGTCATCGGTCAGCGCCAGCAACTCAGATTTGGGTACCCGGCATATAAGACGACCCCCGACTTTTGAGATGATTTTCCTGTGTTAAAAAGTCGTCTTATTCACCGGAAAATATGGTAGATTTAGATACTGCTTCACAGGGCTTTTACCGCCCTCTCTTAAGTGGTTTACAGAGTCAGCATATTGCCCCCAACAATCTGGGTCCTCATTTTACCAACCTCGGAAGGATGGAAGGCTGAGTCAACCTTGAGCGGGTGAGAATCGAACTGCCAAATTGTAGGCAGACGACAGTCAGCAGAAGTAGTCTGCAGTACTGCATTCTAACCACTGCACTACCACGGCTCTCCAATCCTATAGTTAAGGAAATGAATCTGAATCCATATAGGTAGTCCTCGACTTACAACAGTTCATTTAGTGACCGAAGTTGCCATGGCCCTGAAAAAAGTGATTTATGACTGTTTTTCATGCTTACAACCATTGCAGCATCTCCATGGTCATGTGATCAAAATTCAGATGCTTGACAACTGACTCACATTTATGATGGTTGCAGCATTCTGGGTCATGTAATCCCCTTTTGTAACCTTAGGACAAGCAAAGTGAGTGGGGAAACCAGATTCACATGTTACTAACGTAACAACTGCAATGATTGACTTAATAATTGTGGCAAGAAAAGTTGTAAAATGGGGCAAAACTCACTTAACAAATTTTAGTCGTAAGTCGAGGATTACCTGTATTTACTGGGTGACTTAATACAGATCTTTATTCACTTACCTAAAGTCTCGGCCTCACATTTATATTTAATACCTGTCAGTGAAATGTATCCAGTAGAGAATACTTTTGAAATCAATATTTAATCAGAAAGAGTTTAAGCAGGGATGCAATTATTATAGAATAAAATAATTTTATATGAATTCTATGCCTTGATCAAGCCAATTTTCTGTCCTTCCCAACTTGCAGCCTCAATACCCCATCTTGCTGTATTTGGATAATGGAGCAATCATTTCCCATATTCCAATTGGCTTGCTTGCTTGTGGCATTGAATTGGTGTTGACTGTTAGTGATTATATAGAGCACGTTTCTCCATGGTGATCTGTTCCAAATCTGGTTTTTCAGGTCTCCAACAGTGTACCTATCACCGTTGTGACTGAGTTCATCCATCTTGCTCTTGGGCATTGTCTTCTTCTCTTTCCTTTTACCTTTCCTAGCAGAGCTTTTTCCGGACAGGCCACATTCCACAAAACGTATCTGAGGTCAGATCATTTGAGACTGGTCATTTGTGCCTCAAGGTTAATGATCCATTGGTTTATTTTCTAGCTGTCTGTTCCCACATCAAATTTCAAAAGCATCACTATTCTTTCTATTTTTAAAATATTTTTATTAATTTTGAATGTAATAAAATGTACAAAACAAACAAGAAGTAAGAAAGAAAATAAGAAATAAGCAAGAAAGAAATTAAAAAGGAAGAGAAAATACAGTTCTATCTTCTGCTCTTTTTTTTCTATCAAGTAATTTCATCTTAAACTTTTTCCCAATCTCTTCATCACATTTTAAATCCCCAAATAGTCTAGTATTTTATTTCTTCAAAATCTATCAATTGGCTTTAAGAGAGACATATAAGCTATAATCCAACACTATGTTGTGGCCCGTACGCAGCCTATGCCTGGTGGCTGATTCGGACAGTGAGGAGGCTGGTGTGGTGCAGCGCCAGCAGCCTGTGCAGCTGGCACTCGAGTCGGACAATGAGGCTGGAGAAGATGTGGTGCCAGAGGCGGGGATTCAGTCAGGGCCTTCAGAACCTCCAGAAGCTCCCTTAAATGAAGAGGACAAAGAAGAGGAACCTCTTCTTGATGCACGGGCACGCAGAGCTGCCAAAAGGCAAGAGTGGCTCCTCAAGAGGAAGTCTCCTTGAGAGTAAGGCTTGGGGCTACTTGGCCACTGCCTTAGCCTATTTAAGGAGGAATGCCGACCGAAGCAATTTGCAGGGAACAACTTCGTTCACTCTCCTTCGTGCCTTGATCTTAGTTCTCTGCAAACTGCTTCTGGGCTTTCTGCCAACCATAGTAAGAGTAAGATTATTTATTCTTTGGATTCTTGCAGGCTGTTAAGAAAGTTAATTAACAGCCTTTGTTTGGAAAAAAACCCCTGATTTTATTTTAGTAAACTAAGGTTTATACAGACTTTGTGTGTGCTGTGTTCTTTGGGGTCTGTAGCTGGGGCAGAACATACTACAGAGAGAGCATGCTAGTGATTCAATTAAAAAGTAAAAAAAAAGTATCTGTCAAAAGATAAAACCACAAAAATAGATAATTCACAGAAATAAACTTAAGTAGTTTTTTACCATACTTGGATCTGGGAGGGCCATATTGAATATGTCAAGCAAGGAAAAACATCTCTAAAAACTCTCTAGCCTGAATTCACTATTGGAGCCATATAAAGAAATTGAGAGGAAATTGAGACAATGCAGGTTAAATTTTAAGGGCTACTCTTGCCATATTTAGGATGCGGTGCTGAGATGATTTGAGTCTGGGATGGCTAAAATACTGAAGAGGGAAGGAATTGGAAATAGGCTTTCAGTTATTGATTTAAGAGCCAGTTCTTTTCTTTCAGGTCTCCTTTAAAAAAAAGTTTCCTGAAGAAATGACAACAATATAAAAACAATATAAATATTGTTTTTTTCTATTCCTCCACGGTGGGCATTTTATTTTATTCCAAAGATTAAAATACAAAAGAAAAAAGAAAAAAAATTAAACAGAGGCAAAACAAAACAAAAACATTAAAAATGTGATTTAAAAAAAAGGACAAAAGCACATATTATCCACCCTCCCCAGTTGACATATCTGTTGATACAATAATAACTTGCCCCTTTAACAGCTTTAACAGATTAACAGAGTTGGAAGGGACCTTATAGGTCATCTAGTCCACCAGTTGTCTAAGCAGGAGACCCTACACCATTTCTGATAGATGGCAGTCCAGTCTCTTCTTGAAAGCTTCCAGTGATGAAGCTCCCACAACTTCTTTGCAAAGCAGGTCCAAAATTTATAAGCTTGTACATCTATTTGCAACCCAACTGGCCTGTCATACATAGCATATATGAAAGAAAAAATAATTAACAAAGTAAACAACGGCAAAGTTAAAGTTCAAAGTATTCTATTAACAAGTTTGTTATTGTAATTTACTCATAGAAAATCTACAATGGTTTCTTATTTACCACAAATCACCCTGATCTTGTTCTCTGAGTCCAAGGTCAAATACCTTCCTTTGGTTCTTAAAAATGAAACCTTTCAATTGGGAACTTTCCCAGTAATGGCAGCTCATAAATTCATAAACCTCTTTTGTAAATCTCTGCAACAACTACTGTTGAATAATTCTCCTTGACAACAAAACATTCCTCTTGCCAAGAAAGTCTAGTCCATCCTGCATCACAACCATTATCTCAGAATTTCCTACATTCGTAATTCTTCCCATCTTTTCTGGCAAATCTATACCTTTCAAATCAAACACTTTCTTCACATCTGACAGCAACAAATCGGGCTCCAATCCCTCAAGTTGCAAATGGATCCAACTGCTATTTCCCGCTTTTGAATGTCATCTTGACTTTGGAAAACCATTATTGACCCATCAATTTATTTATTTCTATTTTCAAATAAAACCTGTAAGTTGGAGAGCATTCTTTTTTTCAGCTTCCTCCCCCAAAAAATCTTATTTCCTTTTAGAGGGAAGCATTTTGTTTAGAGAAACATTTTGTTTTTCTTCCAGGACAAGAGAAACAGATAGGTCATAACAGTTTCAATAGGGAAAGATTTCCCCCCCCCCTGGTTAAAAAAGGGGAATTTTCCCATTAAAAAAAATTAAAGATAAATATCAAGACTCTTTTTTTTTTTAAAAAAAGAAAAAACCTAGAAAAGACAAAAATTATAGTATATTGTAATCCTGTGTAAATATAAGTCCCATCGCAAAGTTCTTGATGGTTAAGTTTGCAATTGGATAGTGCAAACAGTGAAAGAACAGAAAAAAAGTTGTAAAAGTCCAGCAAGGGTTTATAAAATAGGTCAGATGATTGCCATTTGCAACCTTTCCCACCTGGTTCCTGTTGCTGGTCAGAAGTGGCTGGGAAGGTGTGAAATGAAAATCACATGACCTTATGGATGCTGCAACCATTGTAAATGCTTACCAGTTGCTAAATGCTCAAACCACACTCACATGACTGCATGGACACTGCAATGGTTGTACGTGCAAGGATTGGCTGTAGATCATTTTTTTCAGCATCGTGGTAACTTTAAACGATAGCTAACCAATACTCATAAGTCAAAGACTAACAATAGTCATGTTTCTTAACAAATATATCCAACAGCATGTACTTGCAATATGTGCTACCTCCCAATGTAGCTGGTGTTTGGGCTCATCGTTTAAATTAGTTGAGCTTTCTTACCCCATGTTAGATTGGCATAATGTAGCTTTGTTCTTTGGCTTTGCCATAATGGAGGTATCTTAGCTGAGCTGCTGATCATATTGATGTCAACCTGTACCAGTTTGTGATTAAGTATCATCATCTTAACAAGTCAAGTGTGTATAACCTTAATTAGTGTTTTTGTGATATAGTTAGCATTGTTGTTGCTTTGGATATACTTTACATCCAAAAGAACCTGTGTTTGGAAGAAGCTTAAAAAGTACACTATTGGAGTGTTCGGGACCCAGATATAAATGCACATAATTGGTAAATGAGAAATTGTCTTCCAGGGTAAAGCTCAGAAAAAAACTGGTTCAGTCAGTCTGCACTGCCAAGGACCATGCCTTTGTGATAACCATTCCTCCCTGAGTGTACCCTTGTGATCTTTTGAAAACATTTGCTTTGACATATGAACAAATATTTTACTTCAGTGAAACTATTTCCACACAATATCTCCTTTTTTCTGGGATCTGCTCCGGTGCTAAGCCTTTGCTTTTGCAACTAGCAACACTTAGCTGATGTTTGCAGATCTTAAAAGCGAAGTTGAATCAGAGCCCTGATGGGGACTTGAATAGGGGACTGCTTGGAAATTCTAGAATTCTAGTATCTAAAAATGCTCAGAGAAGCTCATCTGCCATCCTTAAATTCCTCAAGACAAGTGATAGTCACTACACTCCTGCAGCACACAAATTATTTGAAACCAAGCCAATAGCACAACTCTTCTATGGTTCTCATTTGGGCCCCTTCGCTAACCTTGCATCACCAGAACTTGTTCAGTTCAAATTCCCAAGATAGGTCCTTCAAATCCCAACATGTGTCTTAAATGTCACCTTGAGATTAGAAATAGGCCTCATAAAATTAGAGCCCAGACAGTGGGGTACCATAGCCCCCTATAGCATATTGTACAAATCTCAAAGTAATTAATCATTAAAGGGCCTTTATTTTGGCACATTCTTCACCCTTTCCTCTTAACTGTCCTTGAAAGCCAGTTCAGGAAAATCCCTACCCGGAGAGACAATGGAGATGTAGAAACAACAGAACACCTGCTTCCCCAGTGCCTATATAAATAAAGATGAATGTATTTGTCCCAAAGATTGAATGAATTCCAGTATTCATTGAACTTCATTGAACATTCAACATTGAACAGATTCATTGAACTTCAATGAACACACATATCTCCTCCCCTTTCCCAGGTAATATGATTGCTGGTCATGCTGACAAAGAGATTATGAGAGATCTTTAGTGTTCAACCTCTAGAAATAGATAAGGGGTGTGTGTGTGTGTGTGTGTGTGTGTGTGTGTGTGTGTGTGGGCAGCCAGCAAACATTGGGAGACTAAGGAGACTAAGATAGATCTATTTCGGACTTATAAGTCCTCATCAGTTAGTCACACCCTCATCCCATGTATCCTCCCTGTAAAGGTACAGTATTTATTTTCTTTCCTTTTCGTAGGCTTTATGTGTATTTCTCTTTAGCCAGGTTCTTCCTACATAAACCAAGATTTTTATGCAGCCCTAGTTCAGTGAAATCTCAATCCACTAGTTTCTAGGCTTTTTTTTCTGGCAGCCAGCAAACATTCTGCTGCCCATTGGGAGACTAAGGAGACTCCCACCTTTGGTGGGAAGGTAACAGCATTCCGTGCGCCTAAACCGTGCACAGTTTAGACATTCCGGCCACATGACCATGGAGATGTCTTCGGACAGTGCTGGCTGTTTGGCTTTGAAATGGAGATGAGCACCGCTCCTACAGTCGGGAATGACTAGCTCATATGTGCGAGGGGAACCTTTACCTTTACCTATATATATATATATAATAGATTTTAACTGGAAAAGTTTCTTCGTAAATAAGTAACACTTGTAAGCACCCAAGGTTGGAAGGGTGACTTTACCTCTTGGTTTCCTTCACCCCCCTGACCCTTACAGATGCAACTGTAAGCCTTGGTAGCACAGTGGACTAATGCACTGTTATTAACATTTGCTGCTTGCAATTACTGCAAGTTCAAATCCCACCAGGCTGAAGGTTGACTCAGCCTTCCATCCTTTCAAAGGTAGGTAAAATGAGAACCTAGATTGTGGGGGCAATAAGCTGACTTTGTATAAATATACAAAAGTATGAAGGCTATTGCTTAATGCATTGTAAGCTGCCCTGAGTCTCCGGAGAAGGGCGGCATATAAATTAAAGCAAAAAAAAACAAAACAAAAAACCTCTCATTCAAAGGACTGGATCCTACTTATGCAAATAGCAAGCATGGAGGACAGCATATGCTCATATTCAGACTGGGGGATGGAGAGGGAAAAGTGATCTTGTTCTTTCTCCCCATGCTGTGACCTTGCTCTAGCACAGCTCAGCTCAGCACTTATTTGCTGCTTAACAACAATAAATCATAAATCATAAAGCAATAAAAATAATCTGATACCACTTGAGAGCCCTCCCTGCCCCCCCCCAGCCAGCTCCGATCATTCCATTCTACCTGTTCTCTTGTGTCCCAGCACCTGGGCAAAAAGCCAGGTCTTGATGGCCTTCTGAAAGGCTGAAAAAGTAAATTTCTGAGTGGTGGGGAGAGTGTTCCATAAGATAAAGGTAGTCATCGATCAATACTGAGTCATGGATCAACACTGAGACCAATAGGTGGCAGGATTGCAGAGAAGGGATATGGAGCATACCTGCCCTATCTAATCTGGTGGGGTGGGCACAGTGGTGGGATTCAGCCAGTTCGCACCACTTCGGGAGAACCGGTTGTTAACTTTCTGAGCAGTTTGGCAAACTGGTTGTTGGAAGAAATCATTAGGGCAGAGAACCGGTTGTTAAATTACTTGAATCCCACCACTGGGTGGGCAGATATTCTTAGGGAAAGGTGGTCCCACAAATAATCAGGCTCTATGCCATATAAGGCTTTAAAGCCTCCAGAAGAAAGCTAGGAGCTACTGCAGCTTGAGCAACAGAGATACAATTGGGTGAGCTCAGGAACACCCAATACTGTGCACACTGCTGTATTCTGGACCAGTTGTAGCATCTGAGTGGTCTTCGAGGGCAGCCCCATGTAACGTACATTGCAGTAAAGTGACAAAAGGCATAAGTGATCATTAGCGATGTCTCCCAGTCCAAAAAAACAGTGCAATCCAGGGGTGGGTTCTAAAATTTTTTACTACCGTGTAGCTTATTTTGTGGGCGTGGCTTGATGGTCATGTGACAATTCTTTAGGATTTAGCAGAGGTACTGGTCTACCAGGCTTTTAACTGCTTGCAGCGCTGTACTGGTCTACTCATTTGTTTTTAGAGGCACTGGTCTACCCATTTGTTTTTGGAGGCACCAGTCTACCACCACACTTTTAACACTGATCAGCTGTAGGGCGTCCCTTTGAAGTCCCACGGCAAGAGTTTAAACAGTTTTTTTCCTTCTACCCGATCAGCTGGGACTCAGGAGGTAGCAATAAATTGGGGGTGGGGCCAAATAAAAGGTAAGAATATCGGGGGCGGGGGGCAGAACCAGTTCGGTGATGTCATATTGTCACTGCTACCGGCTCGGTGGAACCGGGCTGAACTGGGAGGAATCCACCACTGGTGCAATGGGTGCACAAGATGGATCTGTACGAAGGCCTTCCTAGCCACGGCAGCCACCTGCTAATCAAGCAGGAGCTATGAATCCAGGACTGAAGATGCTTCTTGGGTGAGAAGCAAAATGCCTTGAAGTGGTGGTGGGGGGGGAACCAAGAAAGCCCAATTGCCTTTTGAAAAAGCACCTTCAGGACAAGTATGATCTGGATGATTGAGAACCTCCATAGACATTTACGAATCCAGGAGGACTCCTAAGCTGTACAACAGCTCAGTCTGGGGAAGTGTGTCTCTGTTCAGAGTCAACGATGACAAATCACCAGATCATGGAGGGCCAAAACCCAGAGCCAACCCATCTTGTCATGCTTGAGATGAAGTTGGTTCCTTTCCATCCAGACCCGCACAGCCTCCAGGCACTTAGTCAGCATTGCAACAGGGGTGGAGATATCATACTGATCACACTGATGGTATCGCATCTTGTGTCATCAACTGACCTCACCCAGCTGTTTCATGTAGACCAGAGGTCCTCAAACTTGGGAGCTTTAAGACTTGTGGACTTCAACTCCCAGAATTCTCCAACCAGCTATACTGGGAGTTGAAGTCCACAAGTCTTAAAGCTCCCAAGTTTGAAGACCTCTGATGTAGACGTTAAGAAGCATAGGTATAACTCAGAGGTGAAATGTGAATTTTGTTACTACCGGTTCTGTGGGCGTGGCTTGGGGGGGTAATATGACTGGATGGGCGTGGCCAACTTTTTATTTTTTAAACTTTTAAAAGCTTTTTTAAAAAGTAAAAAAAAGGCTCTGACAATCATAGCTGTGGTGCGCGATCGTCAGAGCCTTTTTTTTTTACTTTTAAAAGCATTTTTTTTACAACCTATTCGGAGAACCGGTAGTAAAAAATGCTTAAAAAGTAAAAAAAAACAAAAGAACTTTTTTAAAAACATTTTTTACTACCAGTTTGGCAAACCAGTAGCTTTTTGTACTACCGGTTTGGGTGAACTGGACCGAACCTGGAGCATTTCACCCCTGGTATAACTCCTTGCCACCTTTCTTGCTCTTTCAAGAAAGCAGCCTTTGTCAGGTTAGAGTTCTGGAGCCCAGAAGAGGAATACTAGAATTTTTTTTTTTTTTAAAAAATCCTTATAAACAGAGGTGAAATGTAAAATTTGTTACTACCGGTTCCCTGGGCGTGGCTTGGTGTGTGTGTGGGGGGTGTAATGTGACGGTGGGCGTGGCCAACTTTTTTTTTTTTCAAAGCATTTTTTCTAATGCTTTGAAAAGCCTCTGCCGATCAGGCAACTCAGCTGGGATCGTCAGAGACTTTTCAAAGCATTTTTTTACCACCTCTTCGGCTAAGAGGTTGCAGAAAATAATGCTTTGAAAAGCCTCTGATGATCCCAGCTGAGCTGCATGATCATCAGAGCCTTTTTTTTTTTTTACTTTTAAAAGCATTTTTTTGTCGGAAGAGGTTGTAGAAAAATGCTTCTAAAAGTTTTTTTAAAAAAGCTTCTGATGATCGTGCGGCTCAGCTGGGCATGGTGGGGGGGGGGGCGCAGGGATTTTTGCTACTGGTTCTCCGAACCGCCTGCCGCCATCACTACCGGATTGGGCGATCCGGTCCGAACCGGGAGCATTTCACCCCTGCTTATATGGATGATTGTCTGACTGACCCATCCAAAAAGATCTTCAAGAGAAAAGAGATATCAAATCTTGTGGGTGATTGGCATTCGGACTTCCTTTACCCCAAACCAAAAAAACTAGTAGCATTGATGCTTTTTAGGTATTTAAGGTATTTTTAGGTATTTAATCTTTGAGAAAGTTTAATTCATTAATCGTAACTTAAGAGCCATTTTGCACTATTCTATTCTTGTAAGCTTGTACACAGGAGGAAAAACTGCTTTGGATTGGGTTATTTGTGCAATCAGGCAATAACGACTTAGTGTGTTTTTGGCTGCTAATCAAGGAAGAGCTAAGAAAACATCAGTCTAGGTTTCTTTCGTCATCAAATGGGATACTACTTTGTACCTGTTTGTACGCTTGATTGTGAGTTGCATATCCTTTCTGTGCAATGAGTGACTGGCTGATTTTTGACTTCCCATAGCACTGAATCTAAAAGTGGCCACTGGTGGGGAACAAAAATGATCTTCGTGGGAGAGCAAAGTTATGTAATGATATATAATGATTCCATTGGATTCCGATTTCTACCTGGCAGTCCTGACTTTCCTGAACCTGACAAATTAGCTCTTGTAATTCAAAACTCTTGGCACCTTGCAATGTAGGGTGGGGAAGGTATTTTCTTTCTGTGCTTCCTCTAGGCTCATTATATTATCTGTGTGATGAAAGATTCAAAAGAATTTTTCTTGACAACTAAAAGCATTTTGTATTCTTGCGATTTGTTTCAGAAGCTTATCTTAAGCTTCTAAAAGGTCAGATAAGGAAATGAAAAACCTGAGTTTCATTGTTTTGCAACAATGCTGGACTTGACATTCAGCTGGTGGCAAAGGCCTACGATTGCTTTTCCCAACCTAAGTTTCCATCTCCTACAATCTTCTTCCAGCCTGGAATCAGCCTGAAGGTTGCAGATTCAGCCTTCCCATTGCTGCTGCTTCCCTTTCTAAAATCCCTCATGATAGCCCAAAACACAAGTCTTTACTATTGAAAAAGAGAAGGAACTCCCACAACGGCAGAGATGGTCTATAGCTGTGATGGTGAACCTATGGCACGCGTGCCACAGGTGGCACGTGGAGCCATATCTGTGGGCACGTGAGCATTGCCCTAGCTCAGCTCCAGTGCACATGTGCGCACCAGCCAGCTGATTTTTGGGCCTTGCTATCCCACCTGAAGTTGGGAAATGGGCCGCTTCTGGCCTCCGGAGGACCACTGGGGAGATGGAGAAGGCTGTTTTCGCCCTCCTCAGACTCCAAGAAAGCCTGACCGGTAATTTTTTTGCCATCGCATGCCAAAAGCAGAGGGACCGCGGTGGAGTCGCGTGTACATGTATGGGGGCGGGGCACAGGGGGGCATTGAATTATGGGTGTGGGCACATGTGTCTGTGCCCCTCCCCCATGCTCCCCCCATTTTTGGCACGCTACGGCAAAAAGGTTAGCCATCACTGGTCTATAGCCTTGTCAAACTCAAGGCCCGAGGACCAGATCCAGCTCATGGGGTGCTTAGATCTGGCCTGCAGGGCTGCCCTGGAAACAGCAAAGGACCGGCCCACTGTACCTCTGCCAATGAAAACGGAGCCTGCATGCAGCCCTCCCAGGCCCCGATTTTGGTTGGGACAGCCTCCTGCAGCCCTCTGCCAGCAAAAATGAAGCTCAGGGACGGGGGTCATGTGTGCCGCCCCCGAGCTCCATTTTCTCTGGCAGAGGGTTGCAGGAGGCTGTCCTGGCTGAAAATGGGGTCCCAGGGGGCACGCACGGCTCCCTGAGCTCCATTTTCACTGGCAGAGGGTCATGTCACCTCAACCTGTCCCTGTCCCCCAGCCCCTCTGAGGTAAAACACAACCCTGATGTGACCCTCATTGAAATTGAGTTTGACATCCCTAGTCTATAGCTTCTACTCCTTCATAGCATATTTATGATTGGAAGTCAGTAGGCGATAATGTTAAGGTGTGAATTAGGGCTAAGGAAAACTACCATATTTTTCGGACTATAAGACGGACGTTTTTCCCCCTAAAAGGGGTGAAAATTTAGATGCATCTTATACACCAAATGTAGCTCCGCCCACCCACTGGCCCCCACCCTTTGGCCTCTGCCTCCCAGCAGTTACCTCCTTGCAGCAAGCAGCAAGAAGAATCAGCTCCTTTCAGCTTCAGCACAGCCTAATTAGCACAAGTTGGATCAGCCTCCTGACCCTCAGCTGCTTTGCTCTCAGCTGTTTTGCGCGGGCCTCTGCTGCTTGCTGCAAGGAGGTAAATTGCTGGAGCAGATTTTTTTTTTCCTTGTGCTAATCAAGCTATGCTGAAAATGAAAATGAAAGTAAAGCAGGCTCTTTGCTGTTTGCTGCAAAGAGGCAAAATTGCTGGGAGGCAGAGGCAGATTTCTTTTTCTTGTTTTCCTCACCAAAAAAGGTAGGTGCGTCTTATGGTCCAGTGCGCCTTATGCTCCGAAAAATATGGTAGGTTCAAGTCCATACTCAGCCAAATCAGCTCATTGAATGGCCTCAGCCCAGTCACTGACTCTTAGCCTGCAGAGTTACTATTGGTACTGTACTATAGGTACTGCGGTCACACAAAAATAGCTTGCATTTGAAAAAAGCGCACACAGAGATTTAGCAGATGAGAAGTTTCCATTTCTAACAGCCATCACCAGGTTTATAGTGCTTTGAATTAAATATTAACCGACTTTGATCTTCAATGACAGAGTGTTTTAAAAGCATTATAGAAATTCATATCAATACCAAACTGGATATAGAGGAAGAATAAATCTGAAGAGAAGCATCAAAATAGAAAATATATTGACAAATGGTCTTGCAGCCTCAAATAAGCATGATTGCACGGGAGTGAGTTCACCTGAGCTTGTGTCTAAAACCTGACTGCATGACCTCCATGACAGGGATGGGCAATGTTGAGGAGTTGGGGTTGAAATTAATCTCCCTATATTCCGTTGCTACTCCACAATGCAATGATGTTACTGTAACAGGTGGAGTTTTAAATGCAGCGGTGGAATTCACTTACCTTCCCTATCAGTTTGCAAATTTGAGCGGGCATGCTTGCTTCGCTCGCACACGCCTCATCTGTGCATGCGCCCAGACTTCTGCACATGTGCAGAAAGCGCGCATTACATCCGGGTGGGTGGGCGGAGCTTCCCTCAGTCACCACTACTAGTTTGCCCGATCTGGAGACAACTGGCTGAATCCCACCACTGTTTAAATGGTTTTATTTTTCATGAATGAAGGTGAATATATGTGTCCCAGGATAATGTTGCAGGATCCAATCTAGGTCGGTCACCGAGGACCAGAGGTTTTATCTTCCAAGCTTTCGGACTCGTACTGGAACCCATCCTCAGAGAACTTCTCTCTAGCAGAGTGTGCGCTTCGAACTATTTTGTGTGCATGCTATTTATATGGTGCCTGGTTATGTGTGACTTTTTAGTTGTTGATTGGAGTGTTGATGGCCTGCTATTAAGTTGTTCCCTGTTGTTTCCTTGTGCTGTCAAGCCTTCTCCTCCTAAGTACAGGGGTGAAATGCTCCCAGTTCGGACCGGATTGCCCGATCCTGTAGCAATGGCAGCGGGTGGTTCGGAGAATTGGTAGCAAAAATCCTTGCCCCCCCCCATGTCCAGCTGAGCCACGCAATCATCAGAGGCTTTTTTTTTTAAAAAAAAATTAAAGCATTTTTTCTACAACCTCTTTGGCCGAATAAATGCTTTTAAAAGTAAAAAAGAAGCCTCTGATGATCGTGTGGCTCAGCTGGGATTGTCAGAGGCTTTTAAAAGCATTTTTTGACAACCGCTTTGGGAAAATGGTTTTAAAAGCCTCTGACGATCCCAGCTGAGTTGCCTGATCAGCAGAGCCTTTTAAAAGCATTTTTTTAACAACCTCTTTGGCTGAAGAGCTTGTAGAAAAAATGGTTTTAAAAGTAAAAAAAAAAAGTTGGCCACACCCACCCAGTCACATTACCGTCCCACTACCAAGCCACGCCCACAGAACCGGTAGTAAGAAATTTTACATTTCACCACTGCCTAAGTACCTGATAAGCTGGTGATGAACTGTTGGTGACCTTGTCATAAATTGTGGTTTCTAGCTTCCATCTCCTCGTCTGTTGACAAGCACATCTAACAATGGTAATTGTCTAGCTGATTCTTCCTCCATGGTGAAATGTCTGGGAAGGTGAAGTTCAGTATGGTACGAAAGTCTTTCAGTGCATTTCTTTTGATGATGACAAATCAGTCATTCATGTATTGGCACCAGGTGTGTATTAGGTGTGGTTTTATTTCTACTGGTGTTTTGTTAGAATAGAAAGAGGTGGCCACCAAGACCTGCATGGTGAAACCACCACAGCCATTCACAACAATTCCCTCCCCCCACTGCTTGAATTTGATATAAATTTCTGCTATAGGCATGACCTAGTCCCGTGATGGCGAACCTATGGCACGTGTGCCACAGGTGGCACGAGGAGCAATATCTATGGGCACATGAGCATTGCCCTAGCTCAGCTCCAGTGTGGATGCACGAGCTGGTCAGCTGATTTTTGGGCCTTCTGGGCTCACCGGAAGTTGGGAAATGGGTCATTTCCAGCCTCCAGAGGGCCTCCGGGGTGTGTGGAAAAGGCCGTTTTCGCCCTTCCCAGGCTCCAAGAAAGCCTCTGGAGCCTGGGGAGGGCGAAAAAACGGGCCTACCGGGCCCACCAGCAACCTTTTTGCTGTTGCATGCCAAAAGCAGGAAGAGTGCGGGGGGCACTGAATTATGGGTGTGGGCATGCGTGCACGACCCCCCCCACTACCCACGCTTTTGGCATGTGACGGAAAAAGGGTTAGCCATCACTGACTTAGTCCATCCATGAGGAAATTTGGGGCAGGGGGTGATGATGTTTCAAAATGATCTGTTAGCAATCCAACCCGAGTGGATCAGAAGCTCCAATCTTACTTGCCTGATATGTCCACATTCATTACCAAGCTAACACTTTATTGATTAGAAAAAAATTGTATGTATTATATGGAAAGGAACAGAAAATATGCTAATCCATTTGTCTACAAGCAATATAACGGAGGATTAACTGTGCTGCTTTCTTTTTTTCCTTTTTTCCTTTTCTTTTTTTCCACTGCAGTTTAAGACATACATTCACTTATACACACATGCAACACATCCACGCACAATTTAAATCTAGTGCATGAAATCAGAAAGCTGAGGATGGCTCTGCTGATCATCCCATTATTGCATCGGTTATTTGTGTTCTCAAATATAAAGCAATGTTCCCACAGGCTTCTGACTGTTAATTCATGGCCAATTCATAGACAATAAATAAATCCTAACCATAAATCTTTAATTAAAGCAGCTACATTTTAAGACCTTATCTAGTGTTAAAGACACAATGTTTGTTTAACTTACTAAATATAACATCATAGCAGCTGGAAATAGGGCTGCCCTTGGAACTGAGGCTTGTGGGATATCCACTTTACAGGTTGCGTATCCCTCAGTAAGCAACGCACAAAGGGAACTAAAGGTTGGGCTCAACTTACAACCATAATAGGGATTGGAAAATTCGTCTTAAGCAGTGCGTTCATTAAGTGAGGAATCACATGACCGCATCTGACTTTATGAACTTTCATGGTCATTAAGCAAATCAATGTGGTTGTTAAGTCAGATATCATGTGATTGCCATTTGCTACCTTCCCTATTGGTCTTCTTCTATCCCCATTGACTTAGCTTGTCAGAAGCCTTCTGGGAAGGTGTGAAATGGCAATCACATGACCTTGGGACGGGAAGCTGTAACCATTGTAAATAGATGCCAGTTGCCAAGCAACCAAATCACAATCATGCAATGGTCGTAAGTGTGAGGACTGGCTGTAAATCGCTTTTTTTAGCCCCATGCTAAATTCTAACAGTTGCTAAGCAAATGGTCATATCCAAGACTACTTTTGGTTATGTTTGCTAACATATATATCAAACAGCATTTACCAGCACTCAGCTTTGCTCTGTTCCCAAGGACCTGATAGGCAACCAAACAGTTTTCACCCAGACAGAGAAATGACGGAGACTCAAAGCTTTGTGAGCAATTAGGTCCATTTCAAAGCATCCCCCTTTGCAAGCACACGGAGTTTTGTCTCCCTCTGGATGAAAAGTGTACAGCAGAGCCAGGCGGAGGCAGAGGCGATCCCAATGTGCTTCCCACTCCATCCCACCGTCTCTCGGCTTGCCTGTGTCCACACCGACACAGGACATTGGGATCGCCTGCTTCCCCCATCCTCCATGCCTCTGGCTCTGCCTGTTGCTGCTGCTGCTGCGCAACCCTCCCACGAGCATCCCATGAGTCAGGCAGCCACGCAGCAGGTCCAAATCTCCTGTTTTCTCCCCCTCCTGCCACTGCTTCCACGCTAGAAATTAACAGTATTTGTGGTGCACCAAGAGGACCGAGGCATGCCGAGAGCTTGGCCCATTGCAGCCACAGGCAAGCAGGCAGTGGGACAGAAAGGGCGGGGCCAGCAGTAGCCACTCCCACTCCCATCAGTCCCTGCTCTTGCTGCTTCCTGCATAAGACCTCCCAAAAAATAAGCCCGAGTGCTTATTTTCAAGCTAAAAAGAAAATAAGACAGGGTCTTATTTTCGGGGAAACACGGGTACATCAAGTGTGTATAAACTTAATTACCATTTTTGTGATGTAGTTAGCATTGCTGTTGCTTTGGATATGCCTTATATCCAAAAGAACCCAAAGAAGCTTAAAAAATACACTATTTGAGCATTCGGGACCCAGATATAACCCCAATTTGATAGATGAGAAGCTGACTTTCAGGATGAAGCTCAGAAAAATACTGTCAGTCTGTACTGCCAAGGACCATATCTTTGTGATAATCATTTCTCTGTGTACCTTTCGAAAACACATGCTTTGACATATGAACAAACATTTTACTTTCTGTGAAACTATTTCCCCACAATATCTCCTTTTTTCTGGGATCTGCTCCAGTGCTAAGCCTTTGTTTTATAAAAAGCAACACCTAGCTGATCTTGGTAGAGCTTAAAAGTGAAGTTGAACCATAGCCCTGGTTGGTACTTGAATAGGAAACTGCTTGTAAATTCTAGGATTGTAGGTAAAGTGGGAAGTGTGGGAAAAATCCCAACAGAATACTAAGCTGGTGGGTGATGAAGCTTAACACCCAAAATATCTAGACAGTCCTGAGTGGATGACAGCAGGGCCGGATTTTCCTATAGGCTAACTAGGCTTCAGCCTAGGGCCTCAAGATCAAGAGGGGCCTACACAGTGGTGGGATTCTGGGGGTTCTAGGGGGTTCGGCCGAACCCTTTGTTAAATTGCTGGCTCGCCCGCCCCTCGCCTCCCACCCGCGCGGCGCCAGCCTACCGTAGCCAGGGGTAGGCAATTGTGGCTCTTTTACAACCTGTGGACTTCAACTTCCAGAATTCCTGAGACAGCTTGGTTCCCCACCGGCTCCGGACGCAAGAGAGCAGGATGGAGAAAGCAGCTTCCATGCCTTCACTCACCCTCACTCTCTGCTCTGTTGGATCGCTGGCCGTTCGCTTACCCCACCCACTCCCAATCTATTGCTGCCTCCGGAGTCCCAGCTGATGGCTAGAGGGAAAAAAAATTCAAATTCTTGCTGCGGGGCTTCAAAGGGCCGCCCTATAGCCAGTGGTGCAGCCGAACCCTTTGTTAAATTGCTGGCTTGCCCCGCCCCTCCGCACCACTATTTATTGCCAATAAATAGTGGTGGGCGAGGGGCGGGGGAGCCAGCAATTTAACAAAGGGTTCGGTGTTTTTTTGTAATTTTATTGGCCCACGGAGCTTCAGCATAGGCTAATTGGCCTCCCGGCTCTCAGCTGATTTGTCTCAGCTGTTTTGCTCAGGGCTCTTCTGCTTCCTTGCAAAGAGTGCTGATTTTTTTCCCCTAGCTATGCTGAGAAATGAAACTGAAACTGCTTTGCTGTTGCTGCAAGGTTGGAAAATTAGGCAGGCAGAATTCTTTTCTTTTTCCTCACCAAAAAAGGTAGGTGCAAACAATGGGAAATTTAGGGAAAAAGAGGAGAGTTCAGGATTTTAAAACACAAAAGAAAAAAAGCTCTATTTAACTAGGAAATTGTAATAATTGAGATACTATTAATTGTATATTTCTGAAAGCAGAAATGGTTAAGTTGTGGTTTGGAGGAATATATGGGGGAAATTATTTGGTTTATTATTATTGGTAAATATAATTAATTGATTTGTAAAAAATTGGATTGCATGGAAATAATTGGAATATTCATGTTCATATTGATTAATATACAAAAAAGGTAGTTATATAACTAATTGATTTATATTAAAATATTGAATTTATATTAAACAACTAATATTACATAATTAACCAATGTGAGGATGGATATAAAAATAGATGACAATGGGAAGGGGTATAATATAGAATACAAGGGAAAAATTGAATTTGATTAAGATTAGAGATGAGGATGAAGGGTAATATTGTTTTTTTACAAAAATAGATGAGGAATAAATATGGCAAAAAGGAAATATAGAAATTGTAAATTTAATTGAAATGACTAAACACTGTTTAAATTTGTGAACCAGCCAAATACTCTGTTCAAAGAAAATACATTGTATGTTTGTATGTGTGTTTCTAATTATTGTTATTTATTCATATTTGTTCTCTTTTATTCCTTAAAGTTTAACAATTCATTCTTTATCTTAATATCTTTATATTTGTTTGGGGTTGGCTTTCTTCCCTTTCATCTTTTTTATTGTACAGCAATCTTTCTCCTCAAAACTACCACCTCTCTCTTTTCTTTCCTTCTTACTTTCTCTTCCTCCCCCTCTTCTTCTCCCTACTTCCTCTTCCTTTCTCCTTCTCCTCCTCTCTTCCTCCCTCTCTTACCCTCCCTCCTACTCTAATTTCCCTTCCCTTCCTTCATCCCTCTCTATTGCTGTATCCTTTTATGCATATGGACTACTCAGAGGGCTGAAAAAGTTATTTCTGACTGGTCCTCGCACTTTTGACCAGTCCTCAAACTTACGACTGTCCTCACATTTTACATTTTTGCCCTATCTTGTCACCATGGTGAAGAGAAGCAGTTGTGAAATGAGTGACATGGTTGTTAAGAAAGCTGCCCGGGCATAAATGTGAGGATGGTCATAAGTGTGAGGACCGGTCAAAAGTGCGAGGCCCAGTCAGAAATGACTTTTTTCAGCCCTCTGAAAAAAGTCTATGCACATAGCCACGCCCACCTGGTCACATGACGAGCTATCCACGCCTACACAGTCACGTGACCAGCTAGCCACGCCCACCCAGTCACATGATTGCCAAGCCACACCCCCAACTAAGCCACGCCCACAGAACCTGTTGTTAAAAAAATTGAATCCCACCACTGGTGAAAGGGCCTCATAAGTGGAATAGCCTAGGGCCTCTTTTCATCTAAATCCAGCCCTGGATGACAGACATGAGCTGATTATACTTTGTGTGCCACTTTAGCATTTCTCATCTGATTTCAACTGTTTCAAGTTGTGTCCCTTATGCTCAGACAACTTGGCCACTAATAAAGGAGAATATTTGTAGCTCAGGACTGAAATGAGGGTTCTTTGGTGCTCTCTGAATTTGGCTGTTTTCTTGCGGATGATTCGTTACCCAAATTAGGCAACATTATCAGTGCTGCACAGCACTAACCAAACTGTTACCTAGTTTGGGTAATGAAACGTCTTCAAGAAAACAATCAAGCTCGGAGAGCACCAAGGATCCACTCAACTTGACCATTGATAATATGGGTTGGGATGAGAGGAGTTGAGGAAGGTGTGTTTGAAGTTTAGGTATGAAAAAGAAGTAGCGCCACCTTAATTTTGTTTGGGATAAGATCAGTGGTGGGATTCAAGTAATTTAACAACCGGTTCTCTGCCCTAATGATTTCTTCCAACAACCAGTTTGCCAAGCTGCTCAGCAAGTTAACAACCGGTTCTCCCGAAGTGGTGCGAACTGGCTGAATCCCACCACTGGATAAGATGAAGTAGAGAGAACCTCTGACAGGCTTTTAAGATTTTTTTTTTCGTGTTTTGCATCTTCTCCTCACTTTTCTTTCAGATGAGTTCAGCTCCTTGTGACATCACACATCCATGTTATTTTTCAGCAATTTGGGATTGCTTTATTCTGGATGGTTTCTTGACTTCGCCTCTAGATTACAACCTTGGGTTTTCTAGTGATCTCCCATGATAGTATGAACTCTGATGCTGCACAATTTTTTGCAAGTTCTAGATTAAGTTAGGAAGCAGGCACAAAAGAGTCAGGAATGATCTTAAGTGTTTGTATAATAAGAAAACCAATTGTGTTGAATAAACAGAACAAATACCATCTCACTAGCATTCAATTTCAGCCTATTTCTATTGTTTTCTCAGATGTCGGTTCCAAAGCAGGACCCAGGAAGGAGGTATTCAACTAGTAGCAACTGGGCCATACACTTCCTTGCCACTGATACTTGCTGCTGTCTTATACCTGGCTTGTATAGAGTTATAGCAGTCTCTACCTAGTGGTGACATAAGGGAAAATATAACCCTGTTACTGCATATATTTAGCCATTTCTATTTCTGATGCATTTTTATCCAGCGCTGCCATCTAGAGAACAGTTTAGCTACCACTTCTGGACTTTACCATATGACCCCTGGATGGCAACAAAGAGCTCAGCCTACACATGGTAGATAGCATCAAAGAAATACAGAAGACATGAGCTCTTTGCTGCTATCCAGCATAGACGTGGTAGATAGCATTAAAAAAAAAGACCCAGCAAAAGACCCTCCATTACAGACAAAGAAAAGAACAACAAATGAAGCAATGTTGTCATTCTATACATTGCAGGAATATCTGAAATTCTCAGGAGGATTTTCAACTAACACAAGATACATACACACTTTAAACCCAAAAAATATACTAATGCTGAAGCTTCTCCATCCCAAGAATAAACCACCCAGACACAAACTGAGCAATATGATATATGCAGTACAATACAGCGAGACATGTGCAGATCTGCACATTGGAGAAACAAAACAACCACTTCACAAATGCATGGCACAACATAGGAGAACAAACCCATCAGGACAAGATTCAACAGCCCATTTGCATTTGAAAGACAAAGGTCACTCTTTTGAAGGCAGCAAAATCCACATTCAGAGCCATCTACGTTAAAAGATGGGAGGGATACAATATCACCTATCTCACCAATACAATCTTTTAGCAGTTTCAAGAAAGTTCCAGACCCATTTCCACTATTCAAGTAACCCTGAAGGTATAGACTTCCAAATGGCTTTAACAACACTCAGAGAGAGTGCTAACAACCAGATGACTGCAAGGAATATAAATTCTTCCATTCTCCACCAGTCAGTCAGACCGGAAGAAGCTTCTTGGATGAGAAGCAAAACGTTTTCATTATCTCTCCATTGATTTAAGCAGTAGATCAGTGATGTCTAACCTTTTCTGGACCAAATTCCCAAAGCGCGCTTGCGCGCACACATTTTTATGTGTGCCCGACCCCCAGAAGGCAATGCGCACATGGCCCCATGCATGTTCCCTGCCCTCCCATGCATGTGTGCATGGCCCCCTTCATGTGCCCCACTCCTTGCACATATGTGTGTGTGCCCCCCTACATGAACCCATCCCCACATATGTGCACGCACCCCCTCGCATGCTTCCTGCACGCTCCCCACTCTCCGTGTATGCATGGCAGAAACCCGAAGACCAGTGGGCTGGTGGGAGGTGCTCGTGCATGCACAGCAGAGCTGAATTGGGGTGATGGCTTGCATGCCCACAGAGAGGGCATTAGATGCTACCATCACGGTTGCATCGCCATCACAGCAGTAGACTAATGCGCCCCAAACATTCAAGGAAGATATGGGTTTGGGCATATTTGTATTAAGTGTGCATGAAAGGAAAGACACTGTATGTATGTACCACTATGTCTAAGGTACAGTCTCTACTTGTGCATATTAAATGACTGGAGAAAACTGCACAGAAGTTGGGATAGCAACTATTTGGAATAGATTTCTCCCTTCCCAATTTTGAAGTCATCAAACTAAAATCAAAGGACAAAATCAATGCAGCTTTAGAAAGCAAAATAGTTTCCTTTGCAAGATAAAATAAATATTTTAAAGATCCATCAACCAGCAAAAGGATATAATGAGAACAAAGTAAATGAAATGAGTAGGTGAAGTACACTATTAAAAGTTTTAGAAATATGTTTTAGCTGAAGAGGGATGAACTGGTGAAATAAACATTGGTGAAGTTAATATTAAAACTAACAATGTAAATGCTTTATTAAAAAAAACAACACTAGCTGGACTGTGCTTGGGAAGAAAAAGGGAGAAAAGATATACTGGAAGAAAATCATACAGAAAAACTGAAGACATTTCTTCATCTCTATTGTTTCCATTTCCCAGTTCTTCAAAGGAGTTTTTCCCCCTAGAAAGTTCTGACAGCCTCCGCACCTCACAATCATGTGACATTTATGGTTTTTACCAACTGGTCCATATGTACAACTATCTTCCACATCCCACATTTACTTGACTGCAATTTGCAATGTTTTTTGGTTGGAAACCGGCATTTATTTCCAGTTTCCAGCAAAACAAAACAACCCACTGTGGACAAAGAATTCACGATAAGAATTCACTTATCGACTCCCTCAAAAAAGGAGCCACCAGCCATGGTGACTCGCTTAATGACTAATATGACTTATAACTGTGATTCCGGACTCAACTATGGTTGTAAGTCAAGGACAACCTGTGCACCATTCTTTTTAATCTATTCTCTCATGTCTTGCATTGACTGCCATGTTCATTTTAGAAATTGTGACATATTTCACAGCCACGTAAACCAAAAAAATCCTGTGATGTTAGGTAAGCCTGGTTGCAGCTTGATCTCAAAGGTCCTGGGATGTCTGTCTGTCTGTCTGTCTGTCTATCTGTCTGTCTGTCCCTCTCCTCCCCACTCTCTCTGTGTTGCTGAGAAAATAAGTTGGATGAATATGTTCATCAGAGCCATTCTTCTTTTCAGGAGAGTATCGAATGAACAAAATCACATAGAGACAATGGTGGGTTTCTACTGGTTTTCCCCGGTTCAGATAAACCGGTAGTGGTGGCGGCGGGAGGCTCCGCCCACCAGCCCGGATATCATCATGGACGCTCTGCACATGTGCAGAAGGCTCTGTGCATGCATAGAAGCGCCGTGTGTGAGTGAAGCAAGCACCTGCATGCGCGCGCTCCCAATTCCAAATCAGTAGCGAAGGTAAGTGGGACCCAATACTGCATAGAGGTTACAAGAAAGGCTGTTGTAATCTGGGATTAAATTATACATTTAAAACAAAAACATCATGACCTAGGCTTCTTACTGAATTTAAGGGAAATGGTTGCTATTCTGACAAGAATACTTCCCCTCCAACTTAACACACATAAGCTTACAAGCTTATGGATGCAGTAAATGCCTCCAGCACAGTTCCCCAGCCATGCAGTTCCCCTGTGCATTTCACATGTTGGTGAGCAGGCATAAAAATCATTGTCAGTGATAAGCTCAACAGCATTTAGAGGGCTGTTGGTCACCCACTCCTGTAATAGATATGGAGCGCAGACTACGTTCAAAAGATAAGAACCTCCTGAATATGAAATGGGGCTATAGAGAATGCTGCTATATTCTGACCTATTTGTGGGCTTCCCAGAAGCCTCAAGCTGCTAATGTGAGAAAAGATATGCTGGCTTTGATGGCCCTTTGGTGTGCTCCACCAGGGCCTTCTTATGTTGCTAGGCTTTAAGGGAAACACCAGATCTATTTTGAATATTACCCACCATCATACATTCTTTTAATTTACCTGCCTTTCAACAGTTGTTTCGTTTTTTTATGCCTTCAAGTCAATTGAGTCCTGGTGACTGCCTGGATAAGTCCCTGCCATTTTCTTGGCAAGTTTTTTCAGAAGTGGTTTGCCATTGCGATTTCCCAGGGCTGAGAGTGAGTGACTGGGCCAAGATCACTCAGCTGGCTTTGTGATTAAGGTGGAACTAAAATATGCAGTCTCCCAGTTTTTAGTCTGGCACTTTAACCATTACATACCCGTGTTTCCCCAAAAATAAGGCCGGGTCTTATATTATTTTTTGTTCCAAAAGACACATTAGGGCTTATTTTCCAGTTAGGTCTTATTTTGGGGAAATACCAGGGGTGAGTTCCAGCAGGTTCTGACAGGTTCTGGAGAACCGGTAGCGGAAATTTTGAGCAGTTCAGAGAACCAGCAAATACCACCTCTGGCTGGCCCCAGAGTGGGGTGGGAAAGGAGATTTTGCAATATCCTTCCCTCAGGAGTGGGGAGGGAATGGGGATTTTGCAGTATCCTTCCCTGCCATGCCTACCAAGCCACACCACGCCCACCAAGCCACGCCCACAGAACCGGTAGTAAAAAAAATTGAATTTCACCACTGGGAAATACAGCACTAAATGCATTTGTCTAGCTGACTATCTTAACTGAGGCTTATTTTGGGGGTAGGGCTTATATTACGAGCCTCCTGAAAAATCATGCTAGAGTTTATTTTCCAGTTAGGTCTTATTTTGGGGAAAACACGATGAGAGTATTGATACACCCAATGGTTATTTAGTAGGGTATTAGTTATAGGTTGCATTAAATGTGCATTATGTCACAGAAAGCTGCTTCAACACAGTCATAACATAATCAGATTCTTCCATTTGCTGAGAAGTATATTGCAAATCAAAGAAGAATGTGGAAAAACTGTGATATTATAGCTACCAACAGATGGTGGTATTAGCTCACCATTCAGAAAAAGCCAGCCAGTAGGATTAGAAGTTGCTTAGGAACAACTAGAAAACACAGCAGCTGTCCAGGAGAAACATAGCTAAATCTTTAAGAAAGGAAAATCATGATGTGCCATTCTGGTAATTGGGTGGAGGGTATTAAAACATTGAACCAAAAACTGAGAAAAACTGGGAAAAGCCCAGATTTAAATCACTCTTCAGCTATAATGTTTGTACGGTGATTTTTGGTCCAGCCGGGTTCTCTTCTCCATACTTTTTTTTTACAGTATAGTATTATGATATATTTTTAGGGCTATGGAATGTAGAGGCAGGAAAAATCAGAACTTTCATGGGGGTATTTTTGGCCCCATGAGTCTTACAACATACTTCTACAGTTAGATGCAACATGTATTCTGGTCTCCAATCAGGGTTTATAGGAACATCCTATAGATATTACAAAAGATTCCTATGGATCATTTGTTCTTATTTAGGTTGCGTTGCAGCTCTGGTTTTGGTCTATGTACTGTTTGTAGCTATGCCATATTGGGCAATGAAAACATAGCCATTGAAGCGTGATTGCTATTCTGCATTATTGTGCCATTAGGATTTCCTACTTTGCAAAGGGCTGTGAGGTGAAGATAACCTTGAAAGAAAGGAGAAAGAGGCAGAGCCTGGACAATGGTCTGGTAAATGAAATCTGAGCTCAAAGGATGGATGGGAATGAATGAAGAAAGAAGAGTGAACAAAGGAACGAACAGAGTGAAAAAAGAAAAACCAAAGGAAAGGGGGTCAATCTATTTTCTGAAGCACCAGAAACAATGGATGGAAACTACCGTACTTTTCAGAGTATAAGATGCAATTTTCCCCCCCTAAAAGAGGGTGGAAATGTTGGTGCGTTTTATACTCTGAATACAGCCATTTTTGGCCTCCCAAAACCCCACCCCGTGCATCCCATTTTTGCCAAAAACAGATCTGTTTTTTTACAAAAATGGGGCGTGCAGAGGGTTTGGGAGACCTGCAGAGTGTTCCTGTGGGCTGTGGAGGGCAAAAACATGACATGTGGGAAGTTTGGGAGGTCAAAAACGGGCCCGTTTTTTGCAAAAATGGGGGCATTTTTGCCCTCCCCAGCCCTCAGGAACACTCTGCAGGCCTCCCAAACCCTCTGTGCACCTCATTTTTGTGAAAAACAGGACCGTTTTTGGCCTCCCAAACTCCGACACATTGTGTTTTGCAAAAATGGGATGCACAGAGGGTTTGGGAGGCCTGCAGAGTGTTCCTGGGGACCAGGGAGGGCAAAAAAAAATTTTTTTTTCTTGTTTACCTCTTTAGAATCTTGGTGCGTCTTACATTCCAGTGCGTCTTATAGTCCAAAAAATATGGTAATCAAGGAGAGAAGCAATCTGGAACTAAGGAGAACTTTCCTAACAGTGAGAACAATTAACCAGTGGAATGGCTTGCCTTCAGAAGTTGTGGGTGCTTCATCACTGGAGGCTTTTAAGAAAAGACAGGAGAGCCACTTGTCAGGAATGATATAAGGTCTCCTGCTTCAGCAGGGGGGTGGACTAGAAGACCTCTAAAGTCCCTTCCAACTCTGTTATTCTCTTCTGAAAGCATCTCAGAAGGGACTTTCCTTAATTCTCTGAAAAGTAAAGGTAAAAGAGGAAGAAGTGCTTTTAGGCTTGTGAGCTTCTGTTACTGTATCTGTCTGGGCTGCCTTGGAGAGCTGACATGCTTGTTCCAAAGCCAGATTCGTTAAAACTAACGGCCAAGAAGCAAAAGCTTCTGATTGTTATTGTGCAGAGTGAGCAAATGCCTCTCGTATTCGAGGAAGGCAAGAGGGAAGCCTTTCCCATCTCCTCTCCTGTATTACCCATTTCTTGGAGTAATCCAACTATATGTGCCCCACAATGCATTGTAACTTTGAACGGCCACTAAATGAATGGTTGTAAGTTGAGGACTATCAACTTATAAAATGCACAGGTACAGTATACCTTGCTCAATAGTAGTAACTATGAGAGGGATCTTGGAGTCCTAGTAGACAACCATTTAAATATGAACCAGCAGTGTGATGCAGCTGCCAAAAATCCAACACAGTTCTAGGCTGCGTAAACAGAAGGTTAGGATCAAGATCATGTGAAGTGTTAATACCACTTTATAATGCCTTGGTAAGGCCACACTTGGAATGTTGCATCCAGTTTTGGTCACCAAGATGTAAAAAAGATGTGGAGACTCTAAAACGAGTGCAGAGAAGAGCAACAAAGATGATTAGGGGACTGGAGGCTAAAACATATGAAGAACGGCTGCAGGAACTGGGTATGTCTAGTTTGATGAAGAGAAGGACTAGGAGCGATATGATAGCAGTGTTCCAATATCACAGGGGCTACCACAAAGAAGAGGGAGTCAAGCTATTCTCCAAAGCACCTGAGGGCAGGACAAGAAGCAATGGGTGGAAACTAATCAAGGAGAGAAGCAATTTAGAACTAAGGAGAAATTTCCTGACAGTGAGACCAATTAATCAGTGGAACAACTTGCCTCCAGAAGTTGTGAATGCTCCAACACTGGAAGTTTTTAAGAAGATGTTGGATAATCATTTGTCTGAAGTGGTGTAGGGTTTCCTGCCTACTCAGGGGGTTGGACTACAAGACCTCCAAGGTCCCTTCCAACTCTGTTATTCTATTCTATTCTATTCTATTCTATTCTATTCTATTCTATTCTATTCTATTCTATTCTATTCTATTCTATTCTATTCTATTCTATTCTATAAATAAAATATTTTGGAAGTTAGGAATACTGAACAATAACCTGAATAATAACACTAGAAGTTTTGATCTAATTCAGAGATTACTTTACAGTTTCCCCCACCTGATTTTCAGTATCTATGGACAGAGGTAGGTTTTGAGGGCTGTATAAAAACCTTCGACCAGTAAACTAAACTTGTATCACTAAGCTCAGATCTGTCTTCTGCTTGTCCCTACTGGAAGCAGGAAACACAAAACCACAGAAATCTTTGGCAACAGTGTTATTTTAACTGGGCATATTCATGGTATAAAAGAATGGCTAGTCAGATTACTTTCTAGTTATTAGTTATGCTATTATGATGAAGAGATGCCAAATACTGTAAATCCAGATGGTGAATGCTAGACAAGTATGAATTCTGCTTTATAAATTACATACACATTGCAATCCCTTCTCGTTTGGGATGATAGGAACAAAATCACCAGGAAACAATTTTTCAGGACCTTTTCTAGCCTTAAGCAGGACTAACCACATGAGGGCACCAAAGGCTTGGAAAAAGATACCTCTGTATTCTTTTTTTTTTCTTTCCCCCAGGAAAGTTCATCAACCTTAATTTCTTTCTTACTAGATATAAAATTACATACATTACAAATCTAAGCAAGTAATCTTAGAAGAAATCACTAATTAATGTGTTACCATGAATAACGAAACGTATCTTCATGTAATGACAACTGGACTTATTTTCTTGTTAGTGTGAGATGTTTCTCTGCTCATCCAAGCAGCTTCTTCAGTCTACACAAGTTGGTTAGGGGAATTTGAGTAGGCAGAGAGTCACTGGAATGTGCCAATTTCTAAAAATTCTTAGGGGTATTCCCCAAACTGTGTGGCAATATGTCGATGAATTGCTGCTGGTTGGCAAATAATTATTCCCTGTTTCAGAGTCAGATGACCATGCCCTGCTCCATGATACTCCATTCCATCTAGTCTCACCTGTAGCTCTCCAACCACAATTATCCATCATTCTGTAGTCGTTGAACAATTCTGGCCTTTTTCAGTTTTTTAAAAAAATTCTTAGGAGGAGGAGCTAAAATTAAGGTCTTGGAGCGGCAGACGATCCTGGAAAGTGTTGGATAGAGGACCTAAAGTTTCTCCAGGAATTATCTGCAATTTTTAAAGGGGGAAATTCTTAAATCCATGGTGGGAATTTGCACAGTAAATTGAATATAAACCAGTTGAATATATGTGTAAATTCAAAGTTGGTTTTGTCTTTGTGCTGTTTCTTTTGTCTGTTTGTTTGAGTGCAACTTTAGGGGTGTCATCCAAAACATGCCACTCAGAGAACATATGCTGTCCTTAATCTGAGAAAGGTTTATTTTCTGAAAACATTTATATTCAGCTTTCCCCCTTTTTTTAAAAAAAATGACACAATATGGATATGAGAACTGTCCAAAAACTATTTCAAAGCATACATTTGATGCAGATTCTTGTTTGAGCTGAACCTGTTCCAATTGCCAATTTGGGGAAAGGGGTATTCTGAATTGTGAATTAAGAAAAAAAGCAAAGCAGATCTACCTCAAATCATCTAATCAATTTGGATATACTGGATTCATCTCAAGACCCTTAATGAATTAGATGATTAAGTTGAAACAGTGATTTGCCTTCAAGTTGAATATTAGAATAGAACCTCCGTATTGCAGAGTATTTAGTCAATATCTGCAAATATTGGGATTCTCTTGTGTTTGGAGGATACTGATTTCATAGCAGAAGTAACAATAATACATGGAATAATGGAAAAAAGAAGGAAATATAGAGCAGTTACATGCTTCTCAGTGAAGGACACAGTCTTGACTTGTGATGCAAAGATAGCACAATACTTACAGTGACTATATTTTCCTGGAAAAAAATAAAGGACGAACCCGGAAAGAGAGCATATCTGAAAGAGGATTATAAAAAAGGATCAACAAATAAATATTTGTCTTTATTATCTTTGCTTTAGAAAGGAAGATTCAAGAGAAAAGCCAAGTTTACAAAAATGCCTACCCGTGTTTCCCGGAAAAAAAGACCCTATCTTATATTTTTTTTAACCCCCGAAATAAGCGGTTGGCTTTATTTTTGGGGAGGTCTTATTATTTTGGGGCATGTGGAGCAAGATGGGGCTCCTCTTGCCGTCTTACCTTATTTCCAGCTCTGTCTCCCTAACCCTAACCAGAGGAAAGGGCGGAGACCGGCTGTGCATGCATTTAAATATTTTTGGGGAGGGCTTATTTTCAGAGGGGGCTTATTTTAGTGCATGCACTCAAAAGCCTGTTTGGGCTTATCATCTGGAAAGGGCTTATTTTTGGGGAAACAGGGTATTTTAATAAAAAAATACCTAAAATCAAACAGCATATGCAATTTAAAAAAAAAGAGAATTCAGCATCCAATTTTTCATGACCGTGAAGGACTGTGCATTAAGTTGTATCATTAGTAAATTAGTGGGATGGGGATGTGGAAACATGATAAACAAACAAACAAACAAACAAACAAATAAATTTGATGAACAAAACACCAAAGTGAACTTTTGAAAAAGAAATAAATGAAAAGGACTGACCTTTATAATAAAGGATGTATGATCACTGTAAGTATACCAGGCAAAGATTTTCTTTTAGTAAGAATAAGTAAACCCCCAGCATCAGATTCATCTTTTAACATTAGCTCTTCTTGGTCCTTCTGGATCTGTACAGATGGGCAACTATTTCCCAAAGGTACATTAAAATAAATAATGGTCTATGTTTCTATTTATTTGAGATTTTAGAGAATCATGTTGCAAACAGGACAAACTGAACATATGAACACTATATCCTAATAACAACAAATATTTGAGTCTAATGTAATTTCAAAAATTAAATTAGATTTTAAATAAACTAATTATGGCTGATGCATTGATTTTTCTTTCCATTTGTTTCCAAATTATTTTTCTTCTGAATAAAGAAAATTTGCTATTGCGAACAAATAAAATGTGATTGTAATATAAATTTGAAAGTTGCAAATCTGAAATAAGATTAACTTTTAAAAATTCTTGGGACATGACTTTCCAAACTTTGTATGATGAGATTTAGCTGCCCACCAATGCAATTCACTTTCTGCAAGGACACAGACAAATTTAAAAGAGGATAGGGGTAAGAAAGAAAAAACCATAGACATGTAAGCTGAAATACTTCTAAAACCAGTACTTTTCAACTTGCACATAATCCTTTCGGATGATTACCCAGAGATTTTGTTTATCAATATGACCATATTAAAAAAAACAGGCATCATACTTACACATATAAACATTTAGACAAAATAATTTCTGCTTTCCCTGGGTACTGTCAAACATCCTTTCCTGCCCTTTCCTTATAGTTTGAGATTCTGCCTTTCTAAACTTTCATCCTCCCATATATTCCCAACCTATTTCCATCACCCACAGATTTCATCTTCATTTTCACCCCTCCCCCACTAATGTCCCCTTTGCCTGTTATTTCCATGATTGTTGTGGCCCAGCTCTACTACCAGAGGTCCTTCTGCTCCAACTAGGTCAAAGGCCTGCTACTGTATTTCCCCAAAAATAAGTCCTGTCCTAAAAATAAGACCTACCATGTTTTTTGCATGTGTGCCAAATATAAGCCCTACCCTAAAATAAGCCCTACTTAAGTACCTGCACAACCTTCTGTCCATTCCATCTGGTTGCTCATGTTGAGGCCAATATGAGGTCAAGCAAGGGATGAAGCTGCCCGATGCGGCCTGCACCAGCTTACTTCAGGGCTGCTGCAGCCAGGCCATCCATGCCCCAACAACTGCCTTGTGGTGATAGCACTGACAGCCATGTGGAACAGGAGCCTACATGGCCAACAGCCCACTTCTGCTTGCTTGCAGTGGCTGCAACAGAACAGGAGGCCAAGTGATGTGTTCGTGCCACGGCCTCAAGGCAAGGCCAGAGGAGGGGAGATGGAGCTGCCCCACATACTTATGTAAGCTGGTAAGCAGATATCAGCTTACCTCAGGGCCCTTGCAGCCAGGCCACCCATGCCCCAACACCTGCCTCACCTCATCGCTTGGCCTCCTGCTCTATTGTGGCCATGTAAGCAAGCAGAAGTGGGCCAGCGGCCACGTGAGGTCGCTGCTGGACCTGCTGCTGCAAGGTGAGGCAGGTGCTGGGGCATGAGTGGTCTGGTTCCGGAGGCCCTGAGGTAAGCCGGTGTGGGGCATGTGTGGTAGCTCCACCCACTGGCCTCGTGGCGGTGGCACTGGCTTCCTAACCCACCGCGAGCAAGCAGAAGAAAGCCCTAGTGCTTATTTTGGAACCCAAAAGAAAATAAGACCGGGTCTTATTTTTAGGGAAACATGGTACCACCAGCCACCATAAAAATGGGTGTGTGCAGGCAAGTCTTCCCGGGAAGATCAAACAGATGGTAGAATTGTAGAATTGCAGTTGGATTTTCAGAATGCAGGAGATGCAGGTAGGAAGCAGAACTCTGGTGGACATCACTCTGGATATCTGAAGGAATGTTGATGACTTGATTAGGTTTTGCCCTCCATTTAATTCACTGCAAGCTGAAGGCCTCTTCTTCATTGAAAGTTGTGGACTGTAATCTACCACGATCCCATGTGGTTTGGTAGATAACATTTTCCAATTTTCCAATCTACAGCCAAAAGAGAGTGACTGGGACAAAATGACCCAGCCAGCCTCCGTGCCTAAGGGAGGGCTAGAACTTGCATGTTTCTCCTCCTAGTTCAGAACTTTAAATTATTACGCCAGCATGGAATGATTTGGATATGGTTTGGCTATGAATAGGGTCAAAGCACTGAAGGCAGAACAAGAAGCAATGGATGGAAACTCATCAAGAGAGCCAACCTAGAAATAAGAAGAAATTTCCTGACAGTTAGAACAATTAATCAGTGGGATGGCTTCCCTCCAAATGTTTGTGATTGCTCCAATACTGGAGGTTTTTGAGAAGAAATTTGACAAGCATTTGTTTGAAATAGCATAGAGCTTCCTGCTTGAGTAGGTGTTTGGACTGGAAGACCTCCAATATCCCTTCCAACTCTGTTATTCTGTTATTGTTATGGATTTAGAACTATATTGAGCCTCTAATGGACTAGCTGTGTGTTGATTGGATAAGTTCAATTTGATAGACTATGAATTGGACAGATCTGTGGATGAAATATCTGTACCCAGATGTTTGGAATCGATTGGGACTGTGTATTTTTCAGGCAGGCATTAAAAGAATTAACCCTGGAAAGAGAAATCTATAATGGATTTTGGAATAGTTGGTTGTTGATATGCATTGTTTTTCAACATCTATTTTAATACTTTGTTAGTAGTTTTTTTACAGAAAGTCTAGGAAGACTTCAGAGCGATTTGGCAAAAACGTTTTTACTTTTTTTAAGTTTTTTCCCGTCTTATAATTATTAATTTTATTTTTTAATATTGTTGCATGTTTGCATACTTTTTCTTTTGTTGATTATTTGATATGTATAATAATCCAATTGCAGCCCTTTTTGGGTTGGTTCCATTACAGCCCCCTCTGGTGGTGAAAAACAGCACTGTAGTGGAAATTTGTGGCATGGTTTTACAAAAGTGGGTGGGAGATAAAAAACCTAAATCTACCACATCTGAGCTGCAAAAATCTAAACAAGTACTGGACAAAAAGTAATGTAAGGCTATATATATGTATGCATATGTCTCTTTCTGTGTGTACCATATATACATATAACTCCCATATGTTTTAATGCACATGAATCAGAGGTGGTATTTAGCAGGTTCTGACCAGTTCTGGAGAACTGGTAGCGGAAAGTTTTAGTAGTTCGGAAAACGTAAATACTGGCTCTGCCCCCATCTATTCTCTGCCTCCTGAGTCCCAGCTGATCGGAAGGAAATGGGGATTTTGCAGTATCCTTCCCCTGCCACGCCTACTAAGCCACGCCCACCAAGTCATGCCACGCCCACCAAGCCACTTCCACAGAACCAGTAGTAAAAAATTTTGAATCCCACCACTGACATGAATACAATTATTGTGGCTTCTCTGGCCAACTGTTCTTTCATTTTACTTCATTTCATTATTTCATTTTCATTTCTTCTTTGAGATGGTTTCTCAAGGTTCTGGTTCAGCTTTTGGAAGTCCCATTCTTATCTCTGCCATTTGTTTGCGATCAGGCTGGGCAAGGAAAGAAGATGGTTGCCATGAAGAAAATGTTGGTCTCGTCTCCTGTCTCCAAGACTTGACAAGAAGGTTGGACAAAGAGGCAATGCAAAGCAGGAATAATCCCAGATTCTGGAGGTCATTCATAAGAAGCCAGGACAGAAAATACTGAATTATGTTTCAGATTTCTTTATAAGGAGCTGCAGAAGGGGCAGGCAATCTATTTGTAGGCTAAACTTTAGTTGCAGGATTATTATTTTTTGTGTGCGTTTGCCTTGTGGCTCACAGGGGGCATGTCTGTTGATGCAATGGTGCTGACTCTCATTTTGGAATTTAATAATGGGGAAAGGGCTGCGATTTACATTGCAAAAGCTTGGCAGATCCATCTCCACCTTTACTTTTGCACTACTGAAAAATTTACCATAACAATAGTATGTTTTTAAAGCAGCCTGCAGGGTTTACAGCCTGAGGCTTAAGGGGTTTCTGTAGCTTTTGCCTGTGGCAGAAAAGTTTTGCATTGTTTTGGTGAACAAAGTATTTTATTCATTTTGATTTGCCTACTTAAACTTTGCAGAGTGTTAAGATAAAAATGGTTTATGACAGGATATGAAAGGAATAATATGAAAATTCAGGGGAAGGGGGCGATTCTCTTTAGAAACACTGGCCTCTAGTTTTCAATAGTTTAAGTGTGATTAAATGAATACCGAGCCCACTGAAAGTTTAAATATGTACTTTTGCCTTATTACATGGATTCTATTTAGAGCTACAATGTTGCTTAAAAATTTGAGAAGCCTTTTGAATTTTACTTCAGCATTAACATGACCTAAAACATTGATTTTCCATACAAGTCCTAAGCACTACTATACAAATGCATATTTAATTATTTGCATATGCACACTTTTAGTTATCACTACCTACACAGTTAGCAGTATATTTTACAACAAAGAGATGCTTATCTAAACGTTTGATTGCAAAGATGTCATTCCATTCATATGACTTTATTTTTTAAAATGGTTATCACTTCTTCATTTGTTAATTTAAGATTTTGTTTAAGAGAGTGGTCACCAACCATTTGTGGTCTGTGAGAATATTTTGGTCGTCCACAGAAAAATTATTTGCATTTTTTATATTACACTAAATACTATTTATCTTTTTAAAAAATTCATATTAGTGGTCCACGGGATTTAAAATTATGAATTTAGTGGTCCTTGAGGTCCAAAATGTTGGTGACCCCTGGTTTAAAACATTAAATTTATATGTCACCTTGTAGACATTTCTGCAGCTGAGAACAGACTCATGTAAAAAGAAAAAACAAAATCTCTATACACCCAAGATAGAAATTGCTCTTGACATTAGTTCTTGTCTTTGGATGCACAGATATTCAAACAGACCATTTTTGAGAGAATCACGTATATTACACCAGACAGTTTAAGGAAAGTTAAAAGCTATGAAACGGGAGTTTCTGGAGGCTTTGACTTTTGCCATTTCAAGTTTTAGTTGTAGAATGGAGAAGAATTCAGAGAACATGATGCAAAACATAGCTCAGAGGTCCAGTTTTCATTACATCTAGTGTTACATATGAAAAATATACTCCTCACCCCAGTTTTTCTATTATTTTTCTTCTTGTTGTTGTTAGTTGCGAAGTCGTGTCCGACCCAATGTGACCCCATGGACAACGTTCCTCCAGGTCTTCCTGTCCTCTACCATCCTCTGGAGTCCATTTAAGCTCACGCCAGCCACCTCATTCTCTGTCGTCCCCTTCTTCTTTTGCCCTCAATCGGTCCCAGCATTAGGCTCTTCTCCAGTGAGTCCTTCCTTCTCATTAAGTGGCCAAAGTATTTCAGTTTCATCTTCAGGATCTGACCTTCTAAGGAGCAGTCAGGGTTGATTTCCTCTAGGACTGACTTGTTTGTTCGCCTTGCAGTCCAAGGGACTCGCAAGAGTCTTCTCCAGCGATAGTTCCATAGAACCATAGTTCAAAGGCCTCAATTCTTTGGCGCTCAGCCTTTCTTATGGTCCAACTTTCACAGCCATACATTGCAACTGGGAAAACCATAGCCTTAACTATACACACTTTTGTTGGCAGGGTGAGGTCTCTGCCCTTTAGAATGCTGTCTAGATTTGCCATAGCTTTCCTCCCCAGGAGCAAGCATCTTTTAATTTCTTGGCTGTAGTCCCCATCTGCGGTGATCTTGGAGCACAAGAAAATAAAATCTGTCACTACCTCCATTTCTTCCCCATCTATTTGCCAGGAATTGAGAGGGCCAGATGCCAAGATCTTAGTTTTCTTAATGTTGAGTTTTAAGCCAACTTTTACACTCTCCTCCTTCACCCGCATCAAGAGGCTCTTTAGTTCCTCTTCGCTTTCTGCCATTAGAGTGGTATCATCTGCATATCTGAGATTGTTGATATTTCTCCCGGCAATCTTAACTCCAACTTTTGATTCATTATTTTTCTATGTATTCCTATATACAATATATCAGATTGTTTAGATACTATGCACTATCAGAACATAAAGAAATCTAATAAAGGAGAATATTATAGCTCAGGGTTGACATGAGGGTGTCCTTGATGCTCTTTGAGCTTACTTATTTTCTTGCAGATGTTTCATTACCAAACTAGGTCAGATCATCAGTGTTAGTTTAGACTAGCACTCCTTACTAGCACTGATGATATTATGATGTGACCTAGTTTGGGTAATAAAACATCTGCAAGGAGACAAGAAAACTCAGAGAGCACCAAGGACCCCTCATAAAGAAATCTTTCCAAGATGCTACCTAGAAAGCACACACAAATAATTAAGTGATTGGATAAGATTGTCCTAACGTTCAATAGTCAGGCAACAACCACAAGAGTTTCACACGGTAGGTAGTCCTTGACTTACAACTATTTGTATAGTGACTGTTTGAAGTTACAGTGGCACTGGAAAAAGGGATTTATGACTGGTTTTCATGCTTAATGACGGTTGCAGCATCCCCATGGTCATGAGATCAAAATTGAGGCACTTGGCAATTGGCATGTATTTATGGCAGCTGCCCTGTCCTGGGGTCATGTGTTCACCATTTGTAGCCTTCCCAGATGGCTTCTGACAAGCAAAGTCAATGGGGAAAGTCGGATTCATATAACAACTGCATGATTCACTTACCATATTTTTCGGAATATAAGATACACCGGAGTATAAGACGCACCTTAGTTTTTGGGGAGGAAAATAAGAAAAAAGCTGATTGGCAGATGGATCGGCCTCCCGGAATACCCCCAATCAACTGTTCCCAGAGGTTAATTTTAGCAACAGGTTCCTTGGTTGTGAGCTCCGTGCCTTGCTTTTTTTTGCTTTTTTTCTGCCTCTGAAAATTCTGAAACTCTGTTTCAGAAAAAACTTTTTCCTGCCTCTGAAAGCTCTGAAACAGAGCTTCAGAAAAAAAGCCTCTGAAGCTCTATTTGGGGGCTTCTTTTCTGAAGCTCTGTTTGGGGGGCTTCTTTTTTGAAGCTTCATTTCTGATGCTTTTTTCAGCTTCTGAAACCTCCGTTTGAGAAGCTGGGCGGGGCTACATTCGGAGTATAAGACGCACCCAGATTTTCACCCTCTTTTTTGGGGGGAAAAGGTGTGTCTTATACTCTGAAAAAATACGGTAATTTGCTTAACAGTTATGGCAAAAAAGGTCACAAAATGGGGCAAATCTCACTTAACAAATTGCTTAGCAGTGGAAATTTTAGGCTCAATTTTGATCATAAATTGAGGACTACATATTCCATGGTTATAAACAGAATAAAATGAGATGTTTATGCATCGTAAGGTCTATGTGCAAAGCTATGCCATTCTTTTTTTTTTCCTAAAAAAAAATAAAGTTTTCCCGTGTAGTCAGCCTTTTTGTTGGACCACGCAGTTGTCATGACTGGAGTTGGGTTAATCACTGCTTGAGGTTTCTTGTCAATAATCTCTTTTTAACCTTTAGAGCAGTGCAATTTGTAAAACAAGTTTACTCCTGTGTGGTTGAATCCAGCACCCCCTCAAAGAATTCCAACAATGTTTACAAAATTATGTATACATAAATAGGATGAATCCAAGATAGGGAATTGTTAAATCACATTTGCATCCATCCACCCCTATCGTTTCAGAGCAGTTTTGCTTCTCTTTGGCTCTATGACCTTCTCTAATATTACACGCGTCACATTCCGAAACTGCTGATCAGTGGGGTTTCAGGAAGGCCACTCAGACATGTCTGGCCAATGTGTCATCTTCTGCTCCTCCTCTGAAGACAAATCTACCGCCAACTCATCTTTTTTGCAGGCTTCTATAAGACATGACAACATGCAAGATACAGGGCTTCAGACACAAGATCTGAGTGAGTCCTTCCTCTCTTGTTAGTCAACTGAGAACACACATCATCCATAGCAGCTCCAGATCAACAGTGGCAACACTATCAATGTGTATGGTCAGTGTCTTCAAGCAAATCAACAAGAAGAGCACTGATTTCTAACTAAATATGATTTGAAGGCCCATAAAGCTTGATTCAGAACCCCAATTTTCTCATGTGGAAGCTTGGTCAGAGGAAAGCTTCCTCATCTCTCAACACACACCCCCATGTTAAAAAAAAAAGGTCTTTAACTGAACTTAAAAACACACTAGGCTGTAATATAGTTTATTTGGTTTCAGCTCAGCATACTTGGTATATCCAGCTGATGGAGAAGGAATTAATACAACCCAGGGCTGGGAATTCTTCTAAAATAATGAGATGTTTTAGAAAAACAATGGTAGCCAGATCTGGGCTTGACCTGCACTTTTAAAATGAAGAAGAAGAAGAAGAAAGAAGCATGCTGGATGACACAAATTCAGACAATCATCCCTTCTATGTCATGCTAATTGTCTAGTATAGGGGCTCTTCAAACTTGGCAACTTTAAAACTTGTGGATTTCAACTCCCAGAATTCCTCAGCCAGGAATTCTGGGAGTTGAAGTCCACAAATCTTAAAGTTGCCAAGTTTGGAGACCCCTAGTCTAGTATATTTGGAGAATTTCCATTGAACTTATTTCTGTGAAAAGAGGGTCACCCTTTGACAGAAAAGGGGATTCTGAAGAGATTTTGGCACTTGGATTCATCATAATGTTTCACAGCTAATGAACATGGCTTCCTTCCAGGGAAATGTGAATAAAACAGCCTAAATCCACTGCCAGTTGTGCCTGCTGGACGCCAGGATCTTACTTGATCTTGGCTTCTGGCTGGAAGGACAAAACAAGCAAGGTTCCTGGACTTGTGCAGCTGCCTGCCAGCCACACAGTCAACTTGCATAGTGTGTGTGTCCAACCACATGGCCAGAATATCAGACCTGTGTTTCCACTGGCAGCACAAGCTGCAGAGGCCTATCTGTTGTGTGCTATCTTCTCCAGGTTACAAACTCTGCCATTAGAAACTGTTCCTGTGAATGAAGCTCTCTTAGCTGGTGCCACAAACAGAAAAATCTGAACTGAGATGCTTTAAGTCAGGGGTGTCAAACTCAAGGCCCGTGGGCCGGATCCGACTCATGGGGCGCTTAGATCTGGCCAGGGGGCCATCCTGGAAACAGCGAAGGACTGGCCCACAGTGCCTCTGCCAGCAAAAATGAGAGGCCCTCCCGAGCTTCGCTCTCACTGGCAGAGGGTTGCAGGAGGCCACACCCACCCTGGCATGCCCATCTTGCCCCTCCCCCAGGTCAAACACAACCCTGATGTGACACTCGATGAAATCGAGTTTGACACCCCTGCTTTAAGTTAAGACTTTCTTCAGTCTGTGGTCAAAAAATCAGGGGTGCTATTCAGGAGGTTCTGACCAGCAAATACCACCTCTGGCTGGCCCCAGAGTGGGGTGGGAATGGAAATTTTGCAATATCCTTCCCCCAGGAGGGGAGGGAATGGAGATTTTGCAATATCTTACTCCCAGGAGTGGGGTGGGAATGGAGATTTTGCAGTATCCTTCCCCTGCCATGCCCCCCAAGTCACGCCCACAGAACCAGTAGTAAACAAATTTGAATTCCACCACAGCAAAAAAGTCTAGATGGCGGCTATAATTCTGCCTGTCTTGTAGGTGCGCTGCATGCATTGAGCCATTGGAGGCAACTGTGCACAACTGTCTCAGAGCGAAGGAATTTAAACAGCTCCACCCGGAAAAGCTGGTCCTGATCAAAGGAGACAAAAGGCGAAGGTGCTTTGGTGTTGTCAGCCGCAGCTGCACTTTGCAGAATGGAAGAGGCAGCAGCGTTGGCGGCATCCAGCCTGCAAGCAAGCCCTAAATGCTGAGTTTGAGGGCGAAGGTGCACCACAGGCAGAACAGAGGCCTCCAAGGGAGCCCCGCCCTCAACTACGCTGCCCTGACGCTCTGCTGGCTGAAAGCTACACTTCTTTGTGAGAAAGAGCCTTGGTAGTACAGGGGTTTAAGGCACCCTGTTACTAAGCTGGTTATTAAGACCAGCTGCCTGCAATTACTGCAGGGTTCGAATCTCGCCAAGGCTCAAGGTTGACTCAACCTTCCATCCTTTCTAAGGTAGGTAAATTGAGGACCCAGTTTGTGGGGGCAATAAGCTGACTTTGTATAAAATATACAAAAGGATGAAGGCTATTGCTGAGCACATTGTAAGCCGCCCTGAGTCTTCGGAGAAGGGCGGCATATAAATCAAATTAAAAAAAAAATGTAAGTTTTAAACTTAGGACCTTTGCAAGCAAAGAATCTAAGGGGCGGCTGACAGAATTACAGCCAGAACAAAATAAGAGGCTTCTTCCCTTCCAGCATCTTTCTCTCTCTTCTTTCCCTTCTGTCCTGTCCTATCTCTATTGCAGTTGCTAACCTGAATATTCCATATACTATCCATACTGAAGATCAATCCATCAAAATAGAGCTGGAAGGGACCTTGGAGGTTGTCAGGTGTGCCTCCTTTCAATACTCAAGAAAGAAAAACTCCGACTCCATTTTTATAGAAAAAGATACTTTTACTGAGTATGAACTGAATGCAACCAAAGAAAAGCAAGGTCTGAAGCAAAATGGTGCGAAAATTACATATAGAAAGCATCTCCAAAACCCTTCCCCCAATTGTCCAGCCAGAATTATCCAATCCACATTCCCTCCAGGGGTCATGTGGGGTGCAGCGTCTGATGGTGCCATCCTCCTACTATGCCACGACAGTTGATCTTGAGTAGTTATCAGCTTCAAAGAAAACACTGAAGAAAACTTTCTCTTCTCTTCTCCACCAGCTCATTTCCCCCCTCCCAGACATTCCAACAGCTCCCCCCTCTCCCCGTTACAATTTATTTATTTATTTATTTTATTAAATTTCTATACCGCCCTTCTCCCAAAGGACTCAGGGCGGTGAACAGCCACAAGATAAAACACATAAATACAAAAAATTAAAATAAATTAAAAACGAATTAAATAATTCGTTGGCAATAAACAATGGCAGCCGAGCAAGCAAGCAATGAAAAAGCTCCCGCCCAAGCAGGAGACCCTATCCCATTTCAGACTGTCCAGTCTCTTCTTAAAAACTTCCAGGGATGAAGCACCCACAACTTCTGAAGGCAAAAGCTGTTCCACTGGTTAATTGTTCTCACTGTTAGGAAGTTTCTCTTTAATTCCAGGTTGCTTCTCTCCTTGATTAATTTCCATCCATTGTTTCTTGTCCTGCCTTCTGGCGCTTTGGAAAATAAATTGACCTCTTCTTCTTTGTGGCAGCCCCTCAAATACTGGAATATTGTTATCCTGTCACCCTAGTTTGGCACAATAGCTAATTCATACTTTGAAACAACACTAGGACAAAAGGCACAGATGTTGGTGAGGGGCGTTGAAACAAAACTGCAATGAGGTTTCCCCTAATGGTCTCCACGGCCAGTAACTCCTGGGGCAGGGGTCAGGAATCTGTGGCTCTGGAGCCGCATGTGGCTCTTTCATCCCTCTGCTGTGGCTCCCTGTCACTCAAAATATGCATCACGACCTCCAATGTGCGACACCCGCCAGCACGCAATTTATTGAGCTTTTCAACCCCCGGTAGGCCAACCATGGATAAATCCAAGAAAAGAAAAGTTTCAGAAGAAAACAGAACGTTTAATTCAACTACATATGCTAGTTTTGTGGCCGCTCAAGAAATAGGCAGGCACGGGAAGGATTTTGTGGCTCCTCGTGTTTTCTTTTCTGTGGGAAATGGGTCCAAGTGGCTCTTTGAGTGTTTAAGGTTGCAGACCCCTGTCCTGAGGCAACCTAGGAGAAATTCAATGATGGTTGCTCAGAACCCAAGTGTGTTGTCTTTCTTAATTAGCAGGAGAAGAGGGTCCTCCATCTCTATTTCAGAGTATTTCTCAGAAGCTGGCAGTGTTTTATAGTAGCTCCAACCGCCAACTGTGGATTTTTCTACCTTCTTGACTTAGCTTTGAATGTACTCAGGATGATGATCCACACACCCTGGAGAGAGAAAAAAAAAATCAAACAAGACAACATCAAGCCATGAGAAACTTTGATTACCATCCAGAATCCAAAAATGCCTTTTCCCCCTTCTGCTCTACCTGGAAATTTGATTGCATGGAGGTTAGGAAGTGTGGGAAAACAAGTAAATGCACCATCAGTGAACATTTGTCAAATGTTTTGGTAACATCTCTTCCTGACACAGAGGCGTGGAATCCATTCAGAGGATTTATTCATGCTTTAGAGAGTCATCTTCTCAAGTACCCTTCCCCAGTCTGGTCCCTCTCAAATAGCCTTGCTGAGAGTGATACGAACTGTACTCCAGAAAATAACAAGCTGGAGAAGTGTGCTTTTGAACTCATATGCCCTAGGCATATGAGCTGAAATGTTCTTTTCATGCAATGCCCTACAGAGATGTCCGGAGAGGAGCAGTCGAAAAAGCTTATGTCCAGGATGTGAGGGCAGGGGTGAAATCTGGCAGGTTCTGACAGGTTCTGGAGAACCAGTAGCGGAAATTTTGAACAGTTTGGAGAATTGGCAAATACCACCTCTGGCTGGCCCCAGAGTGGGGTGGGAATGGAGATTTTGCAATATCCTTCCCCCAGGAGTGGGGAGGGAATGGGGATTTTGCAGTATTCTTCCCCTGCCACGCCCACCAAGCCACGCCCACCAAACCACACCACACCACACCCACCAAACTACACCCACAGAACTGGTAGTAAAAAATTTTGGAAGGCAGGCTGATTGCAGTTGTTCTTTTCTGCAGTCCTAAACTATCCGCTGGACTCTTTAGAGAGTTGGTTGCTCTTTGGTACAGCAACCAAACCAGACAGTTACTGAAGTACAAACGACAGATTCAGTAATTCCTCTGTAGAACTGAATCAACAGCTGTTGGGCAGTCTGAACTTCCTGAGTTGATGCAAGAAGAGCATTCTTAGTTGTGCCTTTTGAATGAGGTTCTAATGTTAGGTGACCATTTCAAATTCTGGGAGATTATAGAACCCTCAAAACTTGAAGAATTCTACTGCTGATACTGTGGCAACCCACTTCATGCCAGGAAGAAAAGGGTTGCTTGTTTTATTATTTTTCCCCTGGTAGTGAGGCATCAGGGTGGAATCCTTCTATGTGACATCTGGGCTTTGGGCTCCAAGGAGATTTAAATTATATATAAAATACGTACCAGTGTTCTACCTGCAGCAAAATGTTGTGCTTTGAAACCACTTTTATTTTGTTCTCGACTAAGTATGGGCAACTTGCATGTCTTGAAGTCTTTTTTTTAAAAGGCCTATTGACGATTACTGAAGTCTGACAGCACCATTTACAGTATACCTTGTTGAATGGGAAATGACAGGATAGGCTTATCAGCAGGGGGGAAAAAACTCCCTCTGTGTTGCTAAAGGCACTGTCACGACTTATAGCCTTATTACCAGGCATTTTATGTAGATTACTATATCCAGAAGATGCTGGGAATTATTTTTCAAATACAACTCTGTGTTTCTCAAGGCCAGGGAAACTGCTCTCCTGCTAAATATTTCTTCCCAGTATCTTCTGATCTGTTATTGCTCATTTCCGGAATGCATATTGAGATTTCAAAGCAGGATTTTGCACACACACACATGTGCTTTCAAGCTAACTATTCCCTACTGTTGCAACAGTGCCCCTAGATCCTGGGCAGCACTGGGGAGACAGTCCTAAATACACCTATAAGGGAGAAATCTGTCTGAATCCCTCACCTGTTTTTGAGTAAATATTAAATTGCTCTGTGAAAGGTTGATTGCAAGATAGTTGTGAGCTTTATTTAATTCTGTGTAAGATTGGGCACATGGCCTTGATTTCTTTACAGGCCCCAGAGGGGATAAACAAATACATTAATCTAAGCACAGAATGGGGCTCCACCTGTGTTTAAGTGGACGCTCTTGGAAATATCTGAATTTTATTTCAGAATAAACATATTTCTTAAGAGGGGGACAAGATCCAGCCTTACAATCCAAAGACAATTTGGTTGCTGCTTTGAAACCGCTGGTCTGTTTGTATTCCTGGTTCAGAGATGAAAAGTTTGAGCACTGCTACAGTTGAGTTGCCTATAATTGGGCTTCCTCTGGAATAAAAAATTACCATCTCCTTACCTTGAAACTGGCATGGCCTTTAGATAAACTTGTGATCCTCCATGGATTTCATTGATGGGTAATCCCTTCCAGCTATGCAAATATCAGATCATTTCCAGCCCAGACTAGTACAATGCAACAAAAACAAAGAACCGGTTCTTAATCTTATTTTTTTGCAAGGAGAAGGAAAAGAAGATCTGTTCCTTTTAAAAAAAATTTATGTAAGTTAGCGGTGCTGTTTTCCCAGGACCCGAAAAGGGACTCTGGAAAAGTTTTCAACAGGAAGGCCAAGGAGGGTGCATAGAAGAATCCTACACAATTTGATCCTGCACCAACCCCTTGAGGCTGTGGAAGTGTTCTTGCATCAGACTCTAATGATGCCCTCTAATTCCAACAGATAGTAAGCACCTTGCAGCACTCATTGCTGTGCCAAGAAAAAGGCTTGGTTTAAGTCTTGGAATCTGTTTCCCATCTTCAGAAAATTCAGAGCGGAAAGGGATTCCCCAAAAACTGATCTCTTTTGCGCCAGATCCTTCTTGATCAGCCATTCCCAAGCCAATGTTTCCAGATGGGTTGGACCGGGGGTGAAATCCAGCAGGTTCTGACGGTTCTGGAGAACCGGTAGCGGAAATTTTGAGTAGTTCGGAGAACTGGCAAATACCACCTCTGGCTGGCCCCAGAGTGGGGTGGGAATGGAGATTTTGCAATATCCTTCCCCCAGGAGTGGGGAGGGAATGGGAATTTTGCAGCATCCTTCCCCTGGAGTGGGGTGGGAATGAAGATTTTGCAGTATCCTTCCCCTGCCACGTCCACCAAACCACGCCCACAGAACTGGTAGTAAAAAATAGTTGGGTTTCACCACTGGGTTGGACCATAACTCTGGTCAGTCCCAGGGTCTATGATAACTCGCCACAGTCAACTCACCATGGCCAATTGGCCATGTCCAACTCGCCATGGAACAACTCGGCGGAGGACAAGAGTTACACTAATATCGAAGAAATAGAGGAATGGAATCATTGAAGAAAAGATGCCAAAGGAGGGACAACATGAAATGGGAATGACAAAAATAAAAATAAAAAAAAACAATTTTTAAACTATTTTAAATAGTTAAATTGAATTGTTGAATTGTCCTGCAGCGAGTTGGCCCAGGTGAGTTGGCCCATTCCATCAGTCCCAACCTGGAACTCAGAGCTGCTTCAAGAGTAGTCCAATCCATATGAAACACGTCTGCCTGGAGTAGGGTGATCTAGTCATCCACAAGTGGATGTCCGCTTTCGATCCCATCAGCCCCAGCAATGGGAAAAAGGAATTGTAAGACTATTGCTATTCAAAAGTTTCTTCTGGACATCCTGATGTGTTTCAAACCATCAAAATGTCACTTTTACTCTTTAAAAAGGCACCACGTGCAAACACACACACAAACATGTGTAAGGTGGGGATAAATAACAGAGCTGCATTATAATGAATTACAGAATCAAGAACTGCTAAATACATTGCTCAAAGAAATAAAGGGAACACAAGCAGAAGACATCCGAGATCTGAATGAATGAAATAGCCTTATTAAATACTTTGTTCGTTACATACAGTAGTTTTGTGTTCCCTTTAGTTGTTTGAGCAGTGTATAAACTACTGTATGTAAAGAACAAAGTATTTATTAGTATCCTAATAAGGCTATTTCATTCATTCAGATCTCGGATGTCTTCTGCTTGTGTTCCCTTTATTTTTTTGAGCAGTATATTATTCTCCTACTTTTTTAAGATGCCTGTCCTGATTATCAGCAAGGTGTGTCAGTAGCCCTCTGAATGCTCTGAAACAACATGCAGCTTTTGTTATGTTTTAGATCTGAAGGACACAAGGCAAGCTCTTTTGCTGCCTGCCAGAGGCCATCAAATAAGGATTCTTCTGCACTGTAGACTCATATACATAAGAAAGGCAGTCCTACTGTAAAACTCCAGTGTATTCCCCGGGCCCATCAATCTCCCTTACAGAGAAATAAAAAGGCCTGCTTGCTAGAAAAGAAGTTCCAGAGAACTCAGGGATACTTAAAACAATTAAACCTTTGGGATCAATTGACACTGATCATCCAATTGGATTTAAATCGGAACAGTTTTGTGGCGTCTCAGTAAATAAAACACGGCCCACCACCTCCCAGATTAGGCTCCTGCCCTAATAAAGTTCATTAGCGTTTAAAGGGAGGCAAATTCAGGTTCTTTATCCGGATTGATGAAGCAGCTGTTCAGGTTTACACACACACATACACACAGCCCTCCAGCCTGCAGCTCTAATTGTCCATGATAGGCTTGAGTGAACCAGCCCAAGGACCAGCCCAAGGGTGCCTATATTGTATTTTTCCAAGTCCCACTGAGTTCAAAGAGCATTTAGGAGTTAAATACAAAAGGCTTTTGAAACACCCTGAAATCAAAAGAGAAGTTGCAGTAAAACAAATTGGTGCAAATTTCCAGCTAAATTTGAACTGGCTCTAGCTCTTTCTCCTGGTCTCCTCCCTTAACAGTTCACAGGTAGCCCTCAATGTATGAAATACCCCCCCACACCAATTGAGCTCCACATTTATGTTGCTAAGTGAGAAATGTGTTAAGTGAGTTTTGCTCCATTGTATGACTTTTCTTGCCACATTTCTTAAGTGAATCACAGCGGTTCTTTAAATTAGCAACATGGTTGTTAAGTGAATCTGGCTTCCCCCTTGATTTTGCTTGTCAGAAGGTTGCAGAAGGTAGTCACATGACCCCGGGACACTGCCACCGTCATCAATGCGAGTCAGTTGTCAAGCATCCAACTATAAATCACGTGACCCTGGGGATGCTGCAATGGTAGTAAGTGTGAAAAATGGTCATAAGTCATTTTTCCCCATGCCGTTGTAACTTCAAATGGTCATTAAGTGAACCATTGCAAGTCAAGGACTATCTGTAAAGAGTATGACTTCTTCCTTTTAACCTTAAGCGTTGGAATAACCCAGGGGTGAAATGCTCCTGGTTCGGACCGGCTTGGGCGAGTAGGTAGCGATGGTGGCGGGCAGTTCAGAGAACCGGTAGCAAAAATCCCTGCCCCCGCCCCCCATGCCCAGCTGAGCCGCGCGATCATCAGAGGCTTTTTTTCTTTTAAATGCCTCTGACCAGCCAAGCTCTGACAATCCCAGCTGAGTTGCCTGCTGATCAGGCAACTCAGCTTGGATCCTCAGAGCCATTTAAAAGAAAAAAAAGTTTTTTCTTTTAAATGGCTCTGACTATCCAAGCTCTGACGATCCCAGCTGAGTTGCTTGAGTTGAGCTGAGTTGTTTTAAAAAACCCTTTGATGATCAGGCAACTCAGCTGGGATCATCAGAGCCTTTTGAAAGCATTTTTTTTACATCGTTTTACATGTAAAAAATGGTTTTAAAAGTAAAAAAAAAATTGACCACGCCCACCCAGTCACATTACCTCCCCACCACCAAGCCACGCCCACAGAACCGGTAGTAACAAATTTTAGATTTCACCCCTGGAATAACCCAATCTCCGGAAAAAATACAGTTCAGTTCTCCTCCCCCGCCCCCCAAACTCCCAACTTCTTCCCCAGAAACTCCAGCCCCGGTTCGATTCCTGGGAGAGGACGGAGGAAAGGACGAAGTAGAGTGGTGGTGGTGGAGTTTGCAGGGAGAGGCCTTGTAGAAGGCAGTTTGGGGAGTTTCTGTTTCCTTTCTCTTCCCTTCCCGGCCCTGGCTCCCAAATATTCAGAATGTTTTGCTCCGGGGCGCGGATTAAACTTTGACAGGCTGGATAAGCGGTGATTTCGCCTCCTTTGATGGCGGGATTGCTATTGTCAACAGAAGGAAAATCTCGGGGCTGATCATGGTCATGCATCAGATGCACAGCCGCCACTTGTGCCAGGCAGGAAACCCCGTGATGGGAACTGCACCCCGAGAAGCTTCCATTCAGGAGAGACATTGTCTTTGAAAAAGAAAATCCCCCCCAAAACCGCCCCCCCCGCTCCCTTTTCTAGAGGAGGAGCTGCCTCTTCAATCGCTGGCAGCAAAAGCAACTTTTAAAAAGTAAGAAACTAACAGGCCGCCACTTTTTCTGTAAATTTTCCACAACTTCTTTGTGAGTGATAGAATCTCTGAACCCACCGTCTAATTATTAGAAAGTAGATGGACCGCTCTTTCATTATATGACACGCCCCTCCGCTCCCCAGTATTAGCAGGCTTTGGAGCCTAATTGAATTAGATCAGCTCTGAATATTCTTGCTTTGTGGCCCGCTCCCGGCTCCGGTAAGTAGAAGTCACTTCCAGCAAAGTGGAATCCCTGGGGGATTTGAGTTTGGCATTTGGGTGTTCTCCGGAGAACTTTGCAATCGATTTCGGATCGATTGCAAGGCGGAAGTTCGGTTATCTGCCTCTCGATCTTCTCCACCTCCTATGTCCAGATTATTCTGTTGAAGAATAAAAGTCAAGTCGATTGGCTTTCTAAGATGCTACTTCTCAGCTTTGAAAGCAGGCAGACTTTGCGCTTTAAAAGCTATCTCCTCTGTTTGAGGTCTCAATTGTGTTCAGGCTGATTGTATAGCATCAAGTCTTTTGATGTTGTCTGAGCCTTCCAAACAGACAAACGTTCCAGAGTGCACCCGTGAGAATTATGGCCAATAGCAATAGCACTTAGACTTATATACCACTTTCACAGTGCTTTACAGCTCTGAGTCAGCATATTGCCCCAACAATCTTGGGGTCCTCATTTTACCAACCTCAGAAGGATGGAGGGCTGAGTCAATCTTGAGCCTGGTGAGATTCGAACTGCCACATTGCAGTCAGCAGAAGTAGCCTGCAGTACTTGCACTCTAACCACTGCGCCACCGAGCGGCTCGATCAATCACAGAGCTATGGCCAATCACAGCCTTCCAAAAGTTCGGCATGTAAATTAGAGTTAGAACTTTTGGAAGGCTGTGATTGGCCATAGCTCTCACTCTGGAGGCATTCTGGAACGTTTGTTTGGAACGCTCAGACAACATCAAAAGACTTGATGCTATACAATCAGTCTGGATACAATTGAGACCTCAGAAGTAGCTTTTAAAGCGCTAAATCGAGTCTGCCTGCTTTGAAAGCTGAGAAGCAGCATCTCAGCAAGCCAATCGCCGTGATTTATTCTTCAGCAGCGAGGTACATTTAAGAAGAAGGGCAATCTGGTAGAAATTCAGTGTCAGGTTGCTGGTAACAGGGTTTGGAATCAAGGGGTTCGGAAAGAAAATCGGCCAATGAATGGAATGCATTGGAGGAGATCTATCCTTAGGGCTACCGTACCTGAATTGCAAACATCTAGTTGACCACTAGACGGCAGCAAAGAGTTACGATTCTGCCTCTAATTGCAGGTTAGTGAACATCTGGATTTTCCCAGTCCAGGTAAGGTATCTAGCGAGACAGGACACAGTGAAGGCCAAATATAGAGAAGCCAGTTACCTTATATATTATTCGGAGAGATGAGTTCTGAATGTACATGTTTCGGAGCTGGATTCAGGCTTTGAATTGGCTCATTGAAATAAACCACGCCTATGATAGTTATGACAACCTTACCTTCCAGAGGTGGGTTTCAGCAGGTTCTGACCAGTTCTGGAGAACCGGTAGTGGAAATTTTGAGTAGTTCGGAGAACCGGTAGTAAAAATTCTGACTGGCCCTATCCCCATCTATTCTCTGCCTCCCAAGTCCCAGCTGATCGGGAGGAAATGGGGATTTTGAAGTATCCTTCCCCTGGAGTGGGGTGGGAATGGAGATTTTACAGTATCCTTCCCCTGCCATGCCCACCAAGCCACACCCACAGAACTGGTAGTAAAAATTTTTGAAACCCACCACTGTATACCTTCCATTGGCTTCAATGTGTCACTTAAAACAAATATAGCTACACCCCATTCGGTATGAAGAGAGATGCTTAACCTTAATCTCCTGCACCTTCAAATGATTCTCTGGGGGAGCAATTTAATGGACTACAATCACTATCATCCCCAGCCAGCATGGTTATTGGTTCTGTTCTCTAAATATGATGGGAGTTTTAATTAAAGATTGGGAGATGTTGGGGAGTGGGGAGAGTGTGTGATATGGGGCTGGCCCAATTTTTTTTTCTCCATAATCCCAGACTTGTTTCAAAAAATTATGTTCTGTTGCAGCCTTCCCTAGTTTGACATACTGTCCAATGTATTGGGATTACAACTCCCATCACATCTGCAGTGGCTGTTTATTTTTTATTTATTTTTTTTGTAAAAGTGGCTCTGACCCATTTAAAGTTAATCATGATTAATAACGTAGTCATTCCAGAAGGAAACCCCATTAGTTAAATGAAATTTACTTGTAATTCAAAGTAGTTTCAATTGGTGGTGCCCCCACAAATAGAGTCATGGCTTTTGGAGGAGGATTAACCCCAATATGTGACTGAGGCTGGGGCCATAAAAGTTTGGGTTTGATGCTCCCAGCCTTCACATGCTGCTTCTTGCCCTTTCAGTGCCTTCCACAGGGCCCAATAAGTTTAGCTGTTAGTGAGCTAAGCAGTTAATTTCCAATTTAAACATGCCATCTAAACATGCCATCTACAGATCCCAGTTCTGTAGAGTCTAGCAAAGCTCTAGCTGGTTGGGAAATACGGCAATCTCATCTGGAGATCACTAGGTTGCAATGGTTTTATTACCCCCCTCCCCCCAATGAGATAGAATAAACTCCTTTCTTTTCCCACTTTGGTTTAACCCTCGAGTTCCTTGCATACAATAGACTGCGTAATATCAATAACTTTGTGGAGTAAATATAATGTTCCAATACCGTAACTTACAGAGTAGGATGCCAGAATTTGTTTAACCAGAAGTTCATTAGGTAAAAGCACAAATGGACAACTATGACTACTAAGCCATTAACTGCGCCTTTCAAACCAGAGTCACTGGTTCTTATAATGTGCTTACCAGAACTTAAACCACCTGATGACTTAGTGGCACATGAATCCTGCGGCCCAGGATCTCTCCTCTCGCTAAATCCAATTCATGATCTGGATTTTTGATCCCTTTTGATTCCTTTTCTTCTCACCTGCCTTCTTCCTGAGCCCAGGGCAATTGCAGCCAGGAGGTAAATCCCAGCGATAACCCACCTGCCCAACCCTGCCCGCCTGCGGAGGTGGCACGTTTACTCGTAAGGGGAAAGTAAGAAGAACCCAATGGTTGAGATGAAAACTTTTTCAGATTCTGGAAGCAGGCGGGAGCCGACCCTTCTCTGATGCTGCCCGGTTAATTCGAATTCAGTCAGGTTCGCTTCGCCCGCAGATTCAAAGCGCCATTGGTACCACAATGGGGACCAGTTATTAGTTATTTGCAGAGACCTGGTTATTCCACACACACACACACACCAGTCCTTCTTTTCCCCGCAGGGACAAGAAACGTGAACTCGAAGGTTCCTGCGCTTCTGCTCACCTGTGCCGCTTTTCGAAACTTGCTGACTTTCAAGAGAAGGAGGAGGGGAAGGCAAGTCGGGTCTGCACTCCCAGGAGGCTGTTGCAAGCCTATCTTCTTCAAAGCGGACAGCCCTATCGCGATCCTGTAGTTTGGGAGAGGAAGCCAAACCCCATTCGGGCAAAACCCAAATCATCGGGCCGATTAAACTCTTCCCAATTTTGGTCAGAATATCTGGCCACTGATAATTCGCAGTGGGAGTCACTGCGTAGTAGAGCCTAGGCTCAAACAATGTGCTTCTTTGAGCGGCCCAGGATCTCTCCTTTCGCTAAATCCAATTCATGATCTGGTTTTTTGATCCTTTTTCTTCTCGCCTGCCTTCTTCCTGAGCTAAACCCGCCCTAGAGAAAAATACTCAGGATCAAAGAGAGACCGGCTAGGTCTGGCAGGCAAAGTCTGGAATCCAGCCTTACCGTTGCACCCTGTGGTCAAATGCAGGCGAAATGAATGCCAGGTAAAACTCCCAGCGGTTCTCGGGCACTGTTCAGCCCTCTGCCGGGAAACTGAGCACGCAGTTAGGGGTCATTGGATCGCATATACAGAAAGGTGCATTTGCCTTGGCAGCTGCAGCTTCCTTCCTTCCTTCCTTCCTTCCTTCCTTCCTTCCTTCCTCCCTCCCTCCCTCCCTCCCTCCCTCCCTCCCTCCCTCTTTCTTTCTTTCTTTCTTTCTTTCTTTCTTTCTTTCTTTCCCTTTCTCTCTCTCTGTCTGTCTCTCCCTTTCCCTCTCCCTTTCTCCCTTTCTCCCTTTCCCTGAAGTTTTGCGCTCCCTCCTCCTCCCCGGAGGAGAAACGCAAAGAAGAAACAACGGAAGGAATCTCTCTCTTCTCAAAGGATGGCGCCCAGACTGGCTAAGCGAAGCACATCTGAGCCGGTAACCAAGCGAGGGAGCCAAATGATTCCTGGCAGAAACCTGGAGTTCAGAAATGCTTTATGCACAATCCCAGCCAAACTTGTCTAAGCCTAGTTCCTCTCTTTCTTAAAGGGCCCACGTCACCCAATTTAAAAAGGTGGTGGCATCCGCGTCCTTGGGAACCGAATAACCAGAATAAGATAACCCGCTTAAAAAAAAAGGTAGCATCTCCTCTCCCTGACCCAATCTGTTGAAAAGTCACCCAAATGGCAGCCGATAGTGATACAGCGGACACAAGTAATTGATAAGAGTGCTGTAATGTCACCTAGTCGTGGCTGCGGTGGTACCAAGCCTCTCTCTCTTCATTAAATGCTAAATCCGTACAGCAATTGTGGGATGAACTCTAAAGCGCTTGGTCGCCAGTCTCGAAATGGCTTAAGTGAGTCATCTCTCAACCTGTTGGATTACAATTCCTATCTCCGTCTACCATAGCCAAGAGCAGTTGTAATCTCACGCATTCGAATGGCACCAGTGCAGAAGTAAAGGAAGGAAGATCGAAGCCCCCCGCTTCCTTCTTCCTGTTGCTTTTTTAACTCTCAACTGCACGTCCCCCTCCCCGTCCCAGCCTTTCCCAGTGGAAAACTCAACTAAGCCCACCACCGCACCCTGCGAAGTGACCCACGAGTCAAGCGAAGCTGAAACGCTAGAATTTAACCCTGCGGCCCTTTCCAATTCTGCTTCGCTAGTGAGATCCAGACTGAGCGGGATTGCAACTCTTGCTGCAGAAAAGTCCCGATTCACAACTTCCAGCCAAGTTCTCCCTCCGGGTCTTAGTTTCGGTATATAAAAAAAGTCTTATTGCTTCCGAGCTGCGCGGAAAATGACCCCCCCCCCTTTATTTGAACGCAAAGCCCTCTTGCAGCTCCGTCCGTGAAGCGGTTCAATCGGCCACTTCATTTTCCCAGCGACCCCGTGGAAGTCAGTGGAGGTCCGCGGCGACTCGAAAGGCCGGGGACTCACCTGGCTGAGTTCCGGACAAAGACCAGGCGAGGCCCCGTTCCAACCACCGCTTACTCTAGCCGGGAGAGACCCCGCGCTCTGAGATTAGCCAGTCCTCTTGCCCGCAGGTCTGTGTTGCCGCCAAAGCCGAGGAAGGAGGTGGCTCGCCGGTAAATCAAAGGGACTTGGAGGCGCCGCGGCTTTCTGGGACGCTTTCCGTGGCAGAGCGCCTCAGTTCGCCAGAAGCTCCGGCTCGGGGCTGTTTTGCGAGCGGCAGAAGAGCGAAGGCCAGTTTATGTAGCTTCCTCCTTGCTCGGTCGTCACTTCTCTCCCTCGCTCATTCATTCTGTAACCCCCACCCACCTCCCAAAAAATCGCTTGGCGATGCACAGGAGCGCCAGGCCCACTCAGGCAGCGCCCGGCCCTGTGCGCTCCTTTGGCTTCCTTGGAGACGCGCGCCTTGCGCTTCCCGGGTCTCCGTCCCTCTACCCTACCACAAAGCTTGACCATAGAAGAAGAGGAGCGAGGACGAGGAATCATCCTGGCAGCTGCTCTGGCTCGCTTGTCCTCTGATCCCCGCTAAGGAAAGCTGGGCCGACTCCCAAGAGAACCGGGCCCTGGGAGGAGACAGGCGAGACGCACAACTCCGGAGCTGCTCGTGGCGGTGTAAATCCATCATCCGCGGAGACAGTTTGTGAGGGCCGAGTGCATTCCTGAGTCAATGCGCAGGCGCGGATCCTGCACTTTATGACCAGGTGAGCAGTTCCTCTGGCAGGTAAAAGAAGTCTTTGCCTAAAGAGATCGCAGGAGAGGCAAGCGGGCGGATCACTCATTCCATGACCAGCGGGGACCTGGTGATAGGCAGCCCGGAGCCAAAATGTCACTTCTTGCAAAAATGGGGGACTGGCAGGTAATTTCGCTTTCCTTTCCTTCTTTCTCGATTCAGGGTTATTATTTTTTGGGGCTTGTAATTTAAAGAAGGAAAAGGAAGCATAGATCCAGGGCAGCAGGCTGAGTAACCAACCCACTAGTCTTAGGGGCAATGTCCCCAAGGGAAAAGAAGGCGATCTGATTAGGATACTACATGGTTATGCAAAGAGACTCCGCGACCTTTCAACAGGTGGGGAGAGTTGGTTGCTGAGAGAGAGGGGGGGGAGGGGGGAGGGAAGGGGGAGAGGGGGGGGAGAGAAAGATAATGTTAAAAAGGAAGCAACAGCGTCGAACCATAGCTTTGTCTTTACAGTAATAAGCCATCCCCACTGGAGTCTTCTTGTCTGGGAGTTGGTTGGCTTGCTGATTCTTTTTAGCATGTCTTTATGAAATCCATTGCAAATACTAAAATCTTTTTTTTAAAGAAGTTTTTCAAATCTCCTGGGTCTACGTGACTGTGGAACTATGAGTGTGTGTGTGAGTGTGTGTGCACTTGTGAGAGAGCATGAGCCGGAGAGCAAGGCACCAAGACGGTTCCAAAAAAGGAGCATATATTGTACAGCGTGTAAGCACCTGGTTAGCCTTTCTGGCGCGGACGTCGGGAGAAACTTAAAAGGTGCCAGAAAGCGAAAGCTATTCTGCTTCAGTTTAGGGCTAGGCCTTAATAAGGCTGTTGCTTGGACTGAGGTCAGAGGTTCCACCATCTTTCAGAGGGAGAAAGCTAAACATCACTCTATATCCACTGTTCCAAAGGAAGGGAAAGGAAAAGGAAAAGGAAAAGGAAGGGAAGGGAAAGGAAAGGAAGGGAAGGGAAGGGAAGGGAAAGGAAAGGAAAGGAAAGGAAAGGAAAGGAAAGAAGGAAAGGAAAGGAAAGGAAAGGAAAGGAAAGGAAAGGAAAGGAAAGGAAAGGAAAGGAAAGGAAAGGAAAGGAAAGGAAAGGAAAGGAAAGTTAACTGCAGGCTCTGGGCTGCCTATGGACTGTGCACTACCTATGAACTCAATGAACGAGGAAGTCTCTTTCTATCTGAAGACAAAAAGGCTGAACCTCGCCATTCCACCTTTATCCCTGTTCCATCTCTCAGCGGATTGCCAAAGTCAACCTGTAGCTCCTAGTGTGGCTGGCGTTTAAGTTTCCTGCCTCTCTTTTGCCTTCTAATTTCAGAGCTGTTTCTGTAGAAAGAGAAAAGGTTAACCTTACACAGGTCTGGAAGCTTGGTGGCTTTTTTTCCTTTCCAGGTCCGGACCAAGGGATAAAGAAAAGTCAAGGGCCTGAAAGCTTTTTTTTAAAAAAAGTTCTTTTGATTTCTGAAAAGTTTCAATGCTCCCCAGTTCTAGATATTGTGTGAAAGTGTATGTGTCTGTGTAAACGTTCCCGGAGGCTTAGACAACCTTAAAAAGAGTCCTAGTTCTTTTAACGGTGTCATTGGCTTCTTCCTATGGAAGTCAGTAGCCGAAGTGAAACAGCCTTAGCTGCCGATATTTCAAGTTATAATTTTTTTAGGGTTGCATCTGAGTCGGAGGCAAATTTTTAGGAAAAGCTCTTTCTGTACTGCAGGGAATGGCGTTTCAGGTGTGCAAAACGCCAAACTTCCACGCCTTAGAGCAAAGGTCATAGTGGCTTGGAGGCCAAATTTTGGCCTAGGGGGCTGACCCTCCACTGGTCTAAATTGGGCAGATCAACTAAAGGGATGATCAGAAGACGGCGACCTGTCTGTCTTGCTTTCCAGAAACCCTGTGCTTCCTGAATCAGGAGGCCGACAACTGCTTCCTTACAGGCTTGGGACAATTACATATGGCGATCCCACTGGCATAATTGAGTAGGAACAGCTAAGAGACCGATGCTCCATTGTATATGCCAGAATGTTAGGAGGACCTCACAAGGTCCCTTTTGTTTCACCTGAAAGCGTACCTGAAGCTCTTCTGCCACATTCTTTTTCCACTACCCCACCCCCTATTTTTAACCGGGTTTGGGATCCTGACCCCGAAGGCCTTGCCAGCCAATCCATGCAGGGCAGAGTTACCCATTGTGGATCCTCCTCGAGGAAAGGCCGAACTTCCGATCCCTGCCTGCAGATCTCGAGGAGCCCTTTTTCCACCCTCGCCGCCTACTTGAGGTGACCCTGGGGGAAGAGAAATCATCCACTCCCGTTAGTGCCTGGGAGCCGAATGGCGCAACACCCTCGCCGCTGGAAGGCACGGCGTGCCAAGGGAGAAGAGCGGAGAGGGGTGGGTGCGTGCATGCGCGCAGTTGACTCGCCCTGCCAGCGGGCGTGAGGATGGGCCTCGTAGCGAGCCTCCCGCGGCTGGGTTTGAATGTCGACGGAGAGAGCAAAGCGCCACTTCTCCTCAGGGAGTCGGGAGGAAAAGGAAGAGCAAGAGGAAGAAGACCAAAGAGAAATTGTGCTCCAGAACCCGGGAAGCTTTTCCAGAAACCGGTTGTACGGCTCTGGATCTGATCCTAAACTTCCGGATGCTTTCCAGCAGCCAGTTCAGTTCTGCTGTCAGCTTAGGTCGGGGCTACCTTGAGTTGTAAATGCCTGCTAAATCTCCGGATGGGCCCCCAGAATCTGAACCCAATTAATTGGCTAATCTTTTCAGGCCCTTGTTGGAGGTGAAGGAGTGGTAGGTTTTTGCTGCGCTCCAGGTTGTTTCCTTCGGGAATGCGGCTGTCCTCGGCGGAAGGGCAGAGGTGGACGCAGCGGCAAAAGGGCAGCTCCAGCAACATTTCTGGACTGCGGTGTCGGCGTCCGAATAAGGGGAAGGGGCTTGGTTTTAAGAGAAAGGCCAGCACAGACCCTGCCCCAGCTTTGGTTGCGCTGAAACGCCTGCCTGATCAGAAATCAATTTGGATTAGCATAAAACAGATGAGCAATGAGATAATCACGGTAAACGGAGGAGGAGGAAGAGGGAATCCAAACGAACAGCTTTGAACAAGCCACGGAATGAAATAAAGGAGGGAATAAAGATTCGAAGTATAGATGTAGCCAAGGTCCACACTGTTTTAATAGAAGTTAGGCTCTTTCCCATCTCCTATCAGTCAATCTGGCTGAAATTCGATTCCAGATATTGGGCGACTTGGCACGCTCTGCTTGCGCTCAAAATGTGTCTTTCTCCGTGGTTCCCCCCCAGCCTTGAAAAGAGAGCTGATTTCGAACAGAAAAGAAAAGCTGGGTAGGAAAATCCATACCTCTGCCTTTAATTCACTGCTTGAGCCTAACTCCCCCTGAGTCATATGGCTCTGTTCACCTCTCTTTGTCCCTTATGAATCAGAGGGTTATTGTCTGTAAAAAAAAATGCATTGTGGCCTTGAGTCAAATTTATTTCAGTCTGAATGCTACCTGCCTGAGCTGCCCCAGAAACCACCTGTTGTTCAAGTGTTTCTAAGAACAAGTCTATTTTGGAATTGAGTCCACGTAATTCTACTCAAGAACACAACCTTGGAGAATTGGGGAACACACCTCACTGTTCCCGATTAGCTGAAAAAGCATATGAGGGGCCAATTCATATATGTGAATAGGCAAAAATATGCCTTAAGGTACTGAATGGCAAAAAAAGTTTCATCAGGGTAAAAAAAAAAAAACCCCAGAAAGTCGACTGCGTGTTTTTCCTCCTTGCTGCTAACAATTTGGGATTCACAAATATTGTGCATATATGCGCGTCTTGGGTTTGGAGAAAAAGCGTGCGCGTGTGTGGGAGGCGATTTTGTGAAACAAAAATTAATGACTTCAGAAAAACGAGGAGAAAGGGGATTTTTATATCCAAACCTGGGCCATTGAACCAGTCTCGAGCATTTTAACTTGGGTGGGTGTTCGGTCCAAGGGGACTTTTCTGAGTAAATAAGGATCAGGCCTTACGAACTCAGCTCGTTAACTCTTCTTCTGGCTGGAAACAGATCTCTCGGGAACCTACGCGCTTCCCCTAGATTCCAAGTGTCCAGAATGGGATTGCAGATTGCTGATGTGTTCATGTGGAGAAGAGCGACCCCGGGAGCTGCTCAACAGAGAAGGATCTCGTCGGAAACATCACTTTTTGAAGGGGTTTTCTACGCTTTTCTTTCTTCCGACTGAAGAAATCGCGGGGAGACTGGAGGGTGGGTGGGGGGCGTCTGCAGGGAGGCGTAGGCGAGAAGCTAAGTTCAAGCAAGGGTCTCCCACGGTCGCCTTGTGAACATTGCAGTAGAGGAACAGATGCCCGGAAGGCTGTTGCTTTAAAAAGCGAGGACACCCCAAGAGAAGCGCCCCGCTTCCTTCTCCCCTGCCGGGGCCCAGTGCTTTACAAAGGTTTTTTTGTTTTTTTTCCCCCTCCAAAGGGAGGCAGAGCGCGAGCGAGCGAGCGAGCGGAGTCCCTGCGACCCTGGTCCCTTGGCGGGCCAGTTGCTGCGCTGCTGAGCAATTGGCCGAGGGTTGCTATGCTAATGAGGTGGCGACTGGGCGGTTGGTGAAAGACGAGTGGAAGAAGGGAAAAGTTTCGACCATTAGAGGGAGATCTCCGAGCGGGCACGGGAGATCGCCTCCGCCTCCGCCTCCTCCTCCGCCTCCCTCCTGCTCCAGCACTCCAGCGGGCGCGCTCTGCATGCCAGAGGAGAGCGCAAGGCAGGCGGGCAGGGCAAACAGTCTCGTCCTCTTTCTCTCTCTCTCTCTCTCTCTCTCTCTTCCTCCCTCTCTCTTCCTCCTTTTTTTTTTCTTTCTTCCTTTCCTCCTTGCTTTCTCCCCACTCTCGCGCCCTCTTGCCTCTCGCCACGCCAATCCATGAAAATGCTTTGGAAACTGACGGATAATATCAAGTATGAGGAATGTGAGGTAAGCGCTTTCCGGCGACTGGGGCAACCAGGAAAGAGGATTCCCTTCCTCCCGCCCCCGTCTCTCTCTTCTCCCAAATGAGAGAGCGAGAGAAAGAGAGAGAGAGAGAGAGAGCGAAAGAAGAAAGAAAGAAAGAAAGAAAGAAAGAAAGAAAGAAAGAAAGAAAGAAAGAAAGAAAGAAAGAATTGCCAGCTGCGATTGGGAAAACGTCTTGCAGCACCCAACGAAGCTTTGGGAGAGCAACTTCTTCACTTGCCGACTTTGGCAAATGGGGAGACGAGGGCGGGTGGACTCGAAAAGGGGCAGGCGGAGGATGCACGCCTGTGCGGTGGGTGGTTTAGAAAAGAAAAAAAAAAAGACCTTTGCTGAAGCAGACCGGGAGGGGAGCAAGAAAATACACCCACACGGATCTTCCTGCAAAGGCTCCGTATCCCAACAGCTACAGGGAAAGGGTCGAGAAGATGGAATGGATGAGCAAAATGAATGCGGAAGAGCAAAGTCACTACGAGACAAAATTAAAGTGTGTTTTAGCCAGTACCCGAGATTCCCAGGATCTCCCAAAGAGAACCACCTTATCGCTCTCAAAAGAGTTGTCTTGGATCCACAGGTCTGGTGTTGCAGACTTGAGAGATCTCTGATATGGATAGTTGTCATTTCTGCATCCAACCTCTTCTGATGCTGCTGCAGCTTCCTTCTGCTTCTCAGCCCTTTGATTAGAATTAAAGGGGGAGGAGGAAGAGGAAGAAAAGGATGGTGTTGAGAGGAAGGCAGCGTGGCTTTAAGCTCTCTTTGAAAGTCGAAAGTGGAGCCTGGTAGGCATTGCGGGTGGGAGATGCTCGGAGTAATTCAGACGGGCGTGGAGAGTAGGCAGAGATGGAGAAGCATCGCCTAAGTAAGGTGCCAAAAACAATCTGTTGGTAAATTTGTGCCCATAGGGTGCCTTGGTGATAGATCTTGCACAGGCGTATTCTATCACAGGGCAGAGTATAAGAAAATGATAAGTGTTTGGATGAATGGAAAGTGTTTATGAAAAGGCAGAGCATGGATCACTTCAGTAAAAGTAGTTTGCTAATTAAATAATCGCGTATCTTCCACGTGTTCAGAGAAAGATAAGAGTTAAATGCTAGTGTGTTCTTCTTTGTGAATTGCAAGAATGATGCTATCTTTAATTGGGTTTGAGTCTTCCAAATTTTTTGGGGAGGGGGGTCTTTGTTTCCATTCCAATCCTACCTTAGGTGTGTAGTACAAACACGAGCGCGTACATTACACTTTCGCCTTTGTTAATTCTATACACACACACTAGAATCCGGCAAGTGACACTTTGGAAGATTAATTAAGAAAACCAGCGTCGGTTGGTGTGGAGATTTATGGCTGCTTTGGGGTGGGGGGCTGGGGAAATCTGTCTATAAATGTAGAGAGAGCAGGACAGGCTCCCTCTTTCATTGAACGTGTGAATTGAGAAAGTTGCGCGGTTCTTTTCTTCCCTCAGTCATTTCGGGTGAAACCGTTCCCTTCCGCGCAGCCTTACAAAAAGCCGGGTGTGGGGATTCCCACGCTTGGGGCTTCAGAGCAAGAGATTCAGAGGTGAGACTTCCGTGGCTGGCTAGAATGGTGTTTGGGGCGAAGTGCGTGGCTGATTTTTGTCTGGGGCCAAGGGTTCGAGTGTCAGCGGCTAAAAGTAGCTAGCGGGGCTTAAAATGGATCTGGGCTATTGGAAGTTACACTTTTATTTTCCCGTTTACCCTGGGCATAACTGCACCGAGCCTCGGCGGCTTGTATTTCTAGGTAAATACGCCTGAAGCCGAACGTGGAAGATAAAGCTAAATATAATCACTCCGATTACATTTGTTTGTTTATTTATTTTAAGTTGGGCCACAGGGCAGCTTTGGAAAACTCGCAAAAGTGTTTTGATTGGCTTCCAACGTTTTTGCCAAACGCGACTGACATAGTAGTGAACTCTTACGTGCCTCCCCTTCCCCTGAATTTTTCTGTCAGGTTCCGGATTCTTCTTTTTAAAATAAAAAAAAAAACCCAACCCCAACCCAACCCAGAAGAGCCTTGATTTGGCTCCCGGTGCTTTCGGCTGCCGCGCAGCGCCCCTTTGGCTGGGGGAAACCTCGAGAGCAGCATCGGAAGGCGGATGGAGGGCAAAAAGCAGCTGGCGACAACGAAGGGTTGGGTTCCTTTCATGCCTCTGGTGACGGTGTGCTCCAGGAGTTGTGCCGAGGCCTGCTTGCTCGGCGGCAAAATGCCTGTTGTTATGATAAGCTGGCAGGAAAAGTGGAACAGGCCTGTCATTTCCCCGGATTCGCTGGCGGTGAGCTGCCCAGCCAGTTGGACGGGTTGGGCCCAGCCTGGGAGCCCGAGCTTGTCAGGGCCAGTAAAGCGGCAGTCGCCTCCCTTTTTTTCCCCTTCCCTCCCTTCCTCCCCCCCCTCTTTCGCCACCCTCTTCCCCGATCTTCAGTCCCAAAGGGGGGAAGGCTCCTCTGGGCTCCCAGGAGGCGGAGAGGAGCTCCGGAGCCCCGATTCCCTGGGGACTAAACGCCCGGGGAGACGGGATCCCACGCGCCTAGGAGGGAGGGAAGAGCCCTACTCCTCTGCTCGGGGATCCGGCCAAGGCCCGCAGCGCCTCCGCCTCCTCCTCTTCCTCTGGGCCCTGGAGTCATGGACCTGACGCAGCAGGACGCCGCCGGAGCGGAACTGCCGGGCCCGCCCGAACACAGGCGGCTGAAAGCCGGGGACCCCAAGCCGGAGCCAGAGAGCGGCAGCTCGGGGGTCAAGAACGGGGCCGGAGCCCGGCAGTTGCTAGCCCTGTCTTTTGAGGCGCCTGACTTCACCCAGCCGCCGCCGCCGCCGCCACAGCCCGAGGTGCGCCTCCCTTGCCTTGAGCTTGAGGTTCCTAGCGCGACTTCTCCACTGCTGTGCTTCCCCTTGGCTGGGGAACCCCTACTTGCTCTCTCCCATTCGCCCTTCTCGCCCACTCTGCTTCTGCAAGTTTTTCCGCATGCCTGCCCTCTTTTCCAGTTTCCTTCTCCTCGTCCTTCCTTCCTTCCTTCCTTCCTTCCTTCCTTCCTTCCTTCCTTCTAGTGCCTTTCTCCATCCCTCCTCTTTCCGCTGGTCTCTCCAGATTCTTTTCCCACCCATTCTCTCTGCACCTTCTCCCGTTCTCCCCTTACTCTGCCTGCCTTGGCTTGCCTTGCACCCACCCGTTTGCTCTCCCTGGCTCTCTTTCTCTTTCACTTCTGCCTGCCCTGCAACCTTTTAAAATGTTGCCCCTTTCCTGTGATTCGTCAGACGCAGCAACGGCATGACTCTCCCCCCCCCGTCCTCTTTTTGTCTCTCTCTCTCTCTCTCTCTCTCTCTCGCTCCCCCCCACCTCTGATTAGATACACTGATTCTTCATTCAATGGACGTCATTTAGAACAGCCTCTGCCTTGAGTTGCTTCCTCGCTTCACGCTCGATTTCCAGCCATTCTTCCCTTATTAAGTATTCGTGTAGTATTAATAGTCATGAATATCTGCTATTAGGAGTCTTAAGGAAAGCAGGCTGCAGATTCCTCTCCCTCCCTTCCTCCCTCCTCTCTCTCTCTCTCTCTCTCTCTCTCTCTCTCTCTCTCTCTCTCTCTCTCTCTCCCTCCCTCCCTCCCTCCTTCACTCTCTCTCATTTAGGAACTCACGTGCAGCAGTAAAAGGAGGGAGAGAGAGGGAGAGAAGGAGAGAGAGAGAGAGGTGGGGACCAACGCGCACACACGCACACCACCCGCAAACGGATTAAGGAACACACACACACACGCGCGCGCACCCCGACTCAACTTTGAATCGTGAACTCTCACGCCAAGGATCCGGCTCTCGCTCTTCGCTGCTGCAGAGACGTCGGGCATTCGGTTGTGGACTGATGGATTATAGGCGCGCTTGCCCAGTGCTGGCGGACAAGTCTGGGCGTTGGGGACTCGGGGTGGTTTAGACCCGGGCTCCTTCCATTGTGTGTGTGTGTGTGTGTGTGTGTGTGTGTGTGTGTGTGTGTGTGTGTGTGTGTGTGTGTGAGAGAGAGAGAGAGAGAGAGGAGAGAGAGAGAGAGAGAGAGAGAGAGAGAGAGCGTTTGTGTGCAAGAGGCAGAAAGAGAGCGAGGGACAGAGCAAGAGTACGGCTAGGAAGCGGGGCGAGCGAGCGAGACCTAAAAGAGTCCACTTTTCTCTGCCTTTTTTTTTTTTTCCTGGCCCTGACTTGGTCCCCCCGAATCCGCGCAGATGTTAGTTCACAGTTTCTCAGCGATGGTGAGTGTGCTTCAGACTTCTCTATCTGGGATGGGTTGGTGGGAACCTCGTCACCATCATGCTTTTCCCTCATCTTCTGGGGTGGGTGGGTGGGTGGGTGGGGGGGCCGGCTGGCCGGGTGTCACCTCCCGCCGAAACCTCTCCTCTCTCCGCGTCTCCCCTCTGCTCGTTTGCAAAAGCTTCCCGGGTCCTCTACTTTGGCTGCTTCAAGTAAACTACAAAAGGCTAGCCATGCTTCCACACCCGTCCATTGTGTTTTGTTTTGCTTTGCGTTTCCCCTCCCCTTCCGATTGGGTTTCACCTCTTCTTTCCGCTCTTGTCCTTTCCCGGGTTAATAACGCTCCTCGGGAGACTAAAGTCCAAGGCATTTAACAGCACTTTTATTTATTTATTTATTTATTTCCTCGCTACCTCTCCCCTCCCCTCCCCCCCCCCCCCCCCGACTTCTATTTGAATGGCTGTTAATTTCCTTGAGACGTACCTGCGGGCTATAATTTCATAATTTACCAAGCCCGGTTGTACAGAAGCAAAACCTCTTGCATCTTCCTCCTCCTCTTCGGCTTCATTTTTGTGTTTCCCAATTGTTTCTCTTAATTTTGCTGCCTTGTTATTTACGTAAAATTACGAGTTGCATGTATACGTTATATGGATGTGTGTATGTCTGTGTGCATTTACACCCGCCCATACGTACGAGGTTGAGCGTCCCGTATTATATTATGATTTGATTTCAATCAACGAAATAGTACGTTGTTTATCCATTTTGGTCCCATGCTAGATTGGTAAATGCTGACTTTTATATTTAAGTATTCCCCTCCCCCCCCAAACGCTGTTCTTTTCCATGGCATTTTGGGTGTCCTTTTCCAGGGAGGGAAAAGAAGGACTAATGCAGCAATGGTGCACTTTCACTTTTTAGAGCAAGGAAAAAGAGTATTTGTTTGCTCTATTTCACTTCTTTTTGACAATGATGCCCGTAGGCTTTTTAAAAACAAAGGTTACCCACGCCCACATACGAGCACACACAGAGAACACACGCTATTCCTCTCGAAAGAAAAAAAAAACCCCTTCTGGATCTGCTCTTAGTAGGAGAATTTTGTTCGGTTTTTTTTTTCCCTGCAGGAGTTTGGTCTTTTTCTCCCCCAGTTTGTTAACTGTTAATTCACTCAGCTCCATTTAGAGGTTTTTCTCTGCCAGACGGGAATATCTCGAAGGGTGCTTTTGACTCTAACCTGAGCGCAAATATTGTATCTCATAGTTGTTGTTTTTTTTATAGGGTGATAAACATTTGGCCTAATCCACAGTTTAATTTTGACTTCTCTTCCTCCTTCTCTTTCTCTTTCTCTCTCTGGTCTCCCCGTCCTCTTTTTCGTGTTCTTATTCATCAGGACCGCCACGACGCTACCAGCAACGGGACAGCCCGGCTACCCCAGCTGGGGAGTGTGGGCCAGTCTCCCTACACCAGCGCACCTCCGCTCTCGCATACACCGAACGCCGACTTCCAGCCCCCTTATTTCCCACCTCCATATCAGCCCATTTACCCGCAGTCTCAAGACCCGTATTCTCACGTTAACGATCCGTATAGCTTGAACCCTCTTCACGCCCAGCCTCAGCCCCAGCACCCGGGTTGGCCGGGACAGAGACAAAACCAGGACACGGGGCTTTTGCATACGCACCGCGGACTTCCCCATCAACTCTCCGGCTTGGATCCCCGAAGGGATTACCGGCGGCATGAAGATCTCTTGCACGGACCTCACGGCTTGAGCTCAGGACTAGGAGATATTCCCATTCACTCGATACCTCACTCGCTGGAAGACGTGCCGGTAAGGAGACCCGCGAGGCAGGGAGACTGGCGGCTTCCTGCCGGCTCTTTTTTTTTTTTTTCCCGTCCTCGCCCTGCCACGCTTCTTCTCCTTCTTTCCCTCCCCCGCTTCTCACCAGGGGATGGGAATTACAGTGTGCATTTCAAGCCTCCAGCACACCCTCCATGAAGGCAAGCAGCAATGGTGTCTCGCGGTTGGCAACCAGAGTTGAATTGTCTCTCGCCAATGTCTTCAGTTGCTAATGCTGAAAAATAGCTCTTTGCTTTTGTTGATGGGGAGTCGAGGGAAAAAGAGGGAAGGAGGGAAGGAAGGAAGGAAGGAAGGAAGGAAGGAAGGAAGGAAGGAAGGAAGGAAGGAAGGAAGGAAGGAGAAAGAGAGAGAGACGCCAAGATCAGAATACCCCCCTACTGACGTCGTTGGCCATGCTGCCTTGTTAGTGACAAAGCGAGGTAACTCTTAGAAAGGCTGTGTCACCTTAGAAATCCTGGCCTTCAGTCGGATTTTGGGTTGGCTTGAAAAAGAAAGCAAAAACTGATCCAAAGCTTTCTTTCCACTTCGGAGTTGCTTGTTTGGAAGGTGGGGAGGAGGAAGAGGAAGCAAAGAATGAATTGCAATTCTTCGGATTGCAAACATGGCGTAGGAAATGGTGTAGGCCCGTCACCCCCACACAGGGGAAAAAAGAACAATGTGCTGCTGTTGCTATTGTTGTTGTTATTATTTTAACTAAGATTTTGGAGCGCCTTAAATGTTTTTTTTAATATTATTATTCGGGTCAGGATCTGGTTTCTCTTATCCGCAAATATAATTTGAAAAGAAAACTGGTGTCTCTCCTCCCATCTTTTAACAGCCTAGAGCCCTTTTATAGCCAGGGGCAAGCATCATCTGAGTCTGGGTTATTTCTATATATTTTTAAAAAACCCACTCTTCTACTAAATGCAGAATTTAAACAAGCCAGTAATTTTACTCCTGCTTCTGGTGCTGGTTACATTGAATAAAATACATTTGTGGGCAAGGGGAAAGGAAGTTTCTAATATTAGCCTGGGATTTGTTTTGGTTCCCGTTACTAAAATGTCACCGCAGATTATTGGATCAAATATTATCATAGTATGTTCGCTGACAGTTTAATGGTTTCCAATTCCATGTTGCAAGGATAATTTTGCGATGGGTTCCTTTCAGAAAGAGATTTCCCCACCTCCTTTATTCCATTCCCTTTTATTAATCCACATTTGAAGAAAACGGAGGAATTCATTACAGCCCCAACTCTCTTATCCCCCCAAAAAATCGCGCTTAGGTTTTGTTTTGCAAAAAAAAAAAAAAAAAAAAAAAGGCATGCCTCGAAGTATCCATATCTCTATGGGAATTGGGCGTTTTTGAAGAAAAAAAAAAGCTACACCAGCCAGTTTCCTTTTCATTTAAAAAACAACCCCCAAAATAATACCAAGGATACCTGGTTTGGAACTAGGGTTGCTTAGAAAAAAAAAACCCAGTTTGAATCAGCACTTTTAAGTAAAAACAGTTGCACTGAAATCAGGGGGAACTTCCCCTGGTGTTTTGTTTTAGGTATCAAGTTGCAAACGATTTGATTTTGCTGGGATTTCAGTCGCGATGAGAATTGTATGTGCGAGTTTTTTGGGGGGGAATAATAAATATAGGTTATTTTACTATGCCAGCAGTTAAGAGATGTCTGGCCTGTTTTAAGAAAGGCCGTTACCAAGTAGTTTAAGATAAAAACATTTAACAGGAACACCTCCCTCTTTATTCGGGGTCGAGTATTCCCAAAGCTGATAAATCTGATCCGTTTAAAAGGGAAGGGCATTGATCTTCGAGGAAGGCGGGCGGCATCACGTTAGGATGCGTGCTTTGACAATGGAATAGAGAGCGGCCTTGCAAAGGCATCACCGTGTGCACGGAGCGAATGAAGTTCGTTGAAAACAATTGCCACGACAGGAGAGGCTATTTTTAATTTTTCTCCTGCTTATATCAATAGCTATAAGGACGGCTGCTTGATAGGAATAGTTGCTTAAGCTGAGGATCAGTATTATTTAAACATAAGTATCTCGGCGGGATTTTAAAACCTAACAGCCTTTCGTAGACTCTGTCTAGGTGAAGAAATCAGACAAATAAAAACGTTATGCCCCACTACATTATTAAATAAGTTTAAGGCTCTTTGCTTGAAGGGATATTTTCCCATATAGTTTAAAAAAAAATCCAAGAAAACGGCAGCCATAGTCATTTCTGAACATTTCTCAATTTAATTATGCTCAAATCCAGAAGCACTTTAGGCAAGTTACAAATGAGAGCATTGAGTACAATAAAACCTGTAATAAAGCAACTTCGTACCATCCACCCGGAATCATTGAGATCAGGCACAATTAACAGGAGCATAAATCCAAGGCAGAATGGAAAAATGTTAGACTCGGTATTATTGTTGGACGGAGACTTAGTGAAGGAGAGGAAGGGGGTTTGAGGTGGTGGTGGGGGTTCTCCATAGGAGCCTGTGGGGGCGCGCGCGCGCGCGCACCTGCGCGAAATAGTAGCGCTGAAGTTCGGCAGCGCGAGGGGAAATTCTCTAGCTCAGCAGCGTTAGTGCTAATTTGTAAACACAGACAGACACGTTAGATTGACTGTCAGTTTGGGAATTAGAAAACACGATTTTCATTTTACTTTCTAATCACGTCTGAAACGCAAGCGCGCGCCGTATCCGCGTGCCCAGAGTTTCAAACCTTCCGAGCAGAATTTAAAAGCAGCGGCAAACCTGCCTAGGACTAGAGGGGAGCCAGAATTGCTATGGGCTTCGGAAGCTCGTAGGGTTATCTTCCCCTCCTCTCTCTCTGTCTCTCTCACCCCAATATTCGGGATATTCCTCCCCCCCGTTTTCTGTATGCAGATATGGCACAAAAACATTCTTCTAAAATCTTATTACAGTGTTAACCTCCATTAAAAAATAGCACAAAGAGCCCGGAAAGCGTTCCCTTAAAATGCTTATTTCAGAGTGAGAGGCATTGATAGAAATTCAGTTTAAGCCGTGTGCGTTAAAAAGCAGGGTAAAATGGATAATTTATGCACATGTACTTAGGGGGTTGCCCTTAATGCAGGAAGCCTGAATTATAAGTAAGTTCAGGCATTCTTAACTAAAGGTAATTGCTATTGAAATCAACGGGACCTACTTCTGAGCAGATGCCACTAAAGGAGGACTGTCCCCAAACCTAGCCATTTCTGCTTTCCAAAGATTCTGTGCAGTGGGAACCCAGTATTTGCTTTTTAAATTCAAAAATGTCAATATAAGAAAATGAATATTATTCTATTTTTTAAAAACACCAAACTAGTTAAGATACAGGGAAATAAAGAGCTTCGCGTGTTTCTCCTGGTGTGTTTAGAAATTCATATCCCTTTTGTATTGCTTTTGTTGCAGCACGTAGAGGACCCCGGTATTAACATCCCAGATCAAACTGTAATTAAGAAAGGTAAGCCACTTCTTTAGCATTCCAAGCATGTCCTCACAAGCTTGATACCGAAGCTGAGAGAACTTACTAAAGCGATTGTTTCTCCCCCTACCCCCTCCCCGTAATTTACAACAGAGCTGAAAATGGAAAACGAAATTGACAATCTCGGTTGATAACCCTTTTACTTAATCGCACCCTCTGTATATGTATGATTATATTATCGAGCTAAACAGATCCATGTTTTAGCTGTTCCTAATGACATTGAGGTTCAGAACTGACTTCTAATTTCTTTAGTTGCCTTGAAAGTATGTTTCATTACCTAAGAAAGAGCCAATCCTGTTCAGTCCCCCCTCCCGCCCTATCCCTCTTCCTCCCCCCCCCTTCAGGTTGAGGAGATTGTTCTGGATTGTTTACATCAGAGGGCTTTGTTGTAACAAGCGAGCAGGATGGCGGAAGGGTACTCGCTTGCTTAGCCTGCTCTCTGCAACGGGGGCTGTGGTTGGCTTTTCCTATGATTTCAGCTGTTTCCTCCTGATGTCTCGTTGCACTTGTTTTTTGTCTGGAAGATAGTGTCCTCTTGTCTCCCAAACCTTGTCTGGCTTCGGAATTTCGTTGTTGGTTTTTTAAAAAAGTATTTGCAATGTTGGCAGCAGAGCAGAACGGTTGGCTTTAATTTTAAACCCTGTTCAGGGAAATGCCGGATTCTGATCATTTGGCATGAAAGGTTTGGGAAAGGATCAGTGTGGCTTTCTTACATAGTAGCTGGGTCTTGTGCTCTACAAAACAGTACTTCCGTGAAAATCTCAGCACTACACAATGAAAGCTAAAAAAATTACCCCTCCTCCCAGTCTGGAGAGTCTTTGTCACGTCAAATTAGATGTGCAAGGAATAAATCTTAAAGTGATGCTCTTTCCAAGTCGACATGATAATTGGCTCTTTTATTAGTAATCTCAAGAGTTCGTTTAACTCCTATTGTCTCTATTAGCCTCCCCAGAGCTATTAATGTCACAAGTGATCTATCCAAAACCTAGATATCCCTCCTCCACACTCCACCCTTTAACATTTGGATTAGACCTATTAAAGTGAAAATGGAAAGTATACGAGTGTAGGATGAAGGACAAGAGGAATAAACAGATGCTGATAAGAGTAAATATTTATAGTGTAACCAGGTTGGAACATAATGCCAGGTCCATTTGCCTCCAAACAAGGCTGCCCTTATTTTTCAGTGATGTTAGCCAAACTGAACATGCAAAAAGATTTGGGAGAATTTTACCCTTCTCTTGCACATTATTTTAATAATGCCCTAGAACTTTGTCATTAGGGGAAAAGTGAAAGTTGTGTCAAGGAAGTTTCTTTTCTCTTTGAGAAGCAGATGGTAGTAAGGAGGTAGACAAAAGTGTATCCATTTTCCTTTATTTTGTTTCGGGGTAATTGTTACTTAAAGAAAATTGTACTATTACCTTTGAAAACAGTAATGAAAATACCTCTTTGGCGCCTCTCCTTCCAATATAAAAAGTTGCAATTGCAGAAAATGTGACATCTAATTCAATTACTTTGAAACTATTCAATTGGAAGTACTAGGGGCTACTCTAGTACAAATTAAGCCCGTAGTTGTGTAGCTTGTAGCATTACATCCCCCAAAACAAGCGAAGGTATATTATGTGGTTGTCCTTTACAAATATTAGCAATAGGGAATACGTCTTCTTCCCGTATCCTTCACGATTTAAGGCCCCGTATCCTTAAGATTACAGGCGAACTGCTGTTCCTAGAATAATTTAGGACAAGAGGAGGTAATTTTAACCCCACCTCTTCTCCCTACCCGTGGAAAATCCTTAATTTTGATCCAATCCCGATTTGGTCTTTCAATGGGGGAGGGGGGGGCTGTGAAGTAGCCAATCCAGACGTTGAAAACTCGTCTTCTGTGCTTCTGCCTGAAAAGATTCGCTTACTTTTTTTTTTTTAAGATTACCCAAAGTACGTAAAAGCTAGATTTTTTAAGCAAGGGCTCGGAGTCCTCCCCCACCTTCCCTTTCTCCCTCGTGTCCCCCTCCCCCTTCCCCCCAGACACTGAAAATTTTAAAATCGAGGTTCTCCACGAAGGTCATCTGTGGCTGGGTCAAGTGATGTGTGTAGTCCCCGCCAAGTTGCTGCGGAAAGGAAATTGGTATATTCCACCCTCCCTCTCCCCAATTTGTAAGCGTGTTTCCCAAGTTCTCCTGGTCCGAAGTCGATGCTGCCGAGTGTGGACGATGCGTAGACGCGAGAGAGGGAGGTCTGGGGTGGATGGTGCTGGCCGGCTCGGTTGGTGGCCTTCAAAAAAAAAAAAAAAAAAGAAAGAAAAAAAAAGGCGGAGGATGAGGAAATGGAGGAAGGGCCCCCCAGCCTCGGGGCTACCCCTTATTCCAAAAAGCTTCCCCCCTTTTCCCCCCCGGTCATTCTCGTTGTTGCCCATCTGCCATCATCTCTCAGCCACCTTTCCTGGCTTGTTTTCATCCCCCTTCCCCCACTCCTGTCATCGCCCACGCCTTCCCCCCCCCCCCCCCACGTTTCCCAAGCCTGCCGCCCCACCATCGCCTCAGGCTCCTTAGCAGCTGCTAATCCCTTCAGCGTTTGTGCACTAACGCGGCTCTGCCTTCCCTCGGCCTCCCTTCTACCCCCCCACCTTTCCCCCTCCCTCTGCAGGCCCCGTGTCCCTCTCCAAGTCTAACGCCAACGCCGTCTCCTCCATCCCCATCAACAAGGACGCGCTCTTCGGCGGCGTGGTGAATCCCAACGAGGTCTTCTGCTCGGTGCCCGGCCGCCTGTCTCTGCTCAGCTCCACCTCCAAATACAAAGTCACCGTGGCAGAAGTGCAGAGGCGCCTGTCCCCGCCGGAGTGCCTCAACGCGTCTCTGCTGGGCGGAGTGCTACGGAGGTGAGGCGGCCCGACGTTAGCCTGGGCTTCTCAGACGCGCGCGAAGACAACTGAGGAGGGGAAAAAGCCGGCCCCGGATTCGGTGCGAGAGGCAATGTGGCGGGAAGGGAGCCCATTGGCAGAGAGGGGTGGGCACGTGGTTGCGGTGTTCCGCCTCAGCCAATCGTCTTTCCCCAAAGGCTCCAGCTCCCACCTCTTCTACCTCCTGTCTATTGTTTTAATTTCTCACAGTGGATATGCTACCCCACGCTTTTAAACCCCTCCCCCCCCCACCTCACCCCGCGCACATCTTCATTTTTCCCTCCCTCCAAAGCTGCTTTTCTCCTTTTTTTATATTTTTTTACAGAAGGCAGCTGCTGTTACTAGGAGGAGAAATAAAGCCTTTCTTTCCAATATCCCCAAATGCCACTTCGTCAATTATCTGCTGCAACCTTCTGGGCTCCCTCAGACATTGCTGGTTTTAACTTCTGCTCCACATTTTTTTTTTTTTAAAAACACCATATTTGTTTTGTTTTTCACTTCATGGTGCTTCTCCTGGCTCATTCATTCATGTTTATTTTTCACTGTAAGGGTTAACAGATTTTGAAAAGAAAGGACTGTTGAGAGTTTCTTGTGTTAAGTGTTTTCTCATAATTCCCTCACATTAATTTCTTCAGTAATCATTTCCCCTTGTTTAAAAATTTGGTGGAGTTAATGGGAATATACCTCAAAGCTCCATGTTTTGAAATCAGAGCCACAACTTTTCCACATTTTCCTTTAAAAATGATTCTAGGATCTTTGGGGTTTTTTTTTTTTACTATTCCCTTCAAGTCTCTAAACCTTACATTTGAGTTTCAGATGTTCTTTTAGAATAGACAATATGAAAGAAGCTACCTATATTCTCAATATTAAATCTGCACCTGAAACAAAATGACAGCATGAACAAGCCATTTCAAAGGATTGTGACTAAAAAAATTACCAAATATGAATGGCAATATATTTATTGAAAATGCAGTGACAAATTAGAATAATTAGTATTAAGAGTTTTCATTGCTGTCATTATCTGTAGTCTGGACCATAATACAGCAAAGCATCACTTATCTGTGGAAATTAGGCTGCATTCAGTTAAAAGAAGGCAGCATGTCCTGTTAATGAGACTCACTCATACAGTCAACATCAGCAATCATAGGAAGGACCCTTTAGTGTAGCAAGGTCACTCATCCTAGTGTAGCATGTTGAAAGCTCATACACACCAGCTGAGGGCACTGCCAGCATTACTTTCCTGAGGAAGGCCAGTGCAAGAGGGGAATTTGACTAGGAACACATTTATGAGAAAGTCATTTTTAAAAAAATCTCATACTAGTGTGCAGGATAAGAGAGATCTTTCCTGTTTAATCTGAATGTAGTACTGTATAATGAAAGGCAAATGATGATTGTAAATCTTACATAATGCAAGGAAATCAGGCTAAAAATACATCGCCCATTGGTTCAAAACTATGCAAAAACCTCACAGCTATATGCTTGATCATAATATATAAATATATTTTATAACCTTGTGAGTGTAATTGGTGTTCACATATGATTTGTAGCTGATATTGTAAGAATACAAAAGATTTAATGTTTAACATGCGTAATTTTAGTGAATTATATATTTCAATGAATCTTGCACAGAAGTGTATAACTCTAATTATAAGCCCCCAAATTTAATTTTTTCCTAAACTTACTAAATTATTTTAATAAGCATTTATAGATTTCTGGCAAAGTATCTGAAAAAGTTGCACTATGAACCTGAAGGTACTTATGTATTAAGTGCTGTTGTTTTTTAATGTGTGGAACAGGGCAAAATCAAAAAATGGAGGGAGATCTTTGAGAGAAAAACTGGACAAAATAGGATTAAATTTGCCAGCCGGGAGACGTAAAGCTGCTAATGTTACCCTGCTGACATCACTAGTGGAGGGTAAGTGATGGCTTTTTGGCAGTAGGAAAGGCATTATTTGGAAATGTTTCTTTTTGTTAGCTGAGGAAAACAAACCATGTGGACCCTGAAATGTTTATGCATATTGTATAATTTAAATCATTATTGGTCAATGTGACCTTTTCCTCTTGTATTTTTTTTTTTAAAAAAGGGACTCTCAGCCAAAATCCATTGATGTCAAAACATTGGATGTGGCTTTATTGATATTTATTTGGGTTTAAACCCTTGCAATGCATTTCAGAGTTGGATGCTAAATCTCAGTGAAATGAATGTAACCAAATTGGCATGCAGTGTAATGCTTCATTTTAACTGGGTTGCTAGTTGATTGATCACTTGGATTAAAAAGTAGGCCTGAAAACATTAACAGAATAAACATAACTAATGGATTAATTTATTAATCACTGATTGACATGGTAGATTTTAATTGGATTTTAATCAGTGTAATCCCAAGTGAAAGGGGCAAAATAGTGACATGTACAATTATTGTATATATCTTGATTTATATAACAAGGATTTGGGTTATGATGATTTTCCATACAATGTGTGACTTGACTGAATTACTTTCTTAAAAGAAACTGCTGCTCTTCAACAGCATCTCAACATTTAATAGATTAATTATCATGCTAAGACGTATAATTGAGCTAAAATTTATAAACTAGTAGAATTAAAAAACATAGTCATGCTGAAGATTATTTAGTCCATTTATCACACAAGATAGTTGCTCCTTAAATGCATGTTATTGTAAATGTTTAAGAAATGAATGGATTTTAATATTTATAAATATATTAAATACAAATAATTCATCTATATTATATAGTTAAGATCCAATTATAAGCCCTATAAAATCCAGACTGAAAATCAAATTAAATGTGAACAATATTAGTCACTTCAAATTCTACAACCATGCCTTTGAAGTCCATAGATTTATTGCATTATTTCTGCTGAAGCGAATATAGCTTAAATAACTCAAAATGACTCCTTAGTTATAGACAGTATAACATCAATCCAGAGAAACATTAAGAATATAAGGATGATTTCTGAGAGCAAGTCACTATTATATGAGTAACGGCTTTAAAAACACTGTCTTTGGGTGAAAATGTTAATTGTTTCATTAATTGAATCCCAAATAATGTGTTTTGTTTAACTTTGGTTTTATTTTTATTCTGTTTAGCTCTGTCCTTATTTTCTAGTGTCTTCAGAGTTGAACAGAATATGTCTATGCACATATATAGTGGCCTACCAAATATGGAAACATTGTTCAGATTAAAAAAAATATAAAACGTACTATATCTATTCCTGATTCTCTGTCTTTATGCTTGATAATGGTACAACAGATACAGAATGACTGCCAGCATTACTGGCAGCATGACCACTAAGGAATTACCATCTCTGCTAGTTGCTTCAGAAACTAACTATATGAGTAGTTTTAGACCAACAGATGGGGGGTGGGGGTGGGGATGGGGATGGAAGAAATCTGTTTAGAAATGAGATCAGGAATATTTTTTATTTTGGCACATAAAAAGCATGCTGCATTTATGTGCTGTAATAGGTAGGCTGGAAGTTTATTGGACCTAACAACACTTAAGATCTGTTTCCAGTGCTCAGGATCTAATTCTTTGCACATTAATAAACATTAAAAAGTTAAATCCTATAGCTACCTTAAGCTACAACTCTTCTATTTTAAGCTACATACCAGTAGCTTATTTATATTTAAATCATTTTGACATCTGCATTTGAAAAATATAGAACATTAACTTCTTGAATTAATTTGGGAATCCTTGACCTAAACCATGATTTAATAGTGTCCTAATCTTACTGCAAGGTTCTGATCTCCTCTTTGCTTGGTATAATTAAGCAAAATAGAAATGCTTTATTTTCCTCCTATTTTAATTGTGAAAAGAGGATGGGTGAATGTGCTGTTTGAACATTAAGAAGTCAAAAGGGGTGGACGTGTATCTTCCTTTATGTTAAAATAGTTATAAAGTTTATAATGAGAACAAGAAATGCAAGGGGCATGCTAAATTGAGAATTACTTTGTAGTAGCTATTGACCCAAGGAAGTTGATACAAACTGTCCTATACATGCAGTCTTCACTAGGTTTTAATTTTGAGGTCTTTAACCTTGATTTTGGTTATGTAGAGTGAATTTTAAGTCATTCTTCATGCCAAGTTAGCTTTAGTTTTGCTTACTATCAGTTTATAGCCATCTTTTCTCCTTTTTTTGCTTTCTTTCTTTTTTTTTAAGTTCAAATAAGTGAAGCTACAGCATTATAAAAAAATGCCAGCTGCCACTGAAAGTCCACCAAGGAGTCTTGCCATTAATAAATAGTGTACTTAAATGCCACCAGCAACTAATGGGTAATCAAGGAAAGCAAAAGAAACTTTACAAGTAGCTGAAGAAAAAACAGGAGAGCAGGAAAAAAGGGGGAAGGGGAAAGGAGATAAATGCTAATATCGTGATGTTAGGGAATATTTTAAACGTTTAATAAAACCTATAATTTCAAAGGAGCGTTCTTTTTTTTAAAATCACGGTTTGATCATCATATTACGATGAAGAGAAACACAGGAATAAGGCTAATGCATAGATAAACTAATAATAGTGGCTAATTTTTCCCCCTCTCAAGAGATAATAGACGATTGTTTGGGTTGTGGTCCTTACGCGATGAAGCCGCTTCCAAAGTCCTGTTATTGTTTATGATCCGCTCCATTTTATGGAAACAAGCTCCGTGGACTGAGGCTTTGAAGCTCTAATTGGCGCATGCGTTCTTCCGGACCTCGAGCTAATGGCAGGAAGCCCTGCGGTGAAAACCAACTGGTTCAGGAAATTAAAACCAAAGATTTGAAAATCAACAAAACAGACAGTCTCAATGGAATGACCCTAAAATTCTTATGGTTAATCGTTTGAAAAGGGGGGGGGGGGAGAGGAAGGGAAGGAAGGATAATTATATGCAATCAAGTTAAATTTTAAGCACTTAACTATTTAATGCAGTCTACGGGGTGGGGATTGAAATAATGATCAATGATCAATATTAATCTCTAGGAACAGAATAATTATATGTTTTGTATGTTTTTCTTTTCTGTGTATATACATAATGTATTCCCGTAATGTAATATAAACTAAAAGCACAACTAGAAACATAATTAAACTTTACAAAATAGAGATAAAATACTTGGGACACTTTTGTTAGTGTGTTAAATAAAATGCCATAAATATATTGCAATATAATTTAGGACTAAAAGCTGACTACCTGCACCACTTTATGAATTGCTTAATCTACCGCCCCCAAAGGATTCTTTAGGATCACTATTAACACGCTCGTAGTTTGATATAAAGCAATGCATTTGACTGCGGCCCCCACCCCACTCCGTAGCAATTTATTACCTTCAGGAAATTTCTTTAGCACACTGAGATATTATTCTTTTCTAAAACAGCGATTTACTAGTAGATTGCAAAGTGCCAGTTAATCTTGATTGACTGGATATCACGTGAAGAACCCAAAGATGCACCTAGCAAAGTCTAATAACAAATCCCATAGATTTGTTGGCACGAGTTCCCACCTTCCTGTCGCCCGCTTATGCTTTGGGTATTAATTATGTATTTCCTCCCAATCCACATTTCAGGAGAAGCCGTGCATCTCGCGAGAGATTTTGGTTACGTCTGTGAAACAGAATTTCCTGCCAAAGCAGTAGCTGAATTTCTCAACCGGCAACATTCCGATCCAAACGAGCAAGTCACAAGAAAAAACATGCTTCTAGCAACGAAGTAAGACTTTTTACCTCTGCGGAATATTCCTAAGGAAGATTTTGTTTATTATGTTTGGTTGTGCGCTGAGCTTTTCCTCTGGTGCATTTACATTTGTTTGCTGCGGATATATTATTCTCCGTACCTGCGTGATTGCCTTGGCGAGGTAACTAAAAAGTACACAATTCCTCATCGAGGGGGAAACGATATTATTGCCAATGACGCTATTGTTGAAATCAAGCAGACGTATGAGAATGATTCCCCCACCCTCCCTGCAATGGTGTTACTGGAGGCGTTCAAATGGGAAGAAAATGGCATATTATAATGGCGAGGCTCTAGATTTATCAGAGAGTAAGCCCTGTTAAGTATAGTGGGATTTATTTTGAGGATTGTAGACAAGGTTGCATAGTTATTTGGAAGTAAGTAAAATTGATCTCAATGGAACTTACATGCTGAATAAAAATGCTGAAGATTGATTAACTGTGAATTCAGGTATTAAAAGTATTTCACTTCTAAGCAACTAAAATGCCAGTGGGGGTTTATTTTAAGAGAAAGACTCTAGGGATAGCTTAATAGAAAAGATATTCAATATTCAGGTTAGGTGGTGGGGGAAGAGGAGAAGGAACTCTCAATTATTGTAAATGATGTGTTTGCTGGAAATTAAAATGCTTTCCCCCTCGTAGTAGTTAATTACAGATGGTGATTCACCAAAGAACAGTGGGCCAGAGGGCACCCAGTTATTGGGAGAGATATACAGCTGAAATATGTCTCAATACTTCCCTTTAGAAACTCAATTGCTGCCATATATATGCTCCCAGTTTTTTCCCCCTCCTCTGCTGGCAGTTTATTTAGATACTGGTATGGATCTAATTTCTGAGTGGATCCCTTTATTCCAGTGCTTTGTGACCTACATAAACAGTACTGCATCTTTCTAATGCCACCAAATCTTATATGAAATGAGAGTCCTGGGATTGATAAACTAAAGAAGTAGCTTTGAGAACTGTTCACTGTTCAATTGGAGTTTTGTTTTGTCCATAAAATTATGGTAACCCTCACACTTTATTGTCAATTTGCTTGCTGAGAATAATGGAACTTTTTGTAAACATATGTAGAGGGTCCTAAGTGGAAAAAAAAGAAAAGAAAAAAAGTGTGTGTATTGAGATCAATGCAACTTACTTTCAAGAAAAATTACAATCTTATGGTAATACTTAGACCTAAAAAATAACTGTTGATTTAAAGCCAGAAGACTAGACATGAATGTTAATTACAGAATTTGTAATTAACAAGTTTGATGGGGTAAACAGTGGGTTATTACTCTGGAGGAAGGAAGTGGGAGATGTGTTTTGTATCAAGGAGAAATGTGTATGCTTGTGTGATTTCCATAGAACTGACATTTTTCATGTGATTATGAAAATGGGGATGTATATGAGAGGAAAGAGTTAAATTAAAACAGAGAGCTGTATTGAGTATGACAGAGAAACTTCAGATATCAGCATCAGTAAATAAATGTGAGGGCATATTGGGATGAAGAATATATTTGGTGCAAACTGCTGTTCCAATAATTATTGATACAGTAGTAGCTTTGTATTGTATTTTCATATTTTTCAGACAGTAATCTATAACTGCTATCCTTTGGATGAAATAAAGACATGGTCCTCATTTTTGGACACATAGCTAGACACATAGTTTAAGGGATTAGTAACACCCTATAGGTATCTAATGTACTTGTATGTAATACATGCACATGCAGAGAGAGGGAAGGACAGAGGGAGGGAGGGGGAGAGAGAGAGGGAGGGAGAGAGATAAATGTGGGAAAAAGATTCTAGATGCCACAAGATAAGAGGGTGATCTAGTGTAAAAATGCATCTGTGTGTTGAAAGACAAAAAAGGAAAATATTGTTCCTGGAAAAAATGGATGTAAATCAGTGCAGAGGAGAAGCCAGGGAGATGAGAGAAAGAGAAAGGCTGTTATATTGATGCCAATATTTCTATATAGGGCATCAGCGGTGCAGAACTGAAAGAACGGGTAAAAGAGTAGAGATCCTTTCTGTGTGTGCATGTATGATTTTGCTGTGGAGGCAACTGACTCCTTGGCTCGCCTGCTTGCTGACAAGACTGGCTTATTTTCCTCCCTCCCCTTCTCTCTGCTCCATTTATGCTGCAGACAGATCTGTAAGGAGTTCACCGACCTGCTGGCTCAGGATCGATCTCCACTGGGGAACTCTCGGCCCACACCCATTCTGGAGCCGGGCATCCAGAGCTGCCTGACCCACTTCAACCTCATCTCTCACGGCTTTGGCAGCCCTGCTGTGTGCGCAGCAGTCACTGCCCTGCAGAACTATCTCACCGAGGCGCTCAAGGCCATGGACAAAATGTACCTCAGCAACAATCCTAATAGTCACACAGATAACAGCACTAAAAGCGGCGACAAAGAAGAGAAGCACAGAAAATGAGGATTTTCTTCTTGCAGCCCCAACCAGACGAGCCAGCCTGGCCCTCCCTCCCCTTCCTCCTCACCCTGAGGCTACAGCAAGAGAAGCTCAGAAATCTGTCCCAGCCTATTCACTCAGGAGGACCGGCTAATTCACATCTCTTTCACTCCCCTACCCACCATTCTCCTTTTTCTTCTCTCCTCTCCTTCCCTACCTCCATCACTTCCCAGTTCATTTCCAGTTGCTACCCAGTTTGGAGCCCAGAAAACAAAGGTGGTGATTGGGCCATCCTAAGAGGAAAAGGAAAAAAAAACATTTTTTTGTCGTCTGTGTGAACTTTTATTATTTTTAACAAAAATAAATAAACTGATAAAAATAAAGCAACTTTTTTTTTCTAAAAAAAGAGAAAGAACTAAGTTTAAAGGTTAATAATTAATGAAATGTGGAAAAACAAAAACAAATGAGCTTCATCGGACTGGATCACCACCTTCTCTTATACAAACTTCCGTTTAAGATTGTAGCCATATTTAAACAAAACAAAACAGGAAAGAAAGGATAATGATGATGATGATGATGACATTTTATCAGTATTGTGAATAAACTTGAACACAAACCACATGCAGTTCCATGTCATGTCTTCAGTTTTAGCACCTCTCTCCTGCCAAGGTAAAGCGACTAATTTGAACTTTCTTATGGTGACACCGATTCATAGTACTTCTATAAGGGAATCAGTGTTCTGTATGTATATATTTATTTATGTGTAATTTAATGGGAACTGTAAATATGGTGAGTCTGTTTGAAGCTTTTTTTATTATTTATCTGGTGATCTCGTTTACCTCTTGTTTAGTGGGTTTTTAAGTCTTTCCCATCTTAGTTCCATCACTGTGGTTCATAGTTACTTATTTAGAAAAGGGGAGGGGAGTTTTTTAAGGGGAGGTGGGGTGGTATTTTCTGGGATTCATCACTTCAGCCCTGTTGTAGCATGTTATAAAAAGGCGACAATAAAGCAGCTAAGCGATTGAAGCAACTTGGATTTTTACAAATATATTATTAACATGATACTTAATTTCCACATTGATAAAGGAAAATAAATCAACCGTCCAACCCAGACCAACCACCACTGAAATAATTTAGATTCCCCTTCCAAAAACATTTTTTCCGCATGTTGATAATTTTTAACAAATCTTTGTATGCTGTGGCTTTAAAAAAGTTTATATCCAGGGTCTTTCTATTGAAAGCATAATCAGAGCAATAAGTTGATATCATCTATTAAGATAAAGAACTGGGGATATTCACTTCCCTCTCCCCTTTTTCATTTTGAGTTGCCTTTTGGTTCAAAGAACTTCCATACATTGGGGACCACCTGGTATCCTCTATTTCCACCGGCCATATTGGAAGCAGTTACAGTTGTATTGTATTGAGTTGTGCTGGCAGTAGTTTCCATGCCTGTCAATGTATCATAGTCCTTTGTTGCCCAGATAAATAAATATTTGATACGCTTTATGTCGATTTTTTTTATTCAGTGGCTGTCTTTACCCAGGCGTATTTTTGTTCTTGGCAGTATTTTTTATTCAGTATGGTTACAGTAATTGAGTTTAACTCTCCCTTGACAATTGCTCTTTGCAATAAGCAGCTGAACCCATTGTTTCCCTCAAGTATAATAAAAACTTACTTTCAAGTTGGAGTTCAGAGCAGGGTATCATTTAGATATTCCACCGAGTCTGTATTCAGACAAATTACATAATAAAACAAAATGTATTCTTTTGGATTAAAAAAAATATTGTATTGTTGAAGAAATGGCATTTTAATTTCCTTTAACTGAAAGGTGATTTTATTTTTTAAAAATAAAGTTTTATTTTATTTATTTGATCTTTAGGTTTTGTTCTTGTTTCATAATTATATATCAGGGTTACCCATTTTAAATGTGTGACATAATATGAATTGCTTTTTAATTTTCAATGCAATTTAAAGGATGGAGAAAAGAATTATATCTGACTGAGAATTATGGGTAACTATGTATATTCACATATAAATGTTCATACAGAACACATTTTTTAAAAAAAATTGTGTCTATGTAAACGCAGGGGATATATTTTCATATTAGGGAAAATAAGTAATCATACTCATCTTGGTTGACTGACATATTACTTCGGATTTATTTTAGGTTTGATCTTATGATTGTGTCACATTACTCTAAACATTTAATCATGTGATAATAGCTTTTCCAATATTTTGGATGAGGAAGATCTTATTTTTAAATGATACATGTTTGAATGATAAGCAATACAACTCAAACTTTTAGATAAGTGTGAAATATTTTATTTTCATATTGGCTAGATTTTAGTTCCAGAGAATGAGGCTATTCATTTGGAAGAGATGCTAGCATGCTTTTTATATTAGAAATTGGCTCAAAGTGCACTCTTAGAATAATTGCACTTTTAACTCATTATTTCATTTTCTTTGGGTTCATATGGTACAAAATTGGCTTTATGCAAATGTGGTTTGATAGAAATAGAAGCAGAGAGTGAAATGTTGATATTAAAGTGTTATTTTTGTGGAGATACATGGTTAAAATGCTGATTTGGAGTATTGAAGCTGAAGTGTTTGAGCAAACATTGTGAAATTTATTTCCAGCATGATGATTGATACCAATCCAGATCAATTTTGTCTAGTCTTCTGATAAGTATTGCAAAAAGTTAACAGTGTGATGGCATACCTGAGAAGACAGTGCAGGGACTTCTGCTTCTACCCCAAAAGCAGAATGGAAAAGTCTTAACTAGTTGGTACCTTTTCTCAACAAAGAGAAATTTAGATCTGGTATTTCTATTTGATTGTTGGTAGAGGAAGCCAATCCAGTGATGAAGAAGTTCTGTTTCTTCCCTTCTTTACTTAGGGAAGACAACAAAAAACCAAGATAGTTGGTTTGCTGCTTTTAAAATGCAGTTTTACAGTGAAATATTCTTCCTCTGATGGCATATGAATCTGCTGTTATGTCTGTGAGATAGACATTGAAAGTGGATCTTCTGCATATCATTTTGAAAATGCTTATTCATCCCCTTGCCCCAGATACATTGGTTAACTGTAAAGCGGATGTAACCAAATAATGAGGTGAATGAACCCTAACTGTACACGCAGCCTTGACATAAATGAAATGCACAGCATTGTAGCAGGTGAAGTGAAGCATTGTCTATCTGGGCTGTTTTTCTTGGCTGCAACTCAGATTGTGTGGGGGATCCTAACCTCAGGCACAATGGCATTCATAAACAGCAATGCACACACTGCTGCTCTTTCTCCAGCAATGCATAAATACTCATTTTTAAATGAAAAACAATCTTATTAAATACCATTCATTCATATCTGGATTTACAGATGCTTGTTACTTTAAAAAAAATCTGCCTAATAGTTTTTAGCTGTAACTGGGGAATGTGTAAAGCATATTTAATCTTAACAACATTCCTAATAATTTAAAAGATATGAATAATGTATCTGGTAGTAAAATACAATTTCAGAAATGAAATTTAATAAATATTGCATAGTTACTTATTGCAAACAATTAAGAATTAGAGTTGTAAAAATAACATTAAACCTTAAATGATATTTATGCATTGCTTAAGTCATGTTAAAATAGATTGATCATTAGTTTAGTTAAAATATGTTAATTATTATTAACGCCATTTTTTAAACTTTTTTGAAAACCGAAACTTAGTCAATTTAAGACAGTAAGTCTGATGATTATTGAAATGATTTGTTTATTCTGCTTTAGAAACCTGCTGTAAACATTGAGAATATATCTCATTATTTCATTTTGACCTTTTTAAAAAAAGTGCTTATTGCAGGAGATAATAATGGGTTCATTACAGTTTGGGGCTCATCTGCTGTGACAAAAGTGCAGTTACCAAATCATGGTAATTACTTTCACAGTATTTTTCAGGGAGGGGGGGATGTATTTTAAGTGTGGTAATCAATCACTGTTGTAGCCTTTCAAATTCTAGGCCATGCTTTTAGCTGCTAACCTTAACATACACACACCATAATAGAAATTAGTATGAATGGTTAAATGTTAATGAGCTATAGTGCAGTCCCTTCATGCTATGCTAATTTATGCATTTTTTAAAAATGTACTACAATGTGTCTTCAAGCTGAATGGTTACCACCCTCCTCTGTAATAAATCATAATCTACCCCTCCTTCCTCCCAACCTCCAAAATCGAATATTAATATAATTTGAGATTTAACTGGTGGAACAGCCATCAGGACAGCAATGCCCTGCAGCTGAAATAATATTTAAAATAGAAGAGATTTGACATTTGATAAGTCAGTGGCTTGAAATACCCAGTTGTACTTAGCTAATTCAGTCCTTAACCTCTGGTTTCAAATAAATCAATTACAGTCGATTCCACTTCAGTTCAGAAGTGCATGAGGTTTTCAGTTAATTGAATACATTTTATTTGCTAGGAATATTCATTTATCCAAACCTTTAAATATAAAGGAGTTTTCTTTGATTGTCCGTGTTAAATTTAACTGCATAATCCAATCAAGACATGCTTGTTTGCTTGGATTCTCTCTAAATTCTATAATGGATAGCTTGTTTTCTTTACAATGCATACCTCAGCAAATTGCAATTTTGTTGAATTTTGTTTAAAACAACTGTGGTCTTAGATCACTTAAGGTGAATTTAGATTCTCAAAAACTAGTGAAAGTTAGTCCTCAGGTTACTATTTAGGATAAGTTTGTAGAGTAAGACTGGAATTCTGAAATACTTATAGAATGAGATATTTAGTTTAGTTATATCTGATTTGTTGACAAGACTGTTGATTAAACTCCTGTCAAAACTAGGTTTAGGATGTTATTTACTTTACAAATAAACCCCAAGAAAACAAGGCACATCATCTTAACGTATTCTCAAGTATTGTCTTTCCTAACCTGGTACCACAAGATGTTTTGAATTACATCTCCTAAAATGCTCAGCCTGCATAGCCACAGTGGCAGGAATTTTGGGAAATGTAATTCAATACATGTGGAGTGCACAGAGCATTACCCAGCCATCTCGGAAGTGATAGAAAACCTGCCCTCATTGCTGTTTTTTGGCACAATGATGGCTGAATAACTTTAGACGATATTGTAAATTGCTAGTGGGGAAACGACCTAAAGCTTGAGGATGTTCCTTTAGGTTCCTGCTCCAAAGTAAACTCCCACTGATGTTAGAGCTTTATTCCCTAGCAATAAATTGAAGGTATATAACTAGCATGTGAGAATACAATCCTATATAGATTTATTAGAAGTTAAGTGCCGGTGTAGATGGAAATTTACTTCCAGTTGAGCCTGCGGAGTTTTGAGTCATAGACAAAAAACAAAGCACATTGATTATTGTGGTGCAGGACAGCAGTCTAAATAAGCAAATGAATATGCTTATTAAAAAAAAGTTTGCAGCAGAAATAAAACGGGAAGTCAGTAGTTTAACGAAATTAAGCATGCAATGAATTTACAATTGCTTCTGACAATGTCCTTTTTTGCCATTGAACTCCTTGGTGTTCACCATTCAACCAGAAAGACTCAGTTGCTTGCTATCTCTATTACATGATCAATTATAGTCCAAACCAGGATATAATGAGAAGGTTGTCATTAATTTAGTGGAATGTGAATTGCATAGATCTCCATACCATTTCATCCTTGGGGTTCTTATGCTTGGTGTTACTAATACCAATATTGCTAATACTGCTCATATAACTTTATAGTAATTGGTAGTGGTTGCAATTTGGGGGGGGGGGGTTCCAAAAAGTTTCACTACCTTATGGCAGTGATGCATGAAACAAATTTGTAAGGTAGGTCAATAAAGTTCATCCTAAATTGACAAAGTTTTGGAATAACAATTAATTGAAAGCCACTTAATGAACTTGAAATTGATTGCAAGAAGTTCCTGGTTCATCTCCCATCTCTACTCTAAAATTATAAATAGAATATTGATGAAGGAATAAGTCAGTCATGTCCAGAATCATAATTGTTTGAAGGGCGTTGTTTGCAGACTGTCCTCTCTACAGTGAATAAGAAGTCCTCCCTATTTCCTATAAAATGCCTAGACACCCACATCTTTCTTCTAAAAGCAAAATCGGGCGTCCTCAAACTTCCCTATAACTAGAAGCGCTGGACTGCCATTCCAATCCTTTTGTTGAGGTCGGCCAATGTCAGAGAAGGAAGCGAGTTAAGGAGACTTAGTTTACAATTGCGCATTGCTTCTTTGCTGGGGGAGAGTTTCCAGGTCTTGGGTCTGCACCGGCCGTAATTTGACTGTTTTTGGGAACAGAGAACAACCGATTAGCGCCTCTTTGCCTCTTTCAGACCTGACGGCACACTGAACGTGCCCAGAGGATAATCGGGTTAGACAACTGCTGGGAATCAACATCTGCTCCTTTTCCCACCTCCATTTCAGCCCTCTCCCCTTTCCCACCCCGTTATTGAAAAGCAGGCAAGGCTTGGCTGGGGGGTCAGGGCTATAGCACCGGGGAGGAGCATTTCGATCCAGGCTGGAGGGGAAAATGCGTGGGAGATAACAACAGATTTTTCTTGGCCGGTCTCTCTTCTGCAACAGCGAGGGACCAAAAGGTCCGGAGAGATGCTTTCCTTTCTCTCCCACGCAGCGACTCCGGGTTTTCTTCTGGCCCGAAGAAAACTTTGGGAAACGCGGCAGGAGGGCCTGTAAAGCTCCCCACCCAAGAATTCGCTCCTCAAACCCACGTGGTTACACCTGGTTACTTTGAGGAAGCAAGCAAAAGAACAGGAAATTTGTTGCTCCTTCCTGCGTTCCCGGTTAAAACAACCATCCTGTTGGAAAAAAAGAATAGCTTACAGGGGAAGTTTCACTGAGTTGCTTGTGTGTATTCCCAGCTCACAAAAAGGCCTTGCCAAGCTCTAGAATAGTTGGAGCACAACATGCATAATTTTCTAGCAGTTTATTATAACATTTCTGCTGCGAGAAAACTGAGAGTGACCAGGTTGGGGCTATGGTGAAATTACTCTAAACGGTGTTGGTGTTTGGGGTGCCAAATTCTAGATAAAAGGAATATGTAGGTAGGGAGAGCATATGGAGAAAAAGTTTTCTTGAGGGTGTATATAGGGTTTGACTTACCTAGTAGTGAGAAGATAGACAAATTTGTGCAGATAGCATGATTTCTTTTTCTGAGCCAGGAAACCTGGCTGAAAATAGATGTTCCATTTCTTTTTTATAATGTACTCAATGTATCTTACTCATTTTGTTCAATACGTTCCCTCCACACCACTAGTTATGGCTATAGTTATGTATTAAATAAAAAATCATAGTAGTCTGTCTCCCACCTGAACCACACTGTAACCCAATTTGAGTAACCCTGAGGCTGTAGCCCATAACACACCTGCTAAATTCACTCAATGGCACCTAATTGAAAATAAACATGCTCAGAATACCAGATTAAATGCCAGCATTTTGTTGAGCTGGGTTGGAGATTCCTTACAACAACTGGTGATCTTCAGATGTTTGCATTTCAGCCTCCATCAGCTCTGTTGCAGAGCCAATGCTATTACCTTCCCAAAAACGTGGGGCCATCAATTTGGGGGGAGATGCTACTGGCTCCCACAGCCACCATGACCAGCAGTTATAGGTTAAGATATTTGCATTCCTGAACATCTTCTAATTTGCTGAAATTGGAAATGTTCAGCTACCCAAGGAAGGATATATGTGGCAATGTAGAATTGTTTGGGTTGATGGAACAAAATAATTTCTGTTGCATTGTAACAAGCCAGATTGCTTCAGGGATTTTGATAGTAGGAAGGGATTCCTGATTTCTATGCTCTAGATAACTTGTTGGACTCTCTATTTCAGAATATCTTATCCTAACCAGAATATGTTTCAGGGTGAGAGTCAGCCAGGGGCTACTGCTTTGCTTTGTGGGCAATTTCAACATAAAAGATGCAATTGCAGGTGATGGGAAAAGTTCCCAGCCTAAGCACTGAGAATGGCCAGCCAGAGTGGGCAATCCTAGCAGAACCATTAGCTTGGCATTAAAATACTTGGGAGCTCCAGTTGCCCCCTTTGATTCAGTGAACTCTGTGAGAGACAAAATCTCATGGTGTTCCAGCAACTGGAAGGAGTGGCTCATTATCAGAGACCCAACATCTTCTGCAGAAAAAAGTCTTTCAGGCAAAATGACAAATTCAAAATGCATCAACCCCCCCACCCCTTGTGACAGTATTGGCAATTTGCTTTTGGTTAAGTAGCAGTCTTTAAGCTTGTGTTCCAAAGTGGGGTGGGTGGGGAGATTGAAGCTACTTGGGGTGAATGTACTGTTTATAATAAATATTTATAGAAAAAACATTATGAAGTTATCCTTTGCTTAGATTGCCAGTATTTTGGCAAACTAAATCTAATTCTTCATATCAATTAGTACTTTTTGTTCTGTGTCAGGTTCATATATTAGTATGTCTGTATTACCAACATATGGTTCTTAATTATATTAAAGGCAGAACTGGTTCAATTTTTGGATTAGTAAGAGGGTAAAATAGTTCTAGATTTACATAAACCTCTTAATCCTGTGTGGATTTACTCAGAAGCAAGTCTTGATGAGTTCTGCAGTTTATTATATCCTAACTGTGGTTGCATCATGCCTTTTTGCTCTTGGTCCTTCCTGAGTTAGAAGTCTTATATTCTTGCCACCACCACATGCTTTCTTTGTATTCCAATCTAGAAGCTGAACACTGCTTTGATTAAGTAATGTTTGTATAGGTGTGTGTACCTTAGGTTTTTAAACCAATTCCCTGTTTAAAAGAAGGAACATATTCCTTTGTTTTGGAAATTCCAATTCTGACATTTTCTCCCTCTTTCCTATATTACACATATCAAAAGTTTCTAGCTGGTTATGCAATTGGGAGAGAAGGGCAGGGAGTGAATTGTTTTACCGCTCTGGTTGGCACCTTCTTTTTAGATTTTCTCTAGCATTTTGTGATTACAGCACTATTACAATGACTCCCCTTTGCCAATGTTATTTGGAACTAATTTCAATAAACAAGTTTCCTGTAGATTATAGAGTTTGGTTCAACCATGGTTTGAAATATATCTGCAAAAGTCTTAGATTCTTTTTAGTAATAAAGTTGTGGCACTTTTTTTTTAAATGACGGTGGCCATCTTACTACTTAAAGTTAAAGTAACCAGGTCTAGAAATTCCATTCAGTGCCATTTCACTGAATACACATATTGTTTCTTTGGCCATAGGTTTCATTTGGTGGAACTCTGGGTTTTAAATGTGCAGTGGTGGTAAGAATGATAGATGTGCAAATTGTAGAAGTCTGTTTATCCGCAAGAGTAGTTTTATTAGAAATATGTCTCCCTAAATGTAAATCTTAAAGCTTTATTTACATTACTTGTTTTGCCATTGCTCAGTTCATTTTACTAAGATCTTCTCCAAGCACTTGCCCTCACCAATTGGTATGATTCTAAGTTTGGCCTTATTTAAACTAATTGAAACCAATGGGATTTTAATTAGATACAACTGGCCAGTCTTATATGAATGAGTTAATTCTAAAATATGATTCACAAATTAAACTATAGTTGGTTTAACCCAAGTTTAAAAAACATTGTGTTCACCCAGCAGGCTAAACTAATACAAAGCAATGTGAACTATGTGAGTACAACTAAATTCAGTTCCATGATTAATTAATTACTCCTGTTCCTATCATTCCTTCTTTGCTAATTCACCCAATAAATTTCTCTACTACATCAGTAATCCTGGGTATGTGACTCATACGTAGATGGCTTCTAGAGATGCTTTGGGGCAGTCCCCAGAATTCCCAGTTGTAATCCCAACACAACCTAGGAGAAGACCTTAGGAAAAGACTGGTGGGTTAATGTTTTCCATTCTGCTTAAGAAAATAACCAGCAATTTCGGTAACAGATTAAGCTCTGTTGTTGAGTTTTTGGTTTCAATACTAGATGGTGATGATAATTCACCTATATAGGCTTCAAAGAAAGAAAAGGGAATTCAACTAATACCTCTTCATTATTGATGTGTTAAGCATTTTACATCCTTTTTAACATCCTACTTTTTTAACCCTTACTGTTAATTTATCATGTTATCCCTATGGTGTGAATTGCTGTTATTATTAACTATCTCCTTAATTTCAGTGGCATCTTAGTAGATGTGATTTTTTAAAAATGAGGAAGGAAAGTGCCCCACTGCCATGTGTTATCACACATGACCATGCTTCATCTGAATTAAACAGAGAAATTCCACAGCATCCTTTGTTTCCTCAGATCCTACACTCTTCCTTGGAGAAATAGTTTACCTTGGTTTGCCTGAAGTCACAATCAGATGTACTTACCCAAAAATCAGTCTGATTACATCTGATAAAGCTTATCCTAAAGTCTACTGCATAGTATTATGTCCAAGACAGGAAAAAGCGTGCCCACATCTCTTAAGTTCTTTCCTGCAATGAAAAGTTGGGACAATTGGGGTAGGGGCAGAAAGAGAAGCACTCCTGAAGACTCCTTGTGGTTTTTAAATGAAGACATGAACCTTTCCTTCTGAGACTGCTACGGCCAGGACAGCTTAAAAACCAATCCTGCCCAATTACCCTTTTTTTCATCTTTGCCAGAAAGGAAATTCATGCTGTTCAAGTGAGATAGAGACAAGACCTTTACAAAGACCAGCAGAAGGGCTCAGGGCATGCCAAAACCTGAATTTAACTTCATGCATGGAGACGCCCTTCCTCCACCATGGAAAAGCAATCAAAGGCCCCCTCACAGATTTAAGCATTATCACTGTTTTGCTTTTGAAAAGGCAAGATTGGCTTTTGATTGCTGCAGGGGTGCCCCAGAGCTAGGCAGAAGCATGATCCTTGATTCCATGACTCAGATTCAGCTCCTGCAGAGAGAGATTCAGAACCGACTGATTACTGGTTTCCCATCAGTGTCAGAGTGAGGTTAAATCCTGGCCTCTCTTTTTCTCCCCTCCCCTCCCTGCCTGGCCTTCTCCTGATATTCCAGGTTCAGCCTCTTTTCCTGGCTCTCATTCTCCCCAGCCAGTCAGGGGAGAGTTGCCCCAGGCCAAACATATGCTGCTTTCCTCCATAGCACTAATCCACCTTCAGCGTGGAGGAATAATTGCTCGAGTGGCCATGGATTCAGGGCGCTTTTGTCCCTCACTGGCTTCCATCCGCTTGGCATACGCCATTTCAATCAAAGGCTTTCTCTCCCACTGTCTGCTTTTATCAACCCCCAGCCTCAGCAAATGAGGGAGGGGCCCAGGAAAAGGAAAGAGAAAACCAGACAGTGAGGTTCAACTTCACTGTGTCACGGGTGAAGGGGGCAATTTATGACAGTTGGGGGCATGAGCAATATGTGGATCACTTCTGCCGTCTCTGTATATAAATATAGTCTGCCAAAAAGGATCTTTTCTCATTGATACAAGCTTGACAGATTCTCCAAAGGAGGCTTGACTCGTTCTCCATATCAGCTACAACATTCAGTTTAGCAGAATTTCTCAAATCTGGATCTACTGTGGTGAGGAATGGAAGAGGAGACGGGGGAAAAAAACCACCAGATAAAATAAATCCAGTGGTTTAGATCTTCCCCTGAATTTGATCTCTCCCAGTCAGAGAACACCACATCAAACTCAAGCTGCTTGTGGTAGAAAAAAGGATCTGCAAACTGCTTCCACGTTGGGAAGCAGTTCTCTTTGACTTAAGGCAGGCTTTGCCTTTATATCTTAGAGAAGAATGTCAACCACAGAAAGCCTTCTCCTCATCATGAAACAAATAATGCTTAACTTGCATTTGTAATATTGGAATAGTCATTATAAAATATAAACAGTAACAAATGCCCTGAACTTGCTTATTGCTGCTTTGAAAATGAATTGGTTTGCTCTTGGGCTGGTACCCTCCTATTAAGATATCTTTGTACCTTGTCTACTGAAAAATGTACTTTTGTAATTTTCAATTTACATACTTCTTTCAGTTCTGGTTCTGAAATTAACTTGGGTGGTAAAACAAACCGCATTGCATGACCATAACATTTAAACTTATTTTCTAAATATATTAGCCAAATTTAGACAAACTCCATGAATAAATGTTTGGGTTTATTTATTCCATAAAATAGCCAGATATGTAAACATAGTTGATCTCTCATTTTATCAATGGCATAAGCCTTTGAGATTAGATTAGAGTGAAAAGTAAATTATTGGCTCAAGTTTACTCAGTGGAGATTTCAATGTGGTTCTGTTTAGTCCTACTTTAACATTATAATCATTACATTGCTTCAATTTATGGAGCTATGCAGTTACATAAAACATATCTATATAATATCCCCAGGGATTTGGATATAAAGTCTTTAGGTCAGGTTTAAAAATACTGTTTAATGTTGGGATATACTTCAAACCTGATCAATTTTTCTATAAAATACATTATCACATGGTAGAATGTATTCCTCCCTCCCCCATGCCTGGAGTCTGAAAGTACAACTTGCCCACAGCACACATTTATTCATTCCTTTTTCTCTTTGTGAAGTAGCAATAGCACTTAGACTTATATACTGCTTCACAGTGCTTTACAGCCCTCTCTCAGTGGTTTACAGAGTCAGCATATTTTCCCCAACAATCTGGGTCCTCTTTTTACGGACAGAAGGATGGAAGGCTGAGTCAAACTTGAGCCAATCAGGATCAAACTGCTGGCAATTGGCAGAGTTAGCCCACAGTACTGCATTTTAACCACTACGCCACCATGGCTCTGGCCTTACTTGTGAATAGTTTCCATGCATGCAAGAATGGTTTATTAAAAACAACTAAACCCCTCAGATGCCAGGCATGAGTGCCATTTCTAGTAATGGTTCTTGGGCCCACATATTAATCAGCTACTGGAAGGCAAGCAAAGTCAGTAAAGTCATTGTTTCTCAGTGGCTTGCATTTTTAGGTTACAATATTTGAGAGGAAGCTTTGGTTTCCTCCTTTGGTTTTCCAAGAGTTCTGAAACTCTGTCAAAAGGGTGGGGGTGGGGATTGAGCTGGGACTTTAAAACTGACAAGTAAAGATAGGTTGGACAGCCAACGGAACATCTAGTGCAGTCTGTATCTATTACTGCTAATACTCCTCCTTCCTCCCCATCTCAGCTAGTTTTAGGAAATGAATCAGAACATCCTTCCGCCGCGCTCTTAAGACCTTTTTATTCCATCAGGTTGGCCTGGCCTAATCTTTTCCCTTTTTTCCCTTTTTAAAATGTAAATTTTAATCTGTTTTAAATTATTGGGGTATTTTAAATCTGTCTTGGGCCAAATGGTTTAATTCGGTTTTACTTTGTTTTTAAATTTTGTATTTATGTGTTTTATCTTATGGCTGTTCACCACCCTGAGTCCTTCGGGAGTAGGCTGGTATATAAATGAAATGAAATGAAATGAAATCCACAATTAGAAGACAAAGTTCTGGTTTTGAAACTTCTGGAAGTAAAATGAAGTGAAATTGCATAGCAAAATCTGTCTCTCTGCAAAAACGGTAACACACCCTACTAAATGCATTCACATCCCTTTACTACTGGTACATATCTTTATTTAAATGACCTTTAACATTTATCTAAGCTGGTGTTTCCCTTTCCTCCTCGTCCTCCTCCCCTCCCTTCCTAGGAAAAGCCTAATATCCTATTTATGAAATAAGGTTTGAATCTATTACTTTATGACTAATCTCCCCTGCAAGCTTCAGAAGGGGAAGATAGTTTTAAAAAAAGGTATATTCACAGGTCAACCTCAGTCTTAGTCATTAGCTTCACTTTTACACTGTACCTTCTCTGTGCTTTTATAGCATGGTTTTCCATCATCATATATTCTGTGTACTTTAGAAAAGTTATACCTTGTTTCTTGGGTGACAGATTCCCAGAGCAGCTTGCATGAAGCCAATACAAGTCATCAACGTTCTAAGATTATTGGCTTTTCTAATGTGATCATATGACTTGATGATGACAGGTTGGGGAAAGTGGCTGTATAGGTTAAAGTTATTTGTGCCTGGAAATGGAATGGTATTCGCTATTGTTGCTTCAAAACTGGGATATTATATACAAGATGCCTCTCTGTGTTTAACATACCACCTCCTGATTTTCTTCTTGACTGTTTCAAAGGCATTGATTAAAACTGATTTTGTGCTATTAGCTTGGTGTCAACTCTTTGCCACCACATAGATGGACTTTGTACAAGATGATTTGTCTTCACCATGGCCCTTCAGCTCTTCCAATAGGGCACCTCTAGTTGCTGTGATTTTCAAAGGTATGGTGCCTGGTATTTGGAAGTCAAAGAAGATTAAGTTAAATCACATCTTCACTATGAAATCCCTTATGTGAATTTAATCCCTTTCAGCCCATCACCTGCAATATGCATGGAGCGGGAAGTGGCTGAAATAATGCAACTTACTAACGATGATGTGATAATTGGAAGCATAATTGAGCTGTGAAATGCTTTGTGCACTTAGAAAATATGAAAAGGAATATTAATATGTAAAAACCTTTAAAAACTTGCCATTACTTTTTGAATCCTATTCTAGCCTGAGCTATTGCAAAAGATGTGATTTAAAGCTGCCTTTTATGGGGACAACAATTCTTGGACCAGTATTAAAACTTGTGATACTAAAATAACAAGTACTGTATAGAGAACAAATAATGAATAATGTTTCATAATCTTGGTTCCTTTCTAGAACTGAATTCACATATTGCTGATGCCTCTGATTATCATCCTTAAAAACCTCGTTCAACACTTATGAAAACTTCCTATATTCTCTTTTACAGAATGGTTAAGGCAGCACTGAAATTTTGGTACACAGGAAATGGACTTATATTAAGTTAGAGTTAGACCATTCTTCCTCCTAGCTGATTTTGTCAGATTAGATTGGAACAAGAATCTCGGTCTTTTCTATCAACTGCAACCAGAACTGTTTTGGCAGGAAATTTTAAGTATTGAATTCAAGATCCTCACAGCAAACTGTAAATCACCAAGTAAGATCCCATCCAGGATTTTGGAATATTAATAATTTAAAGAGTGAAGAATTCAAGAAGGATCATAAGATCAGATTGGCCCAAATGTTACCTGTCGACTGTTGTACTCTCAGTGTAAGAAGGATCAGCAACAGCACAAGAAATAGTGGCTATGCCTGTCATGATTTTATGTCACAAAATATTGTGGAACAGACAGATGATGGAAAACCTTTTTGCGCAGAGGATAGAAAAAACACGTAAGAATCCAGAAAGTGGCCATCTATGAATTTGTAGACAGAATGAGTGGTATGCCTAGTATCAACTCATCTACTACTGCTCCCCAAAGGTTTCTCATTATTTTATGATTTGATCGAACAGATCAAACAATACAACATCATTTGAATACATACTTCATTGATTGTTAATTTGAGTCCCATTAAGCTATTTGCACCTCGCAATTCTATGCATATCCTGCACACGAGTTCTTCCTAAATACTCTGCGCAACCACAGTTCAAATCAGAGACGCATTTATTAAGACTGATAAAAGTGAAAATGGGATATTAATGAAATGCAATGGTGAGGTGCTAAAGCTCAACAGTGGGCCCAGCATTGTATTGAATGCCACCGATCCCAACTTTCTGTTTGATTGAGCATGCCTGTGTGTATTTTTTCTTAGAAAGCTCTCCCTCCCTAAAATATACCTATAACCCTTTTTGTATCTCAGTTTACAACAGCTTTGGATGTTTTCAGGAAACTTTTATGGAATAGCCACAGCCTTAACTCCTGCTCTGATCTCATTCTCCCTGACCTCTTGACTCTGCCAGGTTAGCTGAAATGGCCCCCTATGTACCATTATGCAGGCTTTGACAGGCTTTGTCAGCCCTTGACTGCACTAATAATCTGATAATAATATTGTTGGCACTTGAGTTCATTGGGAATCTCTTGGGGTGGGGAATTCTCGTAGGTTGTGCTAAATATTCTGCTCTTGGGATATATTCCTTTGAAAAAAAGTAGCCTTCATTGGGCTGATGCATTTTCTCACCCCACCCACCCACCCCTCATTTTTGCCAGCACAAATACAGATAGTAGTTGTACTTACAACAGTTCATTTAGTGACGCTCAAAGTTACAATGGCACTGAAAAAAGTGACTTATGACCAGTGGTGAATTGCTCCCGGTTCTGTCCGGTTCTTGTGAACCGGTAGTAAAAGCGGCGGGAGGTTCCGCCCACCTGCCTGGACGTCATCATGGATGATCTGCGTATGTGCAGAAGTGCGTGCGCGCTCCTGTTGCAAACTGGTAGTAAAGGTAAGTAGAACTCACCCCTGCTTATGACCGTTTTTCACAATTATGACCTTCCCTATGGTCATGGGATCAAAATTCAGACGCTTAGCACTGACTCATATTTAGGACCGTTTCAGTGTCCCAAGATCATGTGATTTCCTTTTGCGGCCTTCTGACAAGCAAAGTCAATGGGGAAGCCAGACTCACTGAACAACCAGGTTAGTAATCATCAGCTACAGTGATTCACTTAACAACTGAGGCAAGAAAGGTTATAAACGGGGCAAAAAATCATTTAATAAATGTCTCACTTAACAACAGAAATTTTGGGTTCAATTGTGGTTGTACATTGAGGAATGTAACAAATACAGTGGTTGGGATTGATGAGCATTGTAATCCCACACATCGGAGGGACAGCAATAGTTTGAGGGAGAACTTGAATAATCCATTCCAATGCATCTATTTAATACAACAAACCAATGCAATTCCTTGCAGGGATGCATTAATCTCTGTTATAAAAATCCCTACTGCAAGGAAACACTCCCCAAGGGAGGATTCTGACTACAACCAATCATTTATTTTTCTTGGCCAGTTGGAAAAGTGTTCACCCCTAAAAAGGTAGTGGTGTCCACAGTGGAAGAATTGGTTAAGTGACCAACCTTTGGTCGGTTTAACCTCAGCAGTTAAACTGCTGAGATAGTTTAACTAAAGATGTCAATCTGGTGGAATTTGGCAAGATAGCCACCTACCCAGCCACTTTACAGTAATTGGAGGGAGGAACTAAGAGAATTAGCACCAGACTGGTATATAGCCTAGGGAGACAATCCCTGAATGAATGAACTTTATATCCTAAATGGCATCCAGCTTCACTGGATAATATCTTGTTCTGAGGCCTATAGCAAACATGACTACCAACAGCAATACATGTATGTTTAGTGGGTGAGCTGAGACTCTTTTGCCCAGTAAATGAACATTGACAGTAGGCAAATTATCCGGAGCAAGGGGTACCCTAATGTTTGGCATATGATGCAGCTATTTTAAGTAGCAGATACTGGGAAGGAGTAACCAGTTGCCAGCTCAATACAGTTCTGCTTAATCCCTTGCCTAGCTGTTTTTCCTCTGGTGTGTGTTTGGGGAGGGGGGGCAAAGTTTGGTGTTCCTTGTGGTTTACCCAGATCCATTAAACTCAAAGTGGAAGATATGATTCTATTTTTAGTCCAGACATCTTCTGTATATTGAAGGAAAGAGCAGGTGCCAATTTGCCCTTCTTCTCAAGTGGCCAAATGTTTTTGGCTAGTTCTGCTGAAGTGGTTTTTTTTTTTTTTTTTTTAAAGAAGCTTATTGATAGACAGGTACCCTTATTGCCAAAATTAGTGCAAAGTCATCTGTATGCCCATGCAAAGGAAATCATGCTGTTGTGGTGACAAGCAGGGTTAATTTTCAAGATGTGCTAAAAATTATTTTGATTGATTATTTTTATTTTATGTGTCAATGTGTGAGTTATGCCATGAAATGACATCTCGATAGGAGTTGAACAAACCTCCAGGTTTGGAATTCTGCCTTCAGGAGCAGAACAAGGTGTGGAATATTTGGCCAAAGGACCATATTTGTCTTGGCTCTCTCCCCCCCGTCCAGTTTTATGCTATTAAAAATCACAAAATATAACAGGAAATAATTTTCTTTAGTTCACACATTGCCTATCTTGATGATCATGATCAGTTTAACAACTTGCATTATTAATATTTTAATAATAATAATAATAATAATAATAATAATAATAATAATAATAATAATTTAATGCCAGAGTCAAAAGGAGGATGAGGTAGGCTTTAGTTTGTGGGTTTCTGAATTTTTTCTTAACTCAAATTTAGGATAGGTCTTAGCCTATCATCTCTTTTTTCACTAGAAATGGGGAGAAAAAATTGCGAGGGGATTTTGGTGGTTTGTCACCAATGTTTGGAGATATGTGTTTGGGGATTTGGGGAGGCACCTGTGAGCTATCTACCCATAAGTTAAATAATGAAGAAGACTGTCATCCAATTTCTGTAGCACTTAAAGAGAGGAACATAACCAGGAAGAAAATTGGTTGTATTGTTTTACATTTTTCTATTTTGTCATGGGCCATTTTCACTAAAACAAGATCATTTCCTATGGCGGTTAAGAAAAAGCTACTTTTTATAAAATCCTGCAGGTTTTGATGTAACCACTACTCCCACACAAGCTGCCTTATGAAAACCAGACTTTCCTATGAAAAGAGTTTTCTGGCAGCAATTAGTCTGGCTTTCCTTAACAGAAATCTTTGTAATGTCATTCAGAATAGAAGGGGGAGGACGAAATCTCCAGGATAATTCTGATTACCCAGTGTTTGGTGTGTGTGTGTGTGTGTGTGTGTGTGTGTGTGTGTGTGTGTGTGTGTGACTGACTGCAAGAAAAACAAAATAAAATGTTGCCATGCTATTTTTGAGCTGCAAAATACTCTAATTTTTCCACTGACTGGGAACCTGCTGAAATATCTCCATGAACAGATTGTTTCAGTGAGAGTAAGCTTGTACATTTAATATGGGGGAATCATGTTTAAAGGCATTAGCATATATACAGAGTCCAAAAAGTATTTCATGTGGTTTACCAAAGCCATTTAGGCTAACCCTAGCTATATTGAATAAATGGAAGGAGGCATAATCATATAGAACATCTGAGCTGAAAAGACTTCTAGTGGCAAATGCATTTGAACACTGCAGTTTCTCCCCCAAACAGCTGTTATGCCACTTCCTTTTGTTGGGAGGTACAAGATGACAGGCAGGGGGAGATGGATTGGAAGAGATTACAGCTTCTTTTCTTCTCTTTCCTTAAAAAAATACAAAGCTAGTAACTTCCCATAAACGAAGTCACCAAACAAAACAAAACAAAAACATTCAGCACAAATGAACTCCAGTCAAGTCCTGATTGTACATGAAAAGCAGGGTTGCCCACTGTCCAATTGGTGCCCTAAGTTGAGCCTTAACCACAAACATGAACTTCAGGAATTAAGAGATAAAGCTATTCCCAGCAGGTTTTAATATTTTCCCCTCTTAATTACTGAGAGTCAAGTTGCCGCTAGAGGCAAAGTTTTAGGGATCAATTAAAAACCCAGCTTCTAACTGTAATGTTTTAAAATGGAGATAGAGATTCCTAACCACTTAAAAAAACCTAGTTCAGTGGCAACCTTCACTCTATCAGGTGAAAATAAACGTGTACATCCACATCTGCTTTGCACAGCTATGTTACGTGCAAGGTTCTATTGAATCACACTTGTTTTGTTGGGAAACAAATTGTTTTGTTGAATGCATAATTATTCACATAAACACAGTCTAGTTATTTAGAGGTGGGTCCATTATGAAGATTGGCCTAATTTCAAAAGCTGGAGCAATAAAGAATATTTGTAGCTCAGGGTTGAAATGAGGGGGTCCTTCATGCTTTCTGAGCTTGGTGGTTTTCTTGCAGATGTTTGATTACCCAAACTGGGTAACATCATCAGTACTAAATGTTAGCACTGATAATGTTATCTAGTTTGGACAATGAAACATCTGCAAGAAAACTACCAAGCTCGGAGAGCAAGAAGGACCAGAGGTGGGTTTCAGCAGGTTCTGACCAGTTCTGGAGAACCGGTAGTGGGAATTTTGAGTAGTTCGGAGAACTGGTAGTAAAAATTCTGACTGGCCCTACCCCATCTATTCTCTGCCTCCCAAATCCCAGCTGATCGGGAGAAAATGGGGATTTTGCAGTAACCTTCCCCTGGATTGGGGAGGGAATATTTTACACTATCCTTCCCCTTCCATGCCCACCAAGCCACGCCCACCAAGCAATGCCCACAGAACGGATTGTAAAAAAAAATTGAAACCCACCACTGCCAAGGACCCCTCATTCAAAAGCTGTCAAATTTCTGGCAAGAGTCAACTATTTTTACCCTCCTCCCCCCCCTCCAGTTCAACAACAGTCAGTAAGGGGGGGGGGGTGGAGAATAAAATATGAGAGAAAAAAGAAAGTAGCTGACCATGTTACTAGTCTGGGGCCTGAAACTCCCAATACCTGGTCCCTGATGTATGATCCTGGGGGAACATGGTTGCTACAGGAAAGATTCAGTCCTGGCTTAATATAATCCCTCTTTCTCAAAAGGATAATCAACATGTCTTTTTTCTAACTAAACCTCCCCAGGTGTATCAGACTATCAGCCTTATTCTCAGTCCTTTGCCTGTCACCTTCATTGGGCAGGGAAGGAGCAATTGTCAGCCTCACTTACTTTGCCAGCCCAGGACTAACCTGAGCCAGCCTGCAGGACCAACTGAATGCAGCACAAACCAGCAAATTATGCTGGGCCCAAATGTAGCTGGAAACTCCGAAGGGTTCTCCATCATGGGCATAGGGCAGCTAACTTATGGGGAAGGAGGGAAATCAAAGGATCTTGAACTGCCTCCTTTGAAGGTGGACAGCTAGTCTGGATCCCAGCACTTCTACTGAAGGGATCCCTGAGGCCGGGCCCTGATCCAGTAGAGGAGAAGTGATTGTGATTTGCAAGCAGGAAGCAAGCAGTTCCTGATGAGTTTAGAAGGGGAAAAAAAAGAACAACTTCTGATGCTATGCTCCCATGTCTATGGAGATTCTCAGTCATCCAGGTCATGGTTGTCCCAAAGGGCCTAGTGGCTCAGCAGACTGATAGCATTGTGATTAACACCAGCTGTCTGCAATTACTGTAAGTTCGAATCTCACCAGGCTCAAGGTTGACTCAGCCTTCCATCCTTTCTAAGGTAGGTAAATTGAGGACCCAGTTTGTGGGGGCAATAAGCTGACTTTGTATAAATATACAAAAGTATGAAGGCTATTGCTTAACGCATTGTAAGCCGCCCTGAGTCTCCGGAGAAGGACGGCATATAAATCAAATTAAAAAAAAAAGGTGTTTTTTCCAAGAGGCAACTTAACTTTCTGGTTTTTCTTTGAAGACCTTTCGCTTCTCAGCTGCGCTCCCATGTGTGCGCCCCACGGAGGGGAATTATTTCTGTATAAACGTCCAACTTTATTTATTTGTAGTCATTTTACACACACACACATATTCTAGGCAAATAATGTGCTTACAGGATTGCGTCACGGGTTCCCACTTGTTCTTGGAAGTAGCCCTCGAGACACAGGGGTCGCTTCGCTCTCCCTAAATAGGAGAAAGCGCCGCCCACATCCACATTGCAAGAATAAAAGGAGGACGCTTTTCACCAAAAAAATTAAAAGCCTGCAGAGAATTTAGAGACTCGTCTCTTTGGGTCCCAAGTCCTATGCACTCCACCCTCCGGAAACTTAAGTCCGGAGAATTCAACGGGGGTTCCTTACGAAGATATAAGCAGGAGGTTTAAACCTCTCTCCAAACTACTTCCCGTGTTATCCGCTTTACAGCTCGGACTCTTCTAAAATCGTTTTTTAAAAATTCCTAATAGCGTCCTCGCTTTTTATCAGAAAAAAATAAATAAAATAAATGTCCTTTATCTTCTGTGCTTGAGGGGAGGGTATGTATGCACAGGATCGGCGCTGGGAATTTCTTCGTATGCCACTGTACTTCGGCATAATTCAGAGAGTAAGGCAGCTTTCCTTAAAACTTCTTGTTCTTGGAATTAAGTCCCAGAGGGTTGGAATCATTTTTAAATCGACTGGCTTAGCCTCGGAGGACGTTTCTGAAGAGGCTCCTTCGAAGTCAACGGGCAGAAGGAAATAACTGGAAAAGTTCAGACTTTTGAGGCTTTGAGTCTGTTCTATTTCCTCTAGGTAGGGTAATCCAGAGGTCTCTAACCTTGGCAACTTTAAGCCTGGCGGACTTCAACTCCCAGAATCACCTAGCTGGCTGGGGAATTCTGGGAGTTGAAGTCCGCCAGGCTTAAACTTGCCAAGGTTGGAGACCCCTGGGTAATCCATACTAGTTTATATAGACCAATGCTGCTCAACCATGCTGGGAAATTCTCCCAGTTGAAGTCTACCCATCTTAAAACTCTGGAGGTTGTAAAACACTACCATGCAGTAGGCTACTCTTCGAAGGATTGGCAATTTAACTGGCAAATATTTGGGAGTGAGGTTATTTGCTACCTGTTGATAATCTGCATGAGTTTGTCTGGAATACAATTGTTTGGTCCATGGATAACCTGACTAAATATGGTACTAACTGGATCCTTAGTTTTGAACCCAGTAGATAAATTAAAAAGTTTTTAAATGTTTGAATAAAATATGAAAGTATTTGTTATGTAATTTAAATACTTTGGAGAGGAGGTTCTTTCATTTCACTATTGACTTCTGACCACTGCCTGGACTAGTCCTGGACAATTCTTGGTGAGATTTTCAGTAGTGAACAGAATAGAATAACAGAGTTGAAAGGGACCTTGGAGGTCTTTTAGTCAAACCCCCTGCTCAGGCAGGAACCCCTATACCATTTCAGACAAATGGTTATCCAATCTCTTCTTAAAAACTTTGTGTTGGAGCATTCACAACTTCTGGAGGCAAGTTGTTCACTGGTTAATTGTTCTAACTGCCAGGAAATTTCTCCTTAGTTTTAAGTTGCTTCTCTCCTTGATTAGTTTCCATCATTGCTTCTTGTCCTGCCCTCAGGTGCTTTGGAGAATAGCTTGACTCACTCTTCTTTATGGCAACTCCTGAGATATTGGAACACTGCTGTCATGTCACCCCTAGTCCTCCTTTTCATTAAACTGGACATACCCAATTCCAGCAACAGTTCTTTATATCTTTTAGCCTCCAGTCCCCTAATCCCATTGTCTTCTCTCTCGAGCTGAGAGAGTGTGAGTTACCCCCAATTTACAAAGGTTTCTAGCACAATGTCTTAACCACTACATCAAACTGTCTAATGATAACTATTCTTTAAAACAAATCTTCAAAGTGCACATATAATTCATAATTTTTAAAATTTAAACAAATTGATGAATCCATTCCTTGCTTATTGTTTAGACACAAAGTTAGGGCCAAACATTCCCACTGAATCCATAAAACTGCATTAGGCTTTCTTTACATCATACACTTTGTCAGTCTGGTTGTATGAATTTGGACAATACACTGAATTCTAACTTAACCACATGGACTGGAGATGTACAACAGGGTATGTTAAAATGGTTACAGTATGGTTGCAAACATAGCTTGGTGATCTCACTGGAATCATGGTCAGTACTGCAGATAGAGGTATCTGCAGGATGTTATCAAATGTTAAGGTGATGGCCAGGATGGAGCAATCGGTTCTTTATGTGGGTTGCAAGGTGGATACCCGATTGCAGAGTTCCAGCCATAATTTTAGGAGGCAGCAAGATCTAGTGGTCTGTTATCATCAAGGAAGCTGAAGAGGATGGCTTGTTTTGTTCTTCCTTGCCTCTGTAGAGCAATCTGCCTTTTATCTGCAGTTCATCTTTAAAACAATGAATGAGAGGGGTTCATAGAGCTGAAAATCGAGTTGACCAGAAAATGGAAAATGGCAAGAGTTGTAATCCTATATATCTAGGGGGAAAAACCTGGCTGGAGAAAGGTGACGTTTTATTTTTTAACTTTTCAGTTTTCTTAGAGAGAAAAAAAGTTGTCTGTCCTTCAGACCCTATGCCTTGGAGCCATGGATAAAGCATCTTCAACATAAGGCGATGAGGACCATTCCATTCATGATAGATTCTACTTTCTTAGGTAAGTTTAAAATGATACCACAAACTCCACATGAGTTAACTACTTCTTAGTCTAGTGTGTTTAATGTATGCAGCTCCTGAGGCTATGGCATGGTTCAGTTGTGGTAACTGTGATGGCTGAATTACTTGACTAAGTCACGATTCAATTAAGCAGAGATTACAGTGCTGTGTGAACACAGCCTCTAGTCTAGGAGCAGAATGTAGGTGGTGGTAATGAGACAAACCCAACTTTGCAACCCAACCAATAACTGGTTTCTTCAAACTGTTTTTTTTCTGTTGTAGTTAGCCAAGAGTCCCTGGAGAATAGGGCAAGTAAATTCAACATTAATATGCCTTTAAAAAAAGGCGGAAATCCTGCGTTTCTACGGTATTCCGATTATGTGTAGATAAATCCATTTTGCCACGGCACAATCAACAGCACTCAGGAGTGGATCTAAACTTTAGAAGGCTTAGAATAACTTTGTCACTTTAAATATACACTAATCGGCATAGATAAAAATGATTTTCTTTTCCCCCCACGTAATCCGGAAACTCGGAGACTAAAGGTCTCTTCAATAAACGACACAAAGTTTGGCAGGCCACCTTGTCACCCAGGGCCGCCAGCAAATTCCGTCCGGGACGTCCCTTGGAAAAGTGCCTCTTTCCCAGCTGCTCGTTGCCCTTTGGGGGGAAAAAAAAGGAAAAAAAAAAAAAAAAAAAGGCAAAGGCCGATTTTATGAGCTGGGAGGGAGGCGTGTGCCGTGCGTGGAGGTTTCTTTGAAAAGTTTTACGGCGAAGAAAGAAGGGGAGGGGCGAGCGAGCGAGCGAGAGTTAATAATGTCTCGCTCAATTAATAAACATGGCAATTTCACACCCCAAAGAGAAGGCCATTATCCCCTCCCAAGCGCTTAGCGGCGCCGACACAAAAGGGGTCACGGCGCAGCTGCAGCAGCCCGGGTGCTATTAAGGAGGGAGGCTGCTGAGCGCAGCCCGCTTGCCATTCCCCAGCTCGTACCTCCAGGCGAAGTTTGGCTGCAGGCGCAGCCGGTGCCACCCCGTGATAAAGGGCTTACTCGGCACGGAACGGAGGGGCGAGGCTTCCCCGGAGAAAGCAATCGCCGGGCTCTGCCTCCCTCCCTCCCTCCTTCCCCAGCGCCGCTAATTCGTCGCCCGCCTTCTTTTGCTCCCTCCTTTTGATCGTTAGGAAGATATGAGAGACCGGGGAGGGTGTTTTTTTTTTTTTGTGGTGGCAAGAGAAAGGGCCCCTCCAAATAAAAGAATCGGGCGTAATCTCTTAAAGCGCGTTACGCTGGGAGGAAGTGTGCTCTCCTCTCCGCGGTCGATTGCAGCCCGGCGGCCACCAAGACAAAGGGGTCACCTCCTCGAACCGCCTGCTTCTGTCCGGATGCTTTCTGAAAAGGTTGCAAGGGTGGCTCTCCCCAATCCCCAACCCAGGGCACGTTGGGATGGTTTGGTAGAGCTAAACTGGGATAGGAGCATGTGTGAGGAAGGAAGGAAGGAAGGAAGGAAGGAAGGAAGGAAGGAAGGAAGGAAGGAAGGAAAGAGAAAGAAAGAAAGAAAGAAAGAAAGAAAGGAAGAGAGGAAGAGAGGAAGAGAGGAAGGAAAGAAGGGAGGAAGAGAGGAAGAGAAAAAGAAAAAGAAAAAGAGAAAGAAAGAAAGAAAGAAAGAAAGAAACAAAGAAAGAACGAAAGAAAGAAGAAAGAAAGAGAAAGAAAGAAAGAAAGAAAGAAAGAAAGAAAGAAAGAAAGAAAGAAAGAAAGAAAGAAAGAAAGAAAGAAAGAAAGAAAGAAGGAAGGAAGGAAGGAAGGAAGGAAGGAAGGAAGGAAAGAAAGAAGGAAAGGAAAGGAAAGGAAAGGAAAGGAAAGGAAAGGAAAGGAAAGAAGGAAAGGAAGGAGGATTATGGGCTGAGTTGAGAAGGAGGTGATTCCACCATGTCAAAGCAGCTAACCTTCCTCCACAGTGCAGGAAAGTGTGAGTCTAGGAAATGAAGGTGTATATTTGATTAACTGGCTTGTAGCTCTTCCCTCATGGCATATATTTTTTTTCTCTTTTAGATGCCTCAGAATCAACTGCAATCCTAGAAAGTGAATATCCAGCTTCCTGACAGCAAACATGGACTGAGCTCAGTGGGCTGTGGGTCCGAGTAGACAAGTTAACCAATTGTGTTGACTCCAGAGAAACTCAAAGAGGTCTTGGCTGGTTAATCTCTTTCTCTCTAATACTAACCCTGAAAATGAAAAAAAATCCTTTTTGTTTTACTGTGATGGAATCTATTTGAATGTATCTTTGGGTGTGTACAATGTGTATTTAGTTACTTGTTCAATATTCATAGTAAGCTTGTCTACTTAAAGCTGGATGATCAAGGAAATCTGCCTAGGACCTTATGTTCTGCATCTTTTTAATCAGGGATGGGCAACCTGTGATGCTTAAAATGGGAGACTCCAAGCCCCATGAGGCCCATCAGTGTTGTTCAGTGTTGAAAATTGAGGGAAATTCTTCCTTAAATCTACTGGATGCCCGTATGTTCATATATCCCCAGTATTTATTACGGGTTTCACTCTTATGCAGAAATCTCATGGACTAAGTTAATTGGAACTTACTTTCAAGTTGACACAAATAGGATGATCCTGTAAATACCTGATTAGTTTTAATGGTCCTTCAAATATGTCAGAATTAAATGGCAACTGAATTACTATTTTTTTTCCCCACAAGGATGTTGTCTTTGGCTTCTACTGGATGCCTTGGCTTTCCATGATGCACAGCTAAGTTCCTTTAATGAACAGTGTCCTAAACTCACCTCCCTTTGGTATAATATCAAGGTATACACCAGTGGCCCCCAATCTTTTGGGCACCAGGGACCAGTTCTGTAAATCCCCCCCCCATGGAGGGTATGGTTTTGTGCACTACCTAGATCCCATACATGAGCAGATGAATCTTTGTTTGCTTGGGTAGCCAGGTTCCCAACACGGTTTGCCGGCCCTGGGAGTTGGGGACCTCTGGTATACACCTTTACAAAAATCCAAAGGCCAAAATGAGCACAAATGAATAAAGAAAACAATACAGTGAAACTTTGACAAAGATGGATTTATTGTAACAGTGTAACTAAAAGATTCTTCTGATCCCACCTGGACTCTGTCTATACTTCCCCAAGGGAGGTACATCTCACAGTCTGGGAAATGTGCTTTAATGGAGGGAGGTTAGTGCTGCACTGATAGAATTCAGTTATGTGTAAGCCGTATCAGGGGTGATCAGTAGCTGCGCAGCTTTGAAGCATAGAGACTACAGAGAGTCCTCGCTTACCGACCACTTGGTAAATGATTATAATGGTACTGAAAAAAGGTGATTTATGATCAATCCTTGAAGTTGCAGCTGTCATCACATTATCGTGACTTGGGCACTTGGCAACATTTATGACAATCACACCATCCCATTGTCTCTGTGTCAGAGAAGATCTGGATTCCAGAAACCTTTGCTTGATTTTTTACAACTTACACATTGCAGATAGTCCTTAACTTAACAACAGTTGTTTTTAGTGACCGAAGTTACAGTGGGACTGAAAATAATACTTATGGCCATTTTTCACACTTACGACTGCTGCAGCATCCCCATGGCCACATCATCAAAATTCAGATGCTTGGTAACTGGTTCATATTTATGACGGTTGCAGTGTCCCGGTAATCACCTTTTGCGACCTTTTGATAAGCAAAGTCAATGGGGGAAGTAGATTCACTTAATAACTGTGTTACTAGCTTTACAACTGCAGTGATTCACTTAACAAATGTGGCAAGAACGGTTGTAAAATGGGGCAAAATTCACTTAACAAATATCTTGCTTAGTGACAGAAACTTGGGGCTCAATTGTAGTAAATCGAGATCTACCTGTATAATAATAGGTCCAGACCTATAGCCTAGTAACCCCACTGTAAAGAACTCCCACTTTTCTGGGGGGAAATAAAAGAACGGTTACATAAATGACCTTCCACCAAGTACCAGTAGACCAGTACTTCTACCAGCACTACTGGTATATGAATACCAAGCAGGTAGGGCTGAAATGCTGTTTCATTCTGGCCTGCTTCCTCGCTGTCACAAGGCTAGATTTGCCCAAGCCTAAACTGCCTTAACAAATAAAGTCATTTTGTTGAAAATTGCTTTTAACCACTGCATCCAAACATCTTAGATAATATTTTCCGGAGCAGAAAATGGTTCCAACTTGACATTAAATAGTCCTAAACCTTACCGTTTCATTCTCTACTACCGCTGCATTTAGGGCTCAAAGGAAATAGAGATCACAGGGTGAGGAGGGGGAGAAAGGAAAAAGGAAACGTAATTACATTTTAAGAAAGTAAACACCAGTGAGGCATTTTGATGGCCTAGCAATAAACATGGCCGACGACCAGAGTTGGAAATGAAGTTCCAGTAGGCGGGGCCTGACTCTTCCATCCCTCCCTCTGCTGACTCAGCATCTTCCCGAAATTATTTTGCCAAAATTATCCCCCCTTCCCCCTTCCCGGTCAGTTTTTTAGAATCGGTTGAAGTTGACTTGTGTTACTGGCTTTACAATTGACATGGTTGTTTCTGAGTGTAGCATCATTAGAAGTTTGAACCGGGCTGCCCCTGGATTACAAGAGAAATAAATTGAGCAAGCAAAGGGAGGAAGTGTGTGGCATGCGCCTTCGCTTCCTATTGACATGCAAAAGAGGGAGGGCCCAGAAAAAGGAAAAGGAAGCACGCTCTTTGCCTTTTCTCCTACGCCCCGGGTTGGTTCAGCAGCCAGCCAGAGGAAGGATTTGCCCTTCGCTTGTTCATGCTTTCAGCACCTGTCACCTGGAGAAGTTGCGACTCCACACGCCCCTGGGCGGAGGCTTCACAGTTGGGCCACATTCTTCCTGCCACTCATGAGCATTGATTTCCTCACTTCTTTCCAAACTCTCTTTTTCCTTTGAAGCAACCTGGCCAGCCACCACCGCTGCCACACCCATTGGAAACAAACCCCGTCGTGAGGACTCCCCCTCATGGGTTTTTGAGCTGGTGGAAGAATGCAAATGTTTATTTCAGTTTCATGTGTACAAGTATACAAGAAAACAATGCCACGCATGCATTTCTGGAAGAAAGGGTTTCAATTGTGCAGTGGCTTAATCTTAGCAATACCCATCTGATGTAATATAAATTCCTCAAACTGGTTTTGGTAGAACTAATTTGAACTGTAAGCTCTATCCAAAAGACACTTTCAAACTTTTGGATAAGACGTAATAGACTTTATTTACTTCCGGGCCAGGGGAGGGCAGGAGGGAGGGAAGCTGAGGTATGTATAAGTTCCATACTTATAAAGAATGCAGCCGGAAAAAACCAACCAAAACAGAGACAAATTCTGTTTGTTCTTGTAACACCTCCTAAATATTAACGAATTAAATTAATTAAATATAAATAAATACCCCCTTACAGCATTGTGGCCTGTTATTTGCTGTGTGTGTGTGTGTGTGTGTGTGTGTGTGTGTGTGTGTGTGTGTGTGTGTGTAACTGGCATCCTTTAAATACAGGCATGTTAGGTAACCTGTGTCAAGAAACAGTATACTGTAAAGTATATCTAAGTACCAGAATACTTCTGTTTAATATAAACGCCGTGTGCTGTTAAAATATGCATGGGTTTACTATTTTTTTCTTCTAGTAACTCTGTAACGGTTGCCTATTATGCACAATTGAAACTTGTGAAACTTCCATGCCTGCCAGGCTTGAATTTCCAAGTTAGGGAAAACTCTGCATGTCAGCAATGAGAGAGGGTGGGGTGAGGAGAGGGAGAGAGGCCCTCAGGAGTGGAACAATCCTCCCTCACAAGAAGAGTGGCCCCTGGTCTTGGGAAGATGACCAACTACAGGTAGTCCTTGACTTGCAACACTTCATTTAGTGACCATTCAAACCAGGGGTGGGTTCTACTTACCTTTACTACCGGTTCACAATGGGATCGCACTCGCGCGTTTGCCCAGGACAACATCCGGGGCGGTGGGTGGAGCCTCCCACCGGTTTTACTACTGGTTCTTGCAAACCAGTCCAAACTGGGGGCAACCCACCACTGATTCAAGCTTACAACGGCATTGAAAAAAGTGGTGTATCACTTGCAGCATCCCCATCCTCACGTGATCAAAATTCAGATGTGTGGCAACTGATTCATATTTATGATGATTGCAGTGTCCTGGGGTCATGTGATCACCTTTTGGGACCTTTTGACAAGCAGAGTCAGAATCCAGATTCACTTAAGGACTGTGTTACTAACTCGACACCTGTAGTGATTCACTTAACAACAGTGGCAAGAAAGGTTGTAACAGAGGAAAAAATCACTTCACAACTGTTTTGCTTAGCAATAGGAATTTTGGACTCAGTTGTGATCATAAGTCTAAGACTACCTGTATTTCCTAAATACTTTATATGCTTTAATCCAGCAACCCCAACCCCGCCAACCTTTTGGGCACCAGGGACCTGTTCCATGGAGAAAGGTTTTTCCATGGACTGGAGGAGAGGTCATGGTTTTGTGTGCTGCCTGAATTCCATGGATGGGTCTTCGCTTGTTTGCGTGGCCTGGTTGTTGGCATGTCATGGACCGATGTTGGTCCATGGACCAGGGCTTAGGGACCTCTGCTTTAATCCATTCATCACCTGAATGGTTAAAAATGTCACCATAGGGCAAATCTTTCAAACAGACCAGTAGTCAAATCCTATGATAACCCATTCCTTTTTATTCCAGGATAAGAAAGAAAGAATGAATGCTCTGACCATCACTTGGGTTGACATGGTACAAGCTCTCTACTGCTATGTAAATCAATGATCCTGACTGAGTGAAGGGCAGATACTTCATACAATTGTGTCTAACTTTGCAGTCTCCAGATCTGTTGGATACAATCACCCTAATTTTAGGACATCATGAGCAGCGCTTCCAGTTCTCCCGATGCATTGAATTGTATAGCTGTAATTCAGAATTTCTGGGGAGGGGGCAGGAACATTGCTGTAGCCAATTTTTTCAAGCTTGAGCTTCAATAGGCTTTTCTTCTACAGAACGGTAGATGAAATTCAGGGCAAGACCACACCTGTCAGCTATAAAGTATAGTCAGGATGACTATAGCTGTGCCTTAAGCCTTCCTGAAATCGTATTTGCATATTTCATAAGGGGTTTATGCTGGGTAAACATTTTAATTAGAGCTACTCAACAAAACTCCAATATTTTTTTTTTGCTGTTCAGTCATAGTTCAGGCTCCATTTGCATATATGTGAAATAAGGACATTGTCCCAATTTTCTTGTCTTTATTCAAGGAACTATATTTGCCATACTACTGTTCATTTCTTCAATTTGGAGAATACATACTTTCTGTTGTTTTTAATGCTTTTGTTTAAGAGTTAGCAATTCTGGAAGCACCCTAGGTTTCAATAAGCTTCAAAGTCATCAGCTGAACAAATGATTTGCTTGACTGCTGAAATTACCTGATTAAATTTTATTTTGCATGGGAATAGCCAAGTTCCCATTAAAAGCAAAAATTGCACAGGCTTGTAAAATGGCTGATAAGCCAAAAAATATACATGAACCTTCCAAGCAAGAGAGTTTAAACTTCGGATAGTTCATTTAAAAAAAAATGTGCATTGAACTTTTCTTTTACAGGGATAAAAGATAAACATAACATAAAAGTTTATGATAAAAGATAAAAAGTGTAGAAAACAATACAACTTGAAGAAAACAGAAAATTAAAGAAGCAACTTCCAATCTTCTTAAAGCAGTTACAAACTTACTGCCATCCCTTCCTCCTTAACATTATAGAACATAATTCCCCTCTATCCCATATTCAACCCATTTTAATCAGCAAATCTAGAAATAATTTCTTTTTTGTCCCATTTTCAGCAAAAAGTCTATAAAAGGTTATTAGACTTTATAAAAGTGCTTATTGTTCTATCCCTGACTAAACAGGTTATTTTTGCCATGTCTACAAATCCTACCATCTTGACAATCCAAAACTCATTGTGGGACTCCAATATTTCTCTTTAGTTGTGCATGTAATAATCTTGCTGGAGTTAACATAAATAAAATCAGTCTTCCATGACTGGAAGACATTCTAATTGGCTATACTTAAGTCCCCTAAAAAAAAGCTGATTTCATCTTTAGAATTCTTTGTATCATCATATGTATTTGTGTCCATTTTTTTTTCTTTTTCACAAGTCTTACCATGTGTGGTAAATATCCCTTCATGGTTTTTCAAAATTTCCAACATTGATTAGACATAACTTTATACGTCCTTGATAATTTCTTTGGTGACATATACCAATGATACATCAATTTATTATCTTTTAAATTATAAAAGAATGTGATTTTTCAGTCCTTTTAATCACATTCTTTCCCATTTGATCCATGTGTATATTATAATCAAAGTTCTTACCCCATTTTATTATGTAGTCTTTAATTTGCTCCTTTTCTGTTTAAAATGTCAACAAAAATGTATATGTTATTAATCACATGTTCATCATTTGTACATTGTTCAATCTCAAATTCCATTTTATGTTGTTCAATTCCTATTACTTTTTATCACCAGTTAAATCTTTCTCTTAATTGTGCATATGAAAACCAGTGAAAACTATATCCCTCTGTAGTCAATTGTTCTCTTGGCCTTATTTTAAATTCTGTTCCTGTACTAACAAATCTTGATATGTTAACTATTTCTCTTTATACACTGTTTGCTTTCTAAAAAATACTTCTTGTGCTGAGACCAATAAATGTATTTTCGGGCACAAACTTATTTATATCTATTCCATATCCTTAGTATAGTACTTTCTACATAATTATTTTTAAAATCTATAACTCTGACTTTGTTGTATCTTTAAAAAAATCCCTATGCCATCCAAATCTTACTTTATGTTCTTCTAATTCTAACGTTCTCTTATTTCTCAGCAACACCCACTTTTTCATCTATACCAAACAACTTTCTTGTTTTTTTTTTTTTTAACCTAGCCATATAAATCTGGATATATCCTTCTGGCATTGCTTAAAAGGTACATCATTTTTCAAAACAGATATTGTTTTATATAAAAACATTTTAAATAATACATTCATATTTATCACAGAAATTTTTCCAAAAATTATAATTGTAACTTTTACCATTTTAATAAATCTTTCTTAATTTCATTCGGTACCTTGACATAATTATTTTGAAATAAGATACAGTTCATATTTGTCATAGTAATGGCAAAGTATCTCACTTTTATTATTTTACTTTTTTCTCAATTTGAAAACCAGCTTTTACTATCAATTCTTTTTGTTCTTCCTTCCTATTCTTTTGTTAAAATCTTCTTTATCTTTATGTCAAGAAATATTAACATGGTTTCTTTTTCATTATGATATTCCAAATATTCTAATGCATTAAAATATTTCTAATAGTTTTTTTAATTGTCTTTTAGATAAAAAAACTACACTGATCTTCATCTATAAAGTCTTGCCAGACACTTTTTATTCTTTCAGCTAAAATCAACATAAATATTTCATAATCTTTATTCAGTAAAGATATTGGTCAATAATTTTTTTGGCACAATTAGGACTTGACCTTCTTTTGGAATTAATGCTATATTTGCCACCTGTCCAACTTTCTGATATCCTCTCAATATTTAAAAGGAAATTTATATTTTTTTGAAGACGTAGCAATTTGTCTTCAAAATATTTGTAATAGGATAATTCATTTTCCATTACCTATAGTTATATGATATATAACTCTGTTGAAACAAATTAAAGCTATGAAAGGGATCCTTTTATTAAGTCAAGATCTACAAAATCATTGCAAGTGTCTGAGTTCAGGAAAAAAACCCTGATAAGACAGTTAAAAATCCTAAAAACATAAAATATATGATGGAAGGAGATGAAAGAAGAAAATGGCTGGTATTTGAATTACATCCATTTTAATGCTTTTTAAGGTGAAGACAAGACCACGGAGACAAGTGCAAAATTCTTAGCAAGTCATGGCAATTTTGCTTAGGTAAGAAATGTGACATTTTACTCAGGTTAATGGAATGCTTGTTGCCCTTTTTAATAGAAAAATCTTTACCTACCTACCTACCCTTAAATGTTTTCATCTGAATTATTGGCATTGTGCTTTATGAGAGCAAGGGCAGAATCTTCACCAACTGTTAGGTTTGAAAACAAACATGATTGATTTGCGGCAGGAAACTCCAGACTGAAATAGCCCAGAAAGCTTTTAACATTTGGGAATTCCTTTCTGCTGTCAAGAGAGAGTGCCAGGGGCTTTGGAGATTTTATTCTGATTGGCCATCAAGATGGACAACCCAAAGGGGAAGGTAAAGTTCCCAACCTACCAGATGAAGTATTTCTTAAGCATCAAAGGGAAGACAAGAGAGAGTTAATCCGAAAATGACCACTTTTCAAAGCTCCCCAAATGGTTGCAAACCTATGGCTACAGCAGCAGATTTTAGCTAGCTTTTTTTTTTTTTTTAAATCCCTCTACCGCAACAAAATCATCTACTTAATGTCATAATAACACTTAGGAAAGGAGGGCAAGCCAGCCGAGGCTCTTACACTGGTTTTTCTGCATTCTTAAGTCTAATTAACGACGCAGAAAGGGCAATATGGTTTGGGTCAAAACGGTATTGGAGTCACCTTGTGTCAGGTTGAGGGGCTATAATTACCAGATTAGAATCCTGATTCTGTAGCTGTTACCTCTTGACTTTTTTAAAGTCTGAAGAAAGCAGCAATCACCCTGGAATGACAAGGCAGTTGTGCTCCAGACACTTTTCCAACACAAAACCACAATGAGGGGACACAATTGCAAGCCACTGGATTGCCTTTCTTCCTCCCCTTAAAAAGTTGGATAAAGTGCATTCCGCCATCAAGTCTGGAAAGAAATCAGCTTCGCTCTTTTGAACATGTAGTAGAACAAATGCAACACTACAGGACTAATATTGCTTTGTTTCATATTGCTGCCACTTCTTTTTAAATTCAGCCTGCACCTGTGTCTTCTTGGGGGGGGGGGAATGGACAGAATGCAGGGGGAGGCAATCGTTCATTGCCCAATAAGAAAGCTGTAGTTGCTGCCAGTTCATATATAAAACGGAAGTGCAGCCACTCTGAGTTAAATCATCAGCCTGGTTCAGATAAATTCCCACTATGTCTTATTCTAGACAACAACCTGTTCTACTTTTCATCATTCTATGAACTCTGAAGAGTTTAACAGAAAGAGATACAAAAACTTCAGCTTTTATTTTTGCTAGGCTAGGAAAAAGGTGCACAGACACACTCACATACACAAAATGCTACTTCCAATGCTTATTATATTACTTGTAAAAATACGTTGTAAAATGGAATTCTGGATTCCCATGTTTGTAATTAATTAAATATACCATAGATAAGTAGAATAGCTAAAAACTGGAAATTGGTTGTTTGGATCTAATTGCATTTATTTATTTATTTATTTATTTATTTATTTATTTATTTATTTATTTATTTATTTATTTATTTATTTATTTATTTATTTATTTATTTATTTATTTATTTATTTATTTATTGGTTCGATTTATATGCCGCCCTTCTCCGGAGACTCAGAGCGGCTTTCATACTTTTGTATATACCTGCTTAGTAGGGCTTTCGGCCCCCCCTAAGCGGTGTTCTTTTTTATACAAAGTCATCTTATTGTCCCCACAATCTGGGTCCTTATTTTACCTACCTTGGAAGGATGGAAGGCTGAGTCAATCTTGAGCCTGGTGAGATTTGAACTCGCAGTAATTGCAGGCAGCTGGCAGCTAAGTGCTACTTAATAGCGCTTTAGTCCGCTGCTCCACCAAGGCTCCTTGGTATGATGTAACAAAAAAAGCTACATTACAAATTTGAAAGATACATCAAAATGTAGATGTTCAGATCTGGCAATTTCATTGTGCTTCACTGCTATTACATACTGTAGAACTGAAGAAAAAATATTTGCAAGAAATTGTTATTATTTGTTAAATTTTAATTCTTTACTACCTTGATCTGATGCAAGTCTGACCTTTATCACTATAACACTATCAAATTTGTTTTTAACAGTACTTCAGGTTTGTAGAATCTATAGTGTTTTTAGTAGAAAATCATTGGTGAATGCAAAATTCAACTTTTAATATTAAAAAATTCTGAAAGTAAAAATTCATTTGAGTACCCTAACTGAATGGTGAATGATGCGGGTGAAGGAGGAGAGTGCAAAAGTTGGCTTGAAACTCAATATTAAGAAAACTAAGATCATGGCTCCCGGCCCTCTCAATTTCTGGCAAATAGATGGGGAAGAAATGGAGGTAGTGACAGATTTTATTTTCATGGGCTCCAAGGTCACTGCAGATGGGTACTGCAGCCAAGAAATTAAAAGACGCTTGCTGGGGAGGAAAGTTATGGCAAATCTAGACAGCATACTAAAAAGCAGAGACATCACCCTGCCAACAAAAGTGTGTATAGTCAAGGCTATGGTTTTCCCAGTTGCAATGTATGGTTGCGAAAGTTGGACCATAAGGAAGGCTGAGCATCAAAGAATTGAAGCCTTTGAACTATGGTGCTGGAGAAGACTCCTGTGAATCCCTAAATTGGACTGCAAGGTGATCAAACCAGTCAGTCCTAGAGGAGATCAACCCTGACTGCTCTTTAGAAGGCAGATCCTGAAGATGAAACTGAAATACTTTGGCCACTTAATGAGAAGGAAGGACTCACTGGAGAAGTGCCTAATGCTGGGAACAATTGAGGGCAAAAGAAAAATGGGACGGCAGAGAATGAGGTGGCTGAATGGAGTCACGGAAGCAGTCGGCGTGAGCTTAAATGGTCTCCGGGGGATGGTAGAGGACAGGTGGAGAAAAGTTGTCCATGGGTCGCGATGGGTCGGACACTACTTGGCAACTAACAACAACAACAACAAACTGAAAGGTATCTGGGTTTTTTTTTTTTTTGTTGTTGTCATTTTAGCAATTAATTGAGAGGGAATCACTTCACTGCTGTTAAATTACAACAGAAATTCTACAATTGTTGCAAGTCAAACTAACACCTATCAATAGATCTAGATTTTCGGTTGTCATCATTCCTGGCAACATTACTTCTGGTAAACACACCAACAAGTATATTAGGTACTTGGAAAAATCAGAAGAAATGTACAAGAGGTCTACGTGCTTTCAGACCTCCTTATGAACACAGCATAAAATTAGATAGGCCAAGGCTAGTGGATTAAAATCTGGGCAAATTGCAGTCAGGATGGAATCATAGAGAAGCTTCATTTTTTTTACAGCTAGCTTTATAACAAGCTATTAGAAATCAGGATAGAAATACTTACATGGGAATTAATTAGATTTTGAAATGGTCCAACCCAATATATCTGGCCGTAGAAGTCTCTTTAGAAGGTTAGATTGGAAAAAACGTCCTTTGAGGCCATGTTTCTCCAAATAATTAGGATTTGTGGACTTCAATTCCAGAATTCCCCAGCCAGAAAAGTCCACCTATCTTAAACCTGCTGCAGTTGAGAAATACTGCTTTGGGGATGAAACCTTTCCAATCTTGTTCCTCATCTTTGGATGCCAAGTGTTCAGTTCGGTCTTTCCATTCAGTTACTGATTTCTGAAAGAAAAAGGAAGGCACATCTGGAACCTTGCATGCTCAGAAAAAGGATATGAGCCCCTCTTCTGTCCTTGGCTAGCCTGGCAAGGGCCTTTGGATGCTTCTTATATGTAGTTATGGATAAATCTTCTGGATATATCTCTCATTAATATAAACTCTCATATTATTTAGTGCTACTATTTTGTGACCATGTTGACTAGGGATTATGAGAACCAAATCTGACACACCTTGATGGCATCAATTTGAGAAGATTGTATTAATGGGCCACACTGGGAGCTGGGGACTCTGTGACAAGAAAGGGTAGGTGGAGACCGCACCAAATAGTCAGCTGCTCTCTGTGTGAACTCCAAAAGTGAAAGATTAATTAACATCTGCCTTTGTAACTGTTACTCTTTATCAGGAGTCTTTTAAAGGGTGAGACAGAGTACAAAAGTGAGCAACCTACAATTACAGAGGAATGTTCCCTGGGCTGTTGCAAACGCCCTGAAGATAGCCTGTTGGATAGTGCACAAGGGTGCATTTTTCAACAGCTCTGCGGATGACAAAGAAAGTTAGTTGGGCATCTCTGGCTCCTTAACAAAGCATCCTTTGAACACTTCTGTGAAGTTTTTACCTTTAAATACATTTTAACCTTAACCCTTTAGCTTTAGAAACAATAACAAATCAAATGGGAATGTACAAACTGCACAGTTATTTTTTCCTAATCAGTAAACAGAGAGACACTAGGAAGCACTGAACATTACTACTACCCTTCATTCAAGATTCCCCCCTCCCCACTTAGAAATAATTCTGAAGGAGACCTTATAGCCGTGATGGCGAACCTATGGCACGTATGCCAGACCCTCTGATGGCACGTGAGCCATTGCCCCAGTTTAACTTCACTGCGCAAGAGCGCGTGCGCCTCCTGCCAGCCAGCTAATCTTCAGGTCTCTGCCACACATGGGGGGGGGGGCAGGGTGCGTGTGGGGGACTGCGCACGCATGCACAGGGGTGGGGCGCATGCAGGGAATGTGCATGCGCAGGGGGGCAGGGCGCATGCAGGGGGTGCATCCACATGCACAGGGGGGGTGGGGTGCATGCACACATTGCATTTTGGGGGTTTGGGTGCATGCACACTTTGGGTACTCAGTCCGGAAAAGGTTAGCCATCACTGCCTTATAGCAATGGTGGGTGAGTTCTAAGTAAAAAAGTCAGATCCCAAATTGGGTAAATGCATTTATTTATGAAGCCCTTGCTTTCTTATACCCTTCCCTCTCCCTCTCAGTCTCCCTTCCCATCTTCTGGACTATGATGAATTGCAGTCACCAGAATAGCTTTCAGAGGGCTAAATGACAGCAACCTAGGGCAGGGAGGTTGTCCATGATCCAAAAGAGAAGACAAGTCTTTTTCTTGTCTTACCATCCCTCTCTATTCTTGTAGCCACAGAATTTTCCTATTTATAAACCTGGGATGGTTTTTAACATTGATTACATCCAGGACTTTGCATCAGTTCACAGAAATAGATTAGGACTCCACTGTGCTTAAGGTGATTCAAAAATATCTCAGCTACAGCTTGGACTATAATCCACTTCACCAGAGTAATTTTTAGCAATTATTTCAAAAGACAGAGTGATCATTTTACCCATAATTCAAAGCAAACAACTTTCTTGGATTTTAATTGGCTGGCTTGCTGTGTCCTACACTGAACAAGCTGTTCTACCGGAGCCTGTTTTTTCCATCCCTAACTGGTTAATAAATATAAATGTAAATCAACATCTTGGCCATAACGTAGGGGATATGGCCATGTTTTCACTTGTCCTTGATGTGACTTCTGAATTTTTCCTTTCTCAACCCTTGTCTCCATGTTGCTCTACTCAGATTACTTTCTATTTTAGGACTGAAGAAAATTCCTTTCTTTCTTTGTGTGGATATTTTAGATTTTTCTTTCTTTTTTTTGCTTTTGGCAACAGCCAAGGAACCACACATGAAGTCCATGGGGTTGGGCAAAAGTAAAAAAGAGCTATCTTTAAATCATCATTAAGATACTTTCCAAAGTGGGCTGTGCCACAGCTACATACCGGGAAACACTTTTAACTGAATAGTCATGTACAAAACTCTTTGTTTATATTGCCTTCTGAATAAAGGCATTAAATTTTTTTCAAAACCCACACTGGCAACTATAACATGCAGTCTACTTATTTTAAATGTCATGAAGTGTGTGTCCACCCATTCAGTTCATAGGGTTTTAATACTTTGCTTTCTTTTTTTGAAAAACGAAGAATTCATCTGTCTTCTTTTACTTGGAAATCATGGAAGAAGACTGGATGGACATCTGCTGGATATATATTCAGACCCAAGTTAGGAACTCATGTGGGTCATTAAGAAGAGAAAATTAAGTTTGACTATGAAAAGACACTGATTTGAACCCTAAATATACTGTGCTTTCTGCAATTTTATCAAGTGCAGAATATATGTATGTATGTGTATGTGTCTATGTACACACACACACACATACACACACACACTGTAGTGGTGACAACTGTCCTAGATACAATACTTTCCATGTGGTTGAGTGAAGTATTCTATACCCATCCTTGAGCTGGCAGAAAACCATACTGGTATGAAATGTGCTATCCCTAATGCTAATATCTAACCTGCCCATGTTGCTTCTGCCAGTAATCTTATTTTTTTCCCAGCTAGTGGATGGCAAAGCATATCAGATTTCATACACTTTGAAGCTGTCCTAGGACTATACTTGAAAAGGGGAATAACATTAACACTGGTGCAGCTGTGGAAGACTCAAGGGGATCTCACTCTTGGTTGTGATACAAGATAGTATAATGCAGGGGTGAAATGCTCCCGGTTCAGACCGGATCACCCAATCTGGTAGTGATGGTGTCAGGTGGTTCTGAGAACCAGTAGCAAAAATCGGCCGAAGGGGTTGTAGAAAAAAAAATGCTTTTAAAAGCCTCTGACGATCCCAGCTGAGTTGCCTCTTTAGGTTGTAGAAAAAATGCTTTTAAAAGTAAAAAAAAAAAAGTTGTCAACGCCCATCTAGTCTCATTATCCCGCCCCCCCCAACCAAGCCACTCCCACAGAACCGGTAGTAACAAATTTTACATTTCACCACTGTATAACGTCATGGGGAAATAGCAGAAGACAGATGTTGCCAAGGCAGGGAATGAGACAACTTGCCACAGCCAACTCACCATGGTCAACACGCCACGACCAACGCACCACGGCCAACTTGCCAAAGCCAACTCGCCACAGCCAACTCGCTGCAAGACAACTTGTTGAGGGACAATTTAACAATTCTATTTAATTATTTAAAGTAAATAAAACTTTACTTCTTGCCATTCAAATTTCATTCTGTCCCTCCTTTTGCATCCTTTCTTTAATGATTCTATTCCATCATATATTTGATATTAGTATAACTCTTGTCCCGCAGTGAGTTGTCCTGCGGCAAAATGGCTGTGGCAAGTTGTCCTGCAGCAAGTTGGCTGTGGCAGGTTGGTCATGACAAGCTGGCTGTGGCGAATGGTTATAGACCCCCCAAGGCATCCTTGTACCATGGTTAGGTGCAAATCCAGAACGGCCCTTTATGTGTGATTTATGAGAGCTAGACATGTCCATTGCTTCACTTCCCATAAATGTGTCCTAGAATCCAAGGATCAGGGAAAACTCAAGCATGCCTTTAAGCAAAATGTACAGGATAGCTTGAAATGGTGTTTTGATGCAATCTAACAATAACAGAGGGCTGTACTATTGTACTCATGGCATCTATAAAGCACTCTATGCAGCTGATTGACCTGAGATTGCACTTAAGTGCACTTAGAAGAATAAAATATAAAACCCATTGGGGAGGGTCATGGGAATGCAAAAAGTTTGTTTTAATTCCACTTAAAACCCCCCCCCCCCATTCTGCTTATTCCTCAGTAACTAATGTAAACATTTGTTGAACTTATTTACCTGCTTTGCATCAAGTATGCCTTGTAATTTATACCATATGCTTGTTATATGGTGTGAGAAAACTTGTCTGTTCACCTAATATTTGCTGGTACCATTCTCTTTGCCTCTACCTCCAGCTTTCAAATCATTGCAATATGAATCAAATTCTCCTTTAAGCAGGGAAAGAAGTGGCATAGATTCTTTCAAACCTACTGCCTCCTTTCTGACCAATACATGGCAGTGGATATTAAGTACTTTCACTGATTTCAATAGAAGTTAATTGTACTGTTAAATATTTTACCCATTGGAATTAAAGGCTTATGAAGACCCCATTAATTTCATACTACTATCTGAAGTCTGAGTATGTAACCAGAGTGATAAGCAGTCCTGTATAAGAAGGAAATTATCAGCAGGCTCAGGGTAATTGTAGAAGTAAAAACAATATTTAGGAAAAACAGCTTAAGGCAAAGACATCCCATCCCCCAATAATTCAATATTGATTAACCAGCCATGGTACACATGGAATAACGAATGTTAACAGTGGGTAAAAGAAAACAAAGGGAAAAGGAACTTGGAAAATGGAATGGAGAATCTAGGTCCTAGATTCTAGGAGGAGGTAGCTAAAGGAGGAGATACACACATATATAAAAGGGCAGAATTATCTTACTGTTTGGTTGGATGATTATCTGGTTCATGCAGAGATGTTATTTTTTAAAAATTTCTCAAAAGATATGAGACATTTGCCCTGTAAATCAATGATGACAGTTTCATCAACTTGGGTAGTAGGGTATCCATTCTCATTTCCTACCACCCAAAAAAGACGGAACAGAGGGCATAGGATGGTTTCTGGCCATTTTTGGAAAGCTAGATTGGCATGTTTAGAACTATTAGGATTATATTTGAAACAGGCACACTAGAAAGGAAGAGAAACATATCAGCAACTACAGGGGGAACCCCTAGGTTTGTAGAACTGCACATATATTTTTAAAAGAAAATCTTAATAAAACTCCTCTTTCCTTATACTCCAGTACAATGAGGATTGAATGTTTTCAGCAGCTACCAAAGAAACAAGAAATCAGAAGCTGGAAAAATAGTAGATGATCCTAGAAATGTCCTACAATTCTTCTTTGGAAAGAAGAACTCGAGAGATGGCATAGTTGACTGGAAGTCAAAATGAGGATGATCCATACTACAATCTTTATTGAAAGTTCTGGTAGCTATATATTAAAACTCTACCTATTTGAAAACAAAGCCATAGGACTGTTAAGAGCAGAATAGCTACATGGATTAGTGTACATTGCTTAAAATATATAGGTTTAGAGTAATAGTTTTCTAAAGGGTAGGGTGACGATATGGAATAGGGCGTTATCAGTAATGGCAAACAGTTTATGGAGTTTTCGTTGTTGCAAAGTTGACACTATTGGTTCTATTTACTTTGATGTATGGCCCTGTGGAGGCTTTGGTCAAGGTCCTGGAAAAGATCATGTCATGCACCTTCTCCTGAGTCATAAATCTCAAAACTCCCAGTGGTTTACAGAGGAGCTGGGGATGCTGAAAAGGGCCAAAAGATGGCTAGAACTCTGCTAAAGGAAGACTAAGAATGAATCTGACCAGACATGGGTCACAGACATGGATCTGAGCCACAATTAATACCTACCTTGTGGCAGTAAGAGGAGCAAAATGTCACTATTTCTCTGCATACACAGAGTGTCACCCAAGAGCCCTGTTCAAGATCATCTGGTCCCTCCATGGGAAGGGGGTGATTGGATGATCATTTACAGGGCCGTGCTGAAGAATTTGTTGAACACCTGATGGATAAAATCGCTCAAATCCATTCTCAATCCAAGCATGGAGCAGGTCTGTTAGGATATGGTTTGAGCCTAACTATGTTGTACAGGCAATATATGTGTACTGTTACTTTATCTGTATATGTATTATGTGGCTTTAATGCTGAGTCATGCTGTAATCACATAATTACTGGTTGTGAGAATATTTAAGCAAGGTACTGCAACGTGTTCAGTTGCTGCTATGATATGCTGTTGAGAGGTTGCTGCTATGATCTGCTGTTGATGATGAAGCTGCAATGATGAAGCTGCCGTTGTGTATGAAGATGATGAGATGATGAAGCTGTGATGATAAGCTACCATTGAGAGGAGTTGTTATCTGCTAATTATCATTGGATGGATCTGCAACCATCGTGGTTTGTGAACCAGAGTGAGTTTGTTATTCTAACCAACTACTGTTTGTTGAGTAAGAAGATTAGACTGATTTACTGGCAAAGACTTGGAATTTGTTTAAAGACTATGAGACTGTTTTTCTACTATAAAGTAAGCTTTTGATAAACCAGCTTGCTTATCTCTTATTCATTGCTCTCAGCAACGTTTCACTGTGCAATCTACTCTGCTGGTTGGTAACACAACAACAATAACCTTAACAAGGTCCATTGAAGATGCCTGAGGAACAGACTTGCCAGATTATCTGGGAATGGTTTGATTCTGCTGGACCTGACAAATGGATAGGATCTTTGGGGATATTAAGGCAACTACTTCCTTATTAGCTTCTTGCCCCTCCTGGTTGGTGAGAGCCTCTAGATGGTGACTTGCAGGTGGGTCCAAGCCAGTGGTGGGTTGCTACCGGTTTGCCCCGGTTCGGGCAAATCGGTAGCAGCAGCAGTGGGAGGCTCCATCTACCCGCCTGGATGTCATCAAATATGCTCTGCGCATTTGCAGAAGCTTCTGTGCATGTGCAGAAGTGGTGAGCACACGAGCGAAACCCACCACTGGTCCAAGCAGTGATTAACACATTTCTACATAATGGAGTTACCATTTAATAAAGCCTTGGTGTGCCCCCTCCTCAAGAAACCATCATCGGACCCAAGCTGCCTGGTCAATTTTCATCCAGTTTCCGACCTCCCCTTTCTAGGGAAGGTGATGGAAAAAGTGATTACGTTGCAGCACCAGAGGGTGGTGAATGAATAATAATCTAGACTCCTTCCAGTTGGGTTTCAGGCCATTTTATGGGACAGAAATGGGATTGGTCATGCTTATGGATGATCTCTGGCGGGAATGGGATGGGAGTAGTGCATCCATCCTTGCTTGACCTCTCAATTCAATCAACCACGGTATCCTTTTGGGTTGGCTACGGGGTTTGGGGCTTGGTATCACACTGGTTCAGCTCCTTTCTCCAAGGCTGGTCCTAATTGGTGCTAATAGGGAGCAAGAAGTCCATCCCACAGCCACAGTTTTGTGGGGTGCTACAGGGCTCAGTACTTCCTCTGCTCCTCTTTAACATCTACTTGAAGCTACTGGGCGAGATCATCCATCACCATGGGTTGAGATATCATCAGTATGCTGATGATACACAGCTTTACATCTCTATTTCTGGTGATCCAAGTGATGCTGTGGCTGCTGTTTCTCAGTGCCTGGAGGTTGTAGGGGTTTGGATGGGGGACAACAGGCGAACCCAGGCAAGATAGAGTGGCTGTGGGTGCAAGGGACCTCAGGATCTGGTTGTTTATCATCGTTAACTCTGGATGGTGTTGCATAACCTAGACAGATCCAATGCGCAACTTGAGGGGTCCTTCTAGACCAGGGGTGCCAAACTTGATTTCATTGAGAGCCGCATCAGGATTGTGTTTGACCTCAGGTGAGGGGGCTGGGGTGTGTGGCCAGGGCAGCATGGCCAGCTCAACATCACTTGTGTCGGGGAAGCCTGCAAGGGCCTCCTGCAGTGCTCTGCGAGCGAAAATGGAGCTTGGGAGGGCTGCATACGGGCCTCCCGAGCTCCATTTTCACTGGCAGAGGCACCACAGGCCAGTCCTTCATTGTTACCATGGTGGCCCTGTGGGCCTGATCTAAGCACCCTATGGGATGGATCTGGCCCGCAGGCCTTGAGTTTGACACCCCTATTCTAGATTCATAGCTCTTGCTCAAAGAGCAGATGGTAGTTGTGGCTAGAACGACCTTTATGCAACTTTGTGTTGTGCACCAGTTGCATCCTTACCTGGGTTGTGAGGCCCTGTGCACAGTCACTTATACCCTAGTCATCTCGTGAATGAATTACTGCAATGCATTCTACATGGGGCTACACTTGAAAAGTATTCGAAACCTGCAGCTAGTGCAGAAATGCAGTGGTGTGTACAGTCCTGGAAGGGGTATCAAAACTTGACTTTGCTATTTGGTCTGGGGCCCTGAGGGGAGTGTGCACCGCTGGAGTTGTCTGATGGGTAAGAAGACCTCATCTCTGCCTCATCTGTCTCTTGGTTCTGGTTTCAGTACAGTTTTAAAATCATAGTCTGTGTAGTTTTAATGTTTTAATGTTTTAATTATTTTTTACTAATAACTTCCAAGCTGCCCAAAATCACCTTACAGAGGAGATGGGTGGCATAAAAAATTAGTAATTTGTGGGTTTTTTCTATTGTAAAAATGTTAATAACAATGGATGTTTTTTATATTTGGTAATATCAATATTGTTATCCACTAAAGATCAAATCACATATAATTTTTTGCTAAGGGGTAAATTATGAATCTAGGTCCCAGACACTATAATTTTCTGTTTCAAAATTGGAAAATTTAGCATGTGTTACCAAGATTGTTAGATTTTCTTTCCTCTGTGCCATTTCAAACTAGTGCCTTTTTAAGGGTATGGCTCAGTGATTTACAGTTACTAACACTGCACAGTTAGGAAATGGCTAGTTTATCTACTGAAAAATATGGCTTGAAAATGTGTTATTTGTATATATAAGTACATTTTTTTTCTTTTATCATAAAGTTTCACATGTTCAGTCTTCCCATTTTAACAGGTAGTGATTACACCATGTTTAGTTTGGCAGTAAAAATAGTAATGCTTCCACAATAGGATTAAATTTTGATGGCACAACACTTGAATCCTGAGGCAAATGATTTGTCCAAGCTTAATATGAAGTACTTAGGAGATACTGTTTGATGTAAACACCAGTTCTAATAAAATGGTGCCTGAGGAACAGGACTTCAACTTGTAATACACTATTTGTGTTGGCTTCTAGATGCTGAATTCAGAGCCACTATGATAAAGCAAAAATAATCTCAATTTATGATTTAAAAAAAGTTAAAATAAGGTGCAAGGCATTATCAGGTTGACCCAGGCTTTAATTTAATTAACCGAAACATTAATTTAGGGACCTGATTCTTTCTCCTTATTTCTAATATGCCTAACAAAGCAGCTTATTTATAACTACAGCTATGAAACAGTGGAAATGAGTGGAAGGAACAATCTCTTACTTTTTATTCCATCATGCTGGTCTCTCATAGAAAGTTCATTATGGAAATACTTTCCATAAACTATAATTGAGTATTTCCTGGTGTTATTGAGTGGGTGGATAAGATTAGGTGTGACAACTACTGCTTGAATAAATAAAGGAAAACTAAGAGCATTTTTTGCCTCATATTTTTCTTCATGTAGTGAGATTAAAACGAAACAAAACAATAAACGGAGAACATTCTAATATGCAATGTTTAATGAAAATTAAACATTGTAAGAGCAACATTTCTATTTTATTAGTATAATTAAAGTTGGTAGATTTTTGTATTTGGAGTATTTGTATTTTTAAAACTGCCATTAGAGGCACCCTTTTATGTTGTTATTATGACTGTTTTATAAAGCAGCTAAAAAAAAGAGAGAGATTTAATTGTGCAATCCTGTCCACAATGATACAAAAAGGAACATTAAGTTGGCTCACTGGGAGTTACCTCCAAGTAAACCTTCTTAGGATTGCGTCAATAATGTTTGCAAGCATTCAGCCTTGTATCATCGATTAGTTCAAGCGGATTTTGGAAACTACTGACAGAGAATATATTTCAGCAATGGAAAGGTTTCTGTTTACTCAGTTGTATCAAAATCTTGTGCAGAAGGAAGGAAGGAACGATGGAAGGAAATAAATTCTGTCGTGGAAATTCTCCCCAAATATCAGGCTCTGGCTTCAGCTGAAAGTGCAGGCCTCGGGTAAACAACAACAACAAGACACACAGTTTAGGATCTATGACTGTGCTCCTCTTTTGCCTGGGGCTGCCCATGCCCAGTGAGGACTTTATTAGGTAAAGAAGAACCACACAGCATTCTCCAACAGAAGGAGGCCAGAGTGAAGGAGGGCCTGTGTTTGATGTATGAGCTTTGGCTTGCCATTGTGAGTCACCCCAGCACTAGCTGCGGGCAAAACAAAAATCTTTTGTGATTAATTAGAAAAACTGGACAATTATGAATTGACTGCACACAAGCAGTCTAGAGCAATATAAATAGTAATGAAGTTGGCTCCATGTCTGAGATGAGCACATTGTGTGTTTATGAGTGATTGCAAAAAAAAAAAAAGGGAAAGGAAAGGGAAGAATAAAAAGGGCTCCCTTTTTGGCAGTGTCAGTTTAAATAACATAACTTCTGCTCTCTGACTCCTTGTTTCATTTTTGTAATATATATATATAAAAAAAGAGAACCCCAGGATTAAATTTGAAATGATAAAACTGAATTTTCGCTGTCTTTTCTCAAAGCCTGGTTGTTCTCTTGAAGTCTGCTCTAACAATATGCCTCATTTCAGTGACCATCCAAAATGATTGCAGCAGGAATTAATGAATGAGCCCAGTTGTATGTTGCTTGTGGGATACAAGTCTTGTTCCTTTGTGTTGTGTCTGTAGCTTTTGAGAGGCGGTGTTTGCCAGCGTAAGAGGCAGACATAAAGAATTCTGCAGTAGCTTTGGAAGAAATAAACCACAGTAGTAATTTTTGAGAGCCAGGCGGTCCAGTGACTAATACAGTGTGAGAAATGGAGCTTCAGATTTCAACATATCCATCCGTGTTCAGGGAGGTCTTTCCATATAAGTAAATAAGCAGGGCTGCTGAAAGTTAAAGAGGCATTATTGGGAAAATGCTAGGGTTCAAGTGCTCTAACAGAGCCCACCACAGATATTTGCCCTGGGGCTTTCTTAAAATATTTTAATTTTCTTTGCCCTATGCAACCTAATGTGTCTGACTCTAGGACATGGTGCTCATCTCCATTTCTTGGCTGAGGGAGCAAGTGTTGTCCAAAAACAATTTTGTGTGGCCAGCATGTTAAGGTAAATAACTGCGCTTTAGATAATATGTGATTCCTTAGATGTTATAGCCCCATTAGCATAGTCTTCCTGGGTGATGCAAGCAGAAAGCAACAGTTCAGCAATGTCTTCAAGATCATAGGTTTCTTAGCTATTGGTTACTTGCAGATATTTAATTATAACAACTAGCTAACCTAATCGGAGCACTGATGATGTTACCCAGTTGGGTAATGAAACGTCTGCAAGCAAGCTATCAAGATCAGAGAGAACTCAACAGATCAACTGTATGTTCTCTTCTCCTGAAACAGATTTCTTAGTCTGGTGATAAGGCCTCCCAATGGAAGTGGCAATTCACCAAAAGGATTTTTAGTCACAACCATTTCAGTGTTGGAATTGCTCTACAAAAGTAATGAAGTGCATGGAAGAATACCTTTTGTAGAGCAATTCCAACATTAAGAATACTATCTTAAAGCATGGGGGGGTGACATGTGTTAAAAACAGTACGATAATAAAGGATTGATGAATTCATTTCATTATCATCAGATAATTTTAGCACCCTTCAACCTTTCAATAGTATTGACTTACGGCAAAAGCATTTTTTCTCTCCACCAAAAACATAATGGCTAGAAAAGACAAGGGAGGGGGGAAAAGAGCTAAATGAAAAGATAGATAATTTTGTAGAAATGAAGTGGATAAGTAAGAAGGATGGGTCAGATTGCAATAGAGTCAAGCATTGTTTATGCCCAACTGAAATCTCACTATCCTATGCTATTGCAAAGAAGGCATCTGTACAATAGACACTTTAGTGTCCAGTCTTTCCTCCATCAAGTTACTGAAACAGGGAAGCAGGAACAGCTGGAAGTTTGCTATGGGCAATTTTCACCATCCTTTGACAAAGTTGATTGGATTCAACTAAGGCTTCAGTGTTGGAGCAGGTCATGAGGTGGGGGAGGTAAATCTTAACGATTGCTTGTCCTATTCATATAGGTTTTCAGCCTGTAGATCCCAAAGACATGGCACAAGATGCGTGGAGAGATGAGAGCCACCACCTGCTTGGTTAATCTTTGCCATCCAGATTAAATTGGCCATGCTGGGATTGGCTTCATGGTGAAATGAGATCATTGTCTCCTTGAGAGCGCCCTGCATTTCCACTGCCTACAGAAGACAGATACAAGATTGTTTTATGAAAAGACTTCGTATGTCTAAGAAGATTGCTGTAATTATAGTCAAGCCTCAGCTACAGCATCTATATATGGGAGAGGCCCTTTTCCTGTGTGCCTCTCAGTTATGGAATGCTTTCTGGGGTGGGGTAAATTTGGCCCACACTCCCCAGGGTTTATGTTTTGCCAAATTTTAAATGTTAAAACTAAATGTGAAATATTTGAATTGATTTTACTGTCACAATTTATTTTAACTGTTGCAAAAAGGCAGAATATAAATTTAATAATAAAAATAAAAATAAAAGCATGCAGTTCCTTCCACATTTAGTTACTATATGTTTAGATGATTTTCGTGCTAATACAGCTTCTTTCATATATGACCAGTTCACACACAGGGATTGTTGAGTGTTGCTGAACTCGAACCTCCAATGTCACTAATTATTTGCCTTATTGATAGGGCTGCTGGGAATTATACTTCAACATCTGGCAATGTGATATATGAATCTTTACAGGGGAATCTTACACTGACATTTATTTCTAAATAAAAAGCTTTTATTAAAATACTTAAATCCAAATTGATTTGATTCAGTGCATTGTTCTAAAAAGTTACCTTGCAATGCAATCTTATCTTTCCTTTTTCAAAAATAAATTTCAGTCTTATTTTGAGAAATGTGTATATAGGACCAAATCCCTAGATTAGGGTAGTTTTATTGCCATCTAATGGTCATCCAGACTTTTTGATCAGTAGACCTGATAATCCTACATTTTTTTTCTTTTGATTGCTAGTTGAAAGCTAAAATTATTACACAACACTTGTGGTCAAATCTTTTGTCCAGTTCTTACATCATATTAAGATAAAATGTAATTTGTTGCATAGTGGATTGTATCAACCCAACTATTATGGTTTGCAAATAAGAGTTATGGCTTTGTACATTGTGTGAATTCAGCTAACAGTAGTTCATTCAACGAAGTGTAGCTAAGATGATTAGCATTACATGGGACTGTGGAAATGATGTAGACAAATGTTAAACTTAGAGTTAGAGTTTTGTGAATTTTTAAAATCTATACCTGTACCAAAGAAAATCGGAAGTCATTATTTTTCTATTTTTCTTATTTTTTCTTCTCTTCACTTTTATTCTTTTATTTTTTTCTTTCCTGAGCTTTTTCTTTCCTTCAAATATTTCTGTTTCTTTTAAATTTGAATTTTTGTATGAAAATCAATAACGTTACAATAATAATAAAAAAAATAAAGCTAAAACAAATAGGATCAGCAAAGTGTAAACCTTGTCTGTCTTTAATATGCATTGGTCTTGCTACTCCTGGCTGTAGTAACTGAGCTGCAATTCACATGAAAACTTCTTCAGAGCCATAAATTTAGCATTTCAGTTGCTGAATTATATTTTGATGATGTTCCTTCTGCATTTTAGAGAGAATACTTTTTATAATAATATTCTTACTGAGACAATTTACTATGTTAGTATTTGAATTTATAGTTCCTACTTGCCTTTACACTGTGGCACAGACGCAAAAGGTTACAACTGAAGCTAATATTTTAATGGGATGGGGCTACTTCACATTGGAGTTTCTTATTATTTCACAATGTGGCCAGCCTTGTTTTCAGTATAATCTGAAGGCAGGTCTCCAAAGAGTGTCTAAATTCTTGAACACATTCCTACCTAGCCATAAACAGGCCATCAGGCTGTTCTGTGTACGTGGAGAGTCTAAGCAAGATTGGTGGCCGAAAGACAAAAAAAATATATGCGGAAGTGTGTGTCAAACACCCTTTTGTCGTGGTAGGAAAACACTCTCCTCTTCCACTTCTCCGTCCCTTTGCCATCCTACTGTCTCACCCTCTCCCACAGCCCCATTGTTTCCTTCTGTTATTCAAGTCTCGCAGTCTCCGTGGTGAATCTGTTGACCATTCAGTAGTTTGAGTCGCTGCTAATTAAAAGTTCTCAACCTCTTGCCCGAAGGCCAGGCCAGAGCCAGTCAGAGAGGAGCCAGATCCAAGCTGTTCAGGGACCAATCGATCAGCTGATTAACCCTTATTACTGATTGGCTGGAGCTGATTGCATCTCAGCAAAGAAATCTTCTTTTGCCCAGAGGCACCAAGGCAAACGGTACTATCAACATTAGGCTAGTAGAGGAAGGGAAGCATCTTTGCAGGACAGCTGATCATTTTTTAAAAAAGTATTTATTAAGAAAGGGGAGGAAGAATCTATCCTTTTCTTCTGTTTTGACCACTTCCTTGTATTTTTCAATTTTGTGGTGGGTGGACTTTACAAATTAATTTTATTATTGTTTATTATTAGGTTTTTTTAAAAAAAATGTAAATAAAGATAACTAATCTGTATCAAATACTTTGCGGGCAAGAATTAGAAATTTAAGGGATTGAATTTCTAGAATGGATAAGACATCTATGTTGGAAAAACATTGCCAATCAATATAGAAAATATTTAACTATTTTAATTCCATGAGACAGAAATGTTTTACCATTAAAAGTAGCGGGATCTTTTTCTAAATACTTCTGGGATGACATATAAAACTTGGAGGAATAGGATATACATATGATTAATAACTACATAGGATCATAGTTCCTTTACTTATTCAAATATTATTTAAATTAGTAAAGCAACATTAATAGGGAAGAACAACCCAGTAGAAGAACAAGAAGTAGAACCTCTGACTTTGTTTGAGGCAGGTGTCTCAATACAACTGTACTCTTGCTGGATTTTAAATAGAGTACATCCAAATCCTAATCAGTATTAAGTAGTAGTTAACATGCATACAGCTGTTTTTGGGAAGATCTTACTTGTGTAGTTATCTGCATTGCTATGCAAAAATACCTATGCTTAATAAACATGATGTAAAGAGATGATATGACTACTGTCCATTGCTTGCATGGAGAATGTACTGATTTTATAACATCTAGGTTGGGCTGTTACTGGAATCTTTATGCATTATTGGCTTAGGGCTTTCCTTTAAGCATCAGCCCAATGTAATTCTTGGTTATCCTATACATATATAAATAGATAATTAAGGAAGATTATGTAACCCTCCAGCTCTTTCAGTGTCAGGCTGCCCTGAGCATCCTATCTACATATGTAATACCGGTAGCTTCACATATAAAGCAGGTTAGACTGACATTGTCAGAAGGTAGAGTTCCCATACTAAGAAACATGCTGGTAAATCAGGTGTGTGTGTGTGTGTGTGTGTGTGTGTGTGTGTGTGTGTATTGGAGTTTCTTTCCTGGTGGAATTGAGGCAGGTCCCCTCTTTATTACTTCTCAGGATATGGTTTTAAATCCCCAAACTTTAGAGCTTGAGTGCTGTCCATATGATTGTTTACTGTTTCAGTGTCTGTAGATACATACAACATATACTATTTTTTTAAGGTTAATATAATTTGTGTGTTTAGTCCAGTGGTGGGTTTCAAATTTTTTTACTACCGGTTCTGTGGGTGTGGCTTGGTGGGCATGGCTTAGTGGGCGTGGCAGGGGAAGGATACTGTAAAATCTCCATTCCCTCCCCAATCCAGGGGAAGGTTACTATAAAATCCCCATTTCCTCCTGATCAGCTGGGACTTGGGAAGCAGAGAATAGATGGGGGTGGGGCCAGTCAGAATTTTTACTAGTGGTTCTCCAAACTACTCAAAATTTCCACTACCAGTTCTTCAGAACTGGTCAGAACCTGCTGAAACCCACCTCTGGTTTAGTCACTTTGCAGAATAACATAGTCTTATCTAAGTAAGATTACAAAAGTTAGATATTTTGAAACTATGGAAACTCATGTTTCTGTAAAGGTTAGATTTTTTAAAAAATATTTCCTCAAGAGTCACAGTTTAGTGCAGTGTTTCTCAAATTCAGCAATTTTAAGATATGTGGGCTTGAATTTCCAGAATTTCCCCTACTAGCATGCTTACTGAAGGAATTCTGGGAGTTGAAGTCCACACATTTTAAAGTTTTTGAGGTTGAGAGTCGTACTTATGTGATTTCTATGAAATCACTATGAAAAGGAAAAGCATTTTTCATGGGTGTCAAACTGGCGGCCTGTGGGCTGGATGTATCATGCGCAGGCCATGCCCACCATGGCTTTGCAAAGGCAAAAAATGGTGTGATATGTCACATGACGTGATTGAGTTTGACACCTGTGCATTAGAGCAAAACCCACAGATAAGGAACAGAGGAAGACTGTAGAATCATCTTATACTGCGTTAATTGGAAGCTAACACAGGGAGCCTTCTTTATGTGTTTCCCCCAAAGAGGAAAAGCATTAAAGACAAAAAGATAGATGGAATTTTAGAAATAATCACAGTTCTGAATTAGAAATATACTATATTTATCCATAGTTGCAACGATTGTGCACAGATTACCGTTTCCTTGTTCAGCCAGGATAGACAATTTCAGCAGCTACACACACTGTTTATTTTTCTTTAAAATAGATTTGGTCTTAGGTATTCCTTTGAAGAAAAGACACTTTCAAGTAGAAGATACTTGGTTAAGGTGGACGTTACTGGAAGATACTTTTGGAGGTTTTCTAGGAATTTTTTCCACTCACAGTTAACATTGCCAAAGATTAAATTATGTTCTTGATTTCTGTACTACCCCTGTAGGAAATTGGTTAGGAGTGATTCTTTTGCACATCTGTCTTTTGTTAGATTGCAATGGGGAATGTACAGGAGAGCTTGCTAATGAATTGTGCTCTAGAGCATTATCCTTTTACTATCTTGAACTTCTTAAGATAAATATTGAGCTATAATAAACGGAGTATTTACATGTAAAATATAGCTATGGCTTTAGAATGCAAGCTCTATTAAACAACTCTGTATTGATCCCCTCCTACCTCCTACCCCCTTTGTAATTTGGTTTTTACAATCATTCCTAGCTTTGTAAAAAAAATTAGCAACCTTTTTTTAAAGGAAGCATTTGGTATTCTTCCTATCAGAAAATTTAGCTAGGTGGAGAGATAGCTAGGAAAAAGCTGAGTGCCTCAGGAAAACAATTTCTACCTAAGATCACAGTTGTGTTTTACTTTGCAGAGAATAGTTTTCTGTTTGAAACTCTGTTAAACAATCATCTGTTTGAAGTCTGAGCCTGGTGGAAAGAACTCCAAGAAGCAGTAAGTGGTCTTGAAATAGTTCATAAAGAGCTTGCACATAGAAATAGTCTAATATTTAGGGCTGCCACAAAGAAGAGGGAGTCAAGCTATTCTCCAAAGCACCTGAGGGCAGGACAAAAAGTAATGGGTGGAAACTAATCAAGGAGAGAAGCAACCTAGAACTAAGGAGAAATTTCCTGACAGTTAGAACAATTAATCAGTGGAACAACTTGCCTCCAGACGTTGTGAATGCTCCAACACTGGAAGTTTTAAAGAAGAGATTGGATAACCATTTGTCTGAAATGGTAGGGTTTCCTGCCTAAGCAGGGGGTTTGACTCCAAGGTCCCTTCCAACTATTCTGTTCTGTTCTGTTCTGTTCTGTTCTGTTCTGTTCTATTCTATTCTATTCTATTCTATTCTATTCTATTCTATTCTATTCTATTCTATTCTATTCTATTCTATTCTATTCTATTCTCATGGTAAGGAAATTGCATTTCTGTTTAAATATTATGATTATTTTTAACATATATCATACAGAAACTTTGAAACATATCCTTTTAAATGTTACCCTGAAAGTGTTATGCAAATCCATGTCTTTTTGTTAGTGTTTTGAATACTATAGAAGAGGATACTATTCCTAATTTACTGTGAAGAACTTAAGAAACAGGGCAGCTGTCTTTAGCTTAGGGGGGTATAATTCAAAAGAAGACACTGTGCAGCTCTCATATGGGTGTTCCTTCCCTTATGTACCCATGTTGCTATGTTGCTAACAGAGCTTTTTCCCCCCTTGTCACAAAAGGGATGAAGGTGGTTGGAAGTGTGATGCTGGTGGGCTTGCTGACATTTTTATGTGCTTTTTCTGATCTGGGGAGCACTGATCAGTTCCACGGGAGCATGGAGAATAGCAATATGGATACTGGCATCATGTTGTGATTTGATTGATTGACTGACTGACTCTTGGTGACTTATATAATTTATACTGTACTATAGCAAAAAACACTATAATTAGAATAAAACATATAACAATCATAAAACTCCTTCAAATAAAAGAACAGCACTAACAACAAATAAAAAATAAATATAAAGGCGTAGAGATGACTTAGTGCATAAATACATTAGCAGCAATGGCAAAAATTCAAAGGTTGCCAATTAGCTTCTGGGTAAAATTCTGGATGCTTCTTAGTATTTACAAAGGCTGGACTTTCTGAAAGACCATATGTATCTGGTAGTTTCTGCCCAGCTTCTACATTTGAACAGCATTGGTATGTGCTAGGTCGGAATGATTAAACTTATCACCTGATGGGACCCAGGAAGCTGGTCTTCTCTGTTGCAGTGCCTGTCCTCTGAAGCAACATCTCTCCAGAGATCCATATAACACCAACATTTGCCTTGTTTTAATGGACTTTAAAAACATAACTTCTCCCCCCACCCCAGTCCTTAGCTGGGCAGGTAGTGAGTCTCTTATGGAACAAGGAATGTTAAGTTGGATATTGTATTGTTATTTCAGACCCACATAGCTCTTTCTCTGGTGGTTGTATTTGGAATATTTTTATTGTAAGTTACCTAAATCAATTATCGAGTGAGGCAGCTTTATGAATCTGATAAATAAGCAAATGTAGGAGGATGTTCTATGAAACATCCTGGGTATGGCTGAGATATGGCTAGTTTAAGAAAAAAAAAATAGGGTATAGCTAGTAAAAAAAAAAAAGGACTAGGTGTGACATGATAGCAGTACTCCAGTATTTGAGGGGCTGCCACAAAGAAGAGGGGGTCAACTTATTTTGCAAAGCACCAGAGGGCAAGAAATAATGGATGGAAACTAATCAAAGAGAGAAGCAACCTGGAATTAAGGAGAAACTTCCTAACAGTGAGAACAATTAACCAGTGGAACAGCTTGCTGTCAGAAATTGGGGGTGCTTTATCACGGGAGGTTTTTAAGAAGAGACTGGACAGCTACTTGTCTGAAATGGTATAGAGCCGTGATGGCGAACCTATGGCACTCGTGCCAGAGGTGGCACGCAGCACCCGTTCTGTGGGCACGCAAGCTGTTGCCCCAGCTCAGCTCCGCTGCACATGTGCACGTCCCTCCTGCCAGCCAGTTAGTCTTCAGGTCTCTACCGTGCATGCACGAGGGGCAGGATGCATGCGGAGAGCACATGTGCAGGGGGCGGGGCACATGCAGGGGCGCACGTGCATTGCATTTTGGGGGTTCACACACATGCTTTGGGCACTCGGTCCGGAAAAGGTTAGCCATCACTGGTATAGAGTCTCCTGCTTGAGCAGGGAGTTGGACTAAAAGACCTCCAAGGTTCCTCCCAGCTCTATTCTGAATCAAATTGAAATAATTCAGTTTTAAATATTTTTTCTTAAACCCAACAAGGAAGAAGCTGGCTTGATCTTGGTTTGCAGGCTATTCCAAAGCACTGGCCACAGAGAAGCAGTGCCTTCATCCCCCTCTTACCTCTTGGAAATGTGTGGCTGAAATGTAGGTAGGTTCTTTCCAAAACTAACAGCGTGGGCTGTTGGATTTGAGGATGAGGCCTGAAATGGGGCAGCAGTGCTCTCAGATGATGATAGTGTTGCTTCTGAGCTGGAATACCTTAATGCCTCTTTTCTATGGGAGACTGAATGATTAGAAACTGACAGCTTTGCCACCCATCCAAAGCAATTTAAATCTCGTATCCCAGGTAATTGCCACACCCTGTCTTTTGCTGGAGTCAGTCTGACTATGCCACTCCAGCCAAGGCAAAATGATTTCCTCATAATTCAGCAGGTGATACCAAACCACACCATTTTCAAAGGCCCACTTGCCCTGTAACGGGAAGGCCTGTTTTTACCTCCACATTCTCTTATTAAGCTGATGTATTTTATTTAATGAGAATGACTCATGCAAGGTGTTCCCATAAATCATTGGCTGGTTTACAAACTCAATAACTAGGCTTCCTGCTATAACTAGGCCGTGCACACCTTAAATTATTAACACACCAAGGCCCTCAAGGCAGATCTTTGATGATGATGATATAAACACTGTTAAGGACAAGATGCTCTCTCAGCAAAAGATTATTGACTCTAATTACCACTACCACCATGGGGGAAGGGAGGAAGAAAAGAAATCCAGTAAACTATGAAGGAAAATTTCATTCTTTGATTTAATGTGGCAAAGTGTTTTTTTTTAAAGCCATCCACCAAACTTTTGCCTGTTTGCTTGTTTTGTTTTTGCTTTCTTCTACTGCTGTGCTCCATGATAGACTAGAGTTGGCTATGCTTTAAAGGCAGCTAGTTGTTCAGAAGAAAAAAACAAATCCTTAAAGGAAAGCCCCACACAGCATGAGGGAATGTTCTGTTGATGCTGTACGTACGTTCTTTGAAATGGATGGAAAAAGGCCAGAGGGAACAGAAAAGATGATAATATACTGGAAAGCATCCCAGCTTTAATTGTTTTCATGTATGTAATGTTATAAAAATGGCTGACACACCAATGTGCTTGACTACAATCAAACCAGAACTGCAGATTGACTCTTTTAAAAAAGAGATGGTAGCTCTTTATTGCGTGCTCCCTCCAACTTTTTTTTTGAGTGGGGGGGGGGGGGTGGAGAGAAATTACATTCTTATTATAAGCCTGAAGGAAAGAACAGTCTACATGTTTACATGCTTTCCATTTAGTTCAGGTAAAAAACAGCAAGAGTTAATAAAAAAAATAGTGTCCTTTCCTCCTTTGGGCATCTAAGCCTTTGGCTCAGAAAGAGACAAAGTAAAGAAGGTAGCTAACAATAAAGACAACCTATCTTTTTGTAGGAACTCTGCTCTGTCCCTTCCTCACTACTCTGCCCTTTAGTAGACAGCACTGGCACACACTCATAATTCTGTAACAATCATTAATGAAAAATTCCTATGATATCTAAAAATAAGTTGTCTGCACTGTAACTTGGCGTTGTGCTTGATTGAAAAGGACACCAGTGTTCATGTGTTCAGAAGATGGGCCGGTTATTGATAAAGCTAACAGTATCTCCTGAGTGACATATAACGTAACAAGCCACTTTGTAATATTGTTTGTTTGGCCTAAAGAAAGGCCCACACACAGCTTCTGGTCAGTTGAAAGATTTTTCCACAGAATGATGTTGGAATGAGCTGTTGTTCATTTGTGGAGAGGAATTTGGATGATGTTCCCAGAGTTACATTGCTTAATGTAATTCCTTCAGATAATAAACAGACTTTGAAACTATGTCTGCCATTCTAACAAGCCTACCACAAATGTTTGCTGGTTTCCTCCACATGGCTAGGGTGTTGTGCAGAGGGCTGTTGAGTAAGAAATAAACTGTGAATTCCTCTTTGAACTGATTGCTTCTTACAAAAAGGGTAGCCCATTTTAGTTTTCTCTACCAAAAAATGCAAGAGTATGCATTCCTTTCATCACCATAGGTTGTTTGCAATTAACAGATGATACCTTGACTGTGTTTAATGTAAATTTCATACTAGGTTATATTTGTTGATGTTATCTAAATATTCATATAACAGTTCATTGGGGAAAATGTAGCTATAACATAGCATGATGAATAGCAGCTTCCATAACTGGGAAAGGAGGTAGACAGGAGCAGGAGGATTTGAAACCTCTTTCCCCAATGTCAGTGTTTCAGTTAAAACTGAATCATTTTCGGAAATGGGATCATTTTTTCTGGCTTTAAAACTTTCAAAGTAAAACAAATATTTGCATATCTAATCAAAGCTCTTCCATAATGCATTTGTCCCAAAGATGGGGTGGGGGCATGAATATATCAACTCAAAGGTCATATGGACAGGAATTTTGGACAAGAATTTCAGACAGGAATTTCAGACAGGAATTTTGGACAGGAATTTCAGAAGCTGTTTTAAGAAACAGTTGGGCCCAACAAAGAGCTTGGGATGTAGTGTGTCATTCCATATTGGAGTATTCCTTTTCAGTAATAATGCATTCCTTGACCTGCCTACAGCAAAAATACTCAGTTTGTGATGTCCACAATGGATTTTGCTATGCATAACTGTGCATGCTATCCAATCACCTAGCAGCCTTTTGTGCCATCCTAGCAGGTACCATCTCCGAGAATAATGTTTTCCTGCAAAATTGAACCAGAAACTGAAGGAGCTTCTACAGATCAGAACTGATGGTATGTTATTTAATTTTGAAAATATATCACTGGATTTATGCCTCACCGTAATCATTTGACAATCAAGATGGCTTATAGTACTAAAGAATATATATAGAATGCAAGCAAACAGCACTAGTGTAATCAAAATCCAAGTATAAATCAAGCACTAAAAGAAATGAACAATAACCCTTACAACAAAATAATTAGAAGAAAATATATGCTTTTACCAACTTTCGAAATAATGGGTGGGGGGTAGCTTATCTTCCTAGGATAGGGGTTTTCAAAGTATAGTGGAGACTTCTCCAAGATCAAAAGTCATTTAGAGAGAAATCACATTGTTTGAAAATTCAGTCAATCTTGCACAGACAAAATAGGAGAGCTGTCAAGACATTCTTTAGGCTTTGTTCCTTACTTTATCTGCACAAGCCCCAGGAAGCAATTGCATTACAGGTAGTATCCAATTTATGACCATTTGTTAGCAATAGCAATAGCACTTAGACTTATATACCACTTCATAGTGCTTTACAGCCCTCTCTAAGCGGTTTACAGAGTTGGCATATTGTCCCCAACTATCTGGGACCGCATTTTACTGGCCTCCAAAAGATGGAAGGCGGAGTCAACCTTGAGCAGTGGTGGGTTGTCCCCGGTTCAGACCGGTTCGCAAGAACTGGTAATAAAACCGGCGGGAGGCCCCGCCCACTGCCCCAGATGTCATCAGAAGCAATCTGCGCATGTGCAGAAGCAAGGCGCACAAGTGAGTGAAGCGGGCGGGCGCGATCCCATTGCGAACCAGTAGTAAAGGTAAGTAGAACCCACCCCTGACCTTGAGCCTCGTGAACCTCGAACTGCCAAATTGTACTGCAGTACTGTACTCTAACCACTGCACTACCATGGCTCATCAAGGAACTATTTGAAGTTACAATGGCTCTGAAAAAAGTGAGTTATGGATTGGTTGTCACACTGATGACTGTTGCAGTGCCCCTGTGGTCACATGATTACGAGCAGCCACTTATGACTGTTGTAGTACCCCTGTGGTTACATGACCACAAACAGCCATCATTTGTTTATGAGGGTTGCAGAGTCCTGGGGTCATGTGATTGTCATTTGTCACTTTCCCAGCCGACTTTTGACAAGCACAGTCAATGGGGGAAGCCAGATTTGCTTAACAATTGCGATGATTCTCTTAACAACCATAGCAAAAAAGTCACAAAATCAGGTCCAGTCACATGATGACTCACTTAATAACCACATTGCTTAGCAACAGACGTTCTGGTCCCAATTGTGGTTGTAGATTGAGGATCACAACTTTTTGAATTCTGCAATATATAGATTGTATTTAATTATGAAATTGATTGGTATATTTCTTGCCTAACCCTAACCCCGTAAAATCATTACCCTTCTTCACAGGGAATGTTCAGACAAATTCATGTAACTTTTTAGGGAGTGAATTTTGCTTAGGAGGAAAATGGTAGAGTGCTGTTTCTATATACCAGATGGAAAAACACAATGGAGATGTATCTATAGAAGGGTGCTTCTTGCTGGACTATAGAGATTCATAGTGGAACAGATAGTTCTTTAGGTACATGCCCTGAGAGGTTCAGGGCTTTGTAGGCTAATGTTAATACTTCAAATTTGGTGTGGTAAGCAACTGGCAACCACTTTGGATATTTCAGTATAAGAATTATATTTTCTCTGTATCTTGCACTGGTCAGCAGCTTAGCTGCTGCATTTTACAAAAATGGCCATTTCTGGACAGTTTTCAAGAGTAGCCTTACAAATAATGCATTTCAGTGCAAAAAATAGGTTTTAAACTAGGCATGGATAAATTGCTAAGTCCAGTTGGCACAGAAAAGATCACAACTGGTGAACTAACCGTATGTATGAACACCACTTGAGAGTTCAGTGAGAACTATTAATTAAGAAGCACTCCCAAACAAGCATTGGAATCAAGATAGAAACTTGTGAACCAAGATATCAAATAGCAGTTCTCTAATGCTCCTTTGAGGGTATGACAAGAAAGAACTGTTAGAATTTCAGAAGTCTTATGGTCAGATCTGAAGAAAGTAATTATGGAGATGCCAAGGCCATTGGATGACAAAAGGGTAAAAAGGAGTCTGCAAATAGGCCAAAATCCTGAAAAGAGGCCTCAAGAATGCAGTCAGCAAGGATCCAATATTTGAAGTACTGTATTTCAGCCAAAAGAGCCTTGGTAGTACAGTGGTCTAAAGCACCCTGTTACTAAGACCAGCTGCCTGCAATTCCTGCAGGTTCAAATCTCGCCAGGCTCAAGGTTGACTCAGACTTCCATCCTTTCTAAGGTAGGTAAATTGAGGACCCAGTTGTGGGGGCAATAAGCTGACTTTGTATAAATATACAAAAGAATGAAGGCTATTGCTTAGCGCATTGTAAGCCGCCCTGAGTCTCCGGAGAAGGGCGGCATATAAATCAAATTAAAAAAAAAAAAGCATTACATATGTTACATGAGCTCTGGTAGTGCAGTGGTTAGAATGCAGAACTGCAGGTTACTTCTGCTGACTGCCGGCTGCCTGCAATTTGGTAGTTTGAATCTCACCAGGCTCAAGGTTGACTCAGCCTTCCATCCTTCCAAGGTCGGTAAAATGAGGACCCAGATTGTTGGGGGCAATATGCTGACTCTGTAAACTGCTTAAGAGTGGTCTGTAAAGTACTGTGAAGCGGTATATAAGATAAGTGCTATTGCTATTGTGATGCTTTAAAAAGAAGTTGTGGAGCAGTAATGGTGCAGAAATAGCAGCTATAGCTTTTTCTAGTATAGCAACGATTGAACTAAAAGACGGTATGTCTAGATTGAATTATTAGTGGTGTTGCTTGGAGTGAAATGGTCCAATTTGCTCACTGTTGAGACAGAGGATAGTTTTACAACCATATCATAAACCGTTAGAGGTCAAAATGAAGAAGCTCTTAATTAACAGCCCTAAGATGCATGATTCTTAATTTTCAAGTCTATGAAATGAGCGTGAAACACTGTGTACAGAAATTCTGTGCACGCAACTGAAACATTAAGCAAAATATAATATTCTGTACAAGGATTGTAGAATAGACAATTGAGATAATTAATATAAAACAAGATTTCTCATTTCTGAAAAATGGTTTCAAAGCAGTACAATGAAGTAGAGAACAGGCTGGTGTGCTTCAGGCAGTTTCAGAAACCATCCTAAAGGGCTGGCAATAGGATAAGACAAAATGCATATTACCAGTTGCAGGATGAACGTTGTACTAAAGCTGTACAAAGCATTGAAAGAAGTGCTTTGTAAAGCATATTGACAAGGGAAAGTACCCTTCCTCAAAATGCTGAGACAGCTATATTCTTCAGAAAGCTTGGCATTCTGTCTTCAGCACTTTCCCAGGATTGTACTTTGCCAGAGGTCTGCAGGCAAACGCACTGGGAAGGCCCATGAAGCGAGATATGAAGAGGAATGCTTGTACCAAAATATCTCTTTGAATGCCTTGCACAGTCCTATTATATACAGTACTTTTGATTTTGTTTAAGGGAGAGAGAGATAAATGATCCCAGCAGTTCTGATTTCAAAAATAGATTTCATATTTCACATCTGGGATAAAACAGATTCATGACAGAAACTAGAATACTTGCCTGTCTATTTGACCTGAAGAACCACTTGAAATCATGCAAAAGGAACAGTGTGAGATATCCAAAAATAAACAATACAAAAATACATTACATTCCTCCCGGCAATGGAGAAGGTAGGAATAAAAAATTTCAATATCTATGATAGAGATTATGAAGTCAAGAAAAGAATATGTAGCTGTTTTGGGGATGTGGTTTATTTAGAAAACCTGTAGGCCAGGATTGTGATCGGGAAGCATAAGACTCATTTTGCAGGGAATAGAATATCTGACATACAGGTGATCCCCGACTTAGCAATCACAATCGAGGCAGGAATTTTCATTGCTAAGCAAGGTGATTGTTAAGTGAGTTGTGCACGATTTTATAACCTTATGAGGAAGGAATGAGGAGGGAGGAAAGAAGGCAAAAGGAGGAAAGAAAGGAAGGGATAGAAGGAGGGTGGGAAGAATGGGGAGTAAGGAAGACAAGTAAGAAGGAGGAAGGAAGGAAGAGGGACGGAGCTAGAGAAGGAAGCAAAGAAGGAAAAGGGAGGAACAGAGAGAAAGGAAAGGAAAGGAGTGATAGGGACTGGGGAAGGAAAGAAGGAAATAACTGGGAAAAGGAAGAGGGATCAGGGAAGGCAGGGAGAAAGAAGAAAGGAAGAGGGAGGAAAGAAGGAGGGAAGATTTTTAACTTTCACTGAGAGCTTGCCACACGAAAACTCAGTGGTGAAGCTGACAGGAAGTTGGAAGCCTCTCCTGCTCCCACTAATTTTTTTGCCTGGCTGTGGTCATTCTGTTTCTCTCTTTAGGTAAGGAAATATCTCTGAAACTATAACCCAATAAGTCACAGGTTGTCTAGTGACTACCTAAGAATGGTCAGCATTTAACTCTGCGCCTGCCATTTGATGTTAAAAATCTGTTCATCCCTATTTTGAGAAAGATGGGTTTAATATAGCAGTCCATTGTCCTAGCCACACACAAAAGATTTATACAATAACTTCTATTACATTATCAGAAATTATGAAGGCATTCTCCACACATTAAAAATGTTCCATTCTATTTATAACATGTATATGTATTGTATCTGTTTATATATGTGTAAAACATGACCATTAGATACGTATATTCAGAATTCAAGAACCAGAATGCTCAATAGCAAAACAAGCCTCTAACAGCCCATATTAATGAAATGTTACAGTTAAGATTTTAATCACATACAAGTCAGAAAATTCTCAGTTCCCATAGCAACCTTAATCCTGTTTCCTTTGTTTCTGTTTTACCATAGAACCATTTCATATCCATACATGAGAGAAACAAAGTACATAACCACTTAAAGACATCCAAACTCAATATTTACATTCAATCATGAATACTAGATTTATATTATGTTGTTATTCATTACTGAGTAAAATCTTTGTTTTCTAGTAGACACTCCAGCAGTCTTTATTTTCCTTAGTGACTAAATAGAATTTTGATATAAATGAATGAAATCCAAATACTATATGAATGAAACAATACGCTAGGTAGCAACAATAATACCATGTTCTCAATAAAATATTACAAATGTTGACAGGAAATATATATTGCTCTTAATGATGAGTAGTAGACTTTCTCCGTAATTAAATATGTGATTTATTAAATACAGAACAGTGTTTATCAAACTAGTATTTTACAGGTGTATTAGATTAAATCCTCTATTACTGGGTGTGTGGACTGTGTTGAGATTTGCACTCCACAAACTGGTGTTCCAGGTTGAGGAGGACTGTTATAAATTGATATGCACGTGCTCAAAAATGAAACACTATAGATCAATGGTGAGGAATGTTGAAACAGTAGTTCACAGTATCTGGATGGCTGCAGGTTCCTTCATCCCTAATTTGAAGTGTGAAAGAGGCCTTAAAAGTGAAAAAGGTCATACATTTGTTTGTCAGAAGCTTACTTTCAGAGCAGAGAATATTATAGGCTTGGAGAAAGCCTAGAGTGTATGTGCTTTTATTTATCAATAGATCACATTATACATGTTTGTATATATGTATGGCATCCATATTTATTATAGCTGCCAACCCAGTGGTGGAATGTAAAATTTGTTACTACCGGTTCTGTGGGCATGGCTTGGTGTGTGTGTGGATAATGTGACTGGGTGGGTGTGGCCAACTTTTTTTTTTTTTTAACTTTTAAAACCATTTTTTCTACAACCTCTTCAGCGAAGAGGTTATAAAAAAAATGCTTTTAAAAGCCTCTGATGATCCCAGCTGAGTTGCCTGATTGTCAGAGGCTTTTTTTTTTTTTTAACTTTTAAAAGCATTTTTTCGGCTGAAGAGGTTGTAGAAAAAATGCTTTTAAAAATAAAAAATAAAGCCTCTGATGATTGCGCGGTTCAGCTGGGCATGGGGAGGGGGGCAGGGACTTTTGCTACTGGTTGTCCGAACCACCTGCCGCCATCGCTACTGGATCGGGCAATCTGGTCCGAACCAGGAGCATTTCATCCCTATGCCAACCTCACTATTAAGTCTTATATGTAATTAAATTCAATAGATAACAATTTTATATAAAGCAGTAATATGGAGTGGCACTTCTGGTTTATTCATCCTGGAATGTTATTGCAGAATTATATATGTCAAATAAGTATTGGGGAGATCTGGGTTCAAATCCCACCTCAGACTGGAAGCCTCCAGGGTGAACCGGTGCAGATAAAGTACAGGATGGCAAGAATTACAAATGCCATTAAGACCTTCTTGAAGAAAATATATGCATATATCTGCATATAATTGTATATACAAAATAAAAAATAATAGTGCTCAGAGGCACTAGCTACAGAGCTACCAAGTTGCTAGATTTTTTTCCGTCACAGTGTCTTTGAATCTGCTTTTGCCACACACAGATGTTTTGATTTCTGCAACTCTGGTCTTTCTGAAAATAGGTGGTGAGCGGAGCAGAAGAGGAGAATAAGATGATTCTTAAACAAAGCGATGACTTAAGAATTTTTAGCTATCATGACAACGCAAGCACTTTCCAAATTTTGGATTTAACTCCCAGAGCATCCACCGAAAGTTACTTCCAAGTTCTAATTTTAAGTGTGACTGTGAAAATTCCAAAAACCAAGTAATACAGATATTCGTTGACTTACGGCAATGATTGGAAGTGCAATTTCTGTTTCTGTCATAAAGTTTGATGTCATGGAACTGTAATGCTTAGTGACTGCACTCCTGGCAGTCTTAATTACTGCCGTAACTCCAGGTATGTTGGTTGTTAAGCGGGAAGTGGAAGTAGATGCTGATAAGGAGCTCAGAGGTGCTGGGGGGTGGGGGAGACACTGGGAGACCCAGTGAAGATGATGTGCAAGTTGGGGCATGCTGCAGTGTGGCACGGGTTTAAGGAAGCCAGGAAAAGAGGGTGTGGGGTGCATGTGTGCATATGTACAAGTGCATGAAATTTGGGGAAAGAATATGCTGAGATCAGGAGCTTTTTGATGTGCTATGGCTCTGGAGCTGCAAAAAAAAATCCCTGATTATGACCTCCCAAAGTTACTCAAGATGTTAATTTGGGAAATATGAGAACTTTTAAATAAGTTTCTAGGATATAATTCAGGACTCTGAATGTCTTCTTATATTCTTATTTGGATAAATTAGCATTTCCTTTATTCAGAATTTCTCTTATTAACCAGTGAGTAAGATGTAAATGACTAAAAATACTCTGCCCCGGCTGCTACCAACCACTATTATTCCTTGGTATTTCAACATTACAAATATTGAAGAGCATAAATATTATTTTAATAAGATTCAGGGTATATTGTATTGTATTGTATTCTGGCACAATGCATTAACAGTATAATTTCACTCGCCCCTATCTCCCTAATTTTAACTAGGGAATAAAATCTGCTGCAGGCTTGTATTCAGAGTTCTGCCAAGGATTACATAGAATTTTGTTACAATACCAGTTAGTAGCATCTGTGCAATGCCTGAATTCAGAAGACAGTTCAATATATTACATATATATGATAGTAATTAAATAGATGGTAAATGCAATGGCTTTGACTCAAAATGGGAAAAATATGATTTGAATTGTGTATTGTTTTATAATGATCTTGTTACCTTCAGTGAGAAGAAAGTATAAAAATCCACTGAATCGCTAAATACTTTAGATGGTCAGATGCTTCCAGCTATTTGAGCTACTAACTGCACAGTATCAAAATTACTCATGTATATTACTATCTAATACATACAGTTGTAATACACAAAATTGCAATATTTTTGTTTTTTGGAAATTGGTCTACCCATGTTTCCCTGAAAATAAGACTGCGTCTTATATTTTTTTCCCCACCAAAAAGGGCACCAGGTCTTATTTTTTGGGGGGAGGGGGAGATGTTGTCCACTGATTCACCTAACTTGTGTGCGTTGCCCCTGGCCTCTTTTTTGCTGTCAGAGGCTTCAGGAACTTCTTCTGCAGCCCACAAGGCTAGTAAGGCTTTCCTGAAGGCCTCTGCAGCTGATCGATCCAGAGCTTTGTTATCAGCTGCAGAGGCCTTCAGGAAAGCCTTGCAGACAGAAGAAATGGGCTGGCAAGGCAGATGTCGGGGTGTGCGCGGCCTGGCTGCAACTGTCCAAAGATAAGTAGGGCAGCTCCACCCTTCCATTCCCACCCTAGTTTAATTTTTACCCCTGCACCCTGGAGTGGGCAGGGTTTTAATTAGGGCTTATTTTGTGGGTAGGGTTTATATTGGGCACACGTGTCAAAATCAAGCTAGGACTTACTTTCGGGGTAGATTGTATTTTTGGGAAAACATGGTACTTATATTACTTTTGCTGTGCATACTTTCTTTTGATAATATTTGTCAAAGGATTACCTACTTCAGATTTTTCTGTGTTGTTGTATATTAAGTAGGCTTTATCACTCAGCTAAATTACAGTGCAAGAATCCCCTATGCTAACTGACAAGCATTGTAGTGTAAATGATTTAATTTACCAGCCGAAGCATGAGTCTACCTATTATTGTACTGATCAGTCATTGCATACTAAAATCACTCATCCTTAATATAATGATTTTGTATCCCTACAGAGAATCTGAATCATCAGAAAGTCATTAGATACAGTAAAAAATATGAAAATTGCTGTGGCACAGCAGTAAACACTATTAGTTGTTAGTTAAAACAGCATTTAATTTAGTCATGGAATAATTTATACATTCTTTATTCTGCTTGGTTCACAAACCATTGTGGAATCTAACAACACCCCCTCTGCCAATGGTTAAAAGATGGAAAAATAAAAATGAAATACTTTTTTAATGACAAGTTGAGCAATGTGATGTATGAATCCTTCATATCTATCTATCTATCTATCTATCTATCTATCTATCTATCTATCTATCTATCTATCTATATATATGCTGGAGAAAAAAAGCCTAGAAACTAGTGGATTGGGATTTCACTGAACTAGGGCTGCATAAAAATCTTGATTTACGTAGGAAGAACCTGGCTAAAGAGAAATACATATATATATATACACCAGGGGTGGGTTCTAAATTTTTTTACTACCGGTTCTGTGGGCGTGGCTTATTTTGTGGGTGTGGCTTGGAGGTCATGTGACTAGGTGGGCGTGGCTAGCTGGTCAGATTAATTTCTGGAAGGTCCTCGCAGTTACGACCAGTCCTCGCACTTACGACCCGACTCATTTGTTTGCTTTTAACACTGATCAGCTGTAGAACGGCCCTTTGAAGCCCCGCGGCAAGAGTTTAAACAGTTTTTTTCCCTCTAGTTATCAGTTGGGACTCAGGAGGCAGCAATAGATTGGGGGTGGGACCAAATAAAAGGTAAGAATAACGTGGGTGGGTGGGGAGGTGGGAGGGTGTGGGGGGAGAACCGGTTCAGTGACGTCATATCGTCACCGCTACCGGCTCGGCCGAACCGGACCGAACCGGGAGGAACCCACCACTGATATACACATATATATATATATACACACACAAACACATACAGACACACGTGTTTTAAAATAAATAATCTAATGGGAGGATAAATGTTAATCATTATATTGCAAACTTAAAGTTATTTCTTACAGAAAAAGTAAGAATACAGAAGTGGGGAAATGGTAGCCTACATCAATCTAGAAATAATATAGTTTCCCAAGTCTGATTTCCTCCAGAAATGTTGAAACTACATGTTGGCTGGGAATTCTGGGAAGTGCTAGCTTTGGGAAATTAACTTCAAACATTTTTGTGTGGTAATGTGGTTGATTTGATATTGCTATCTGCTTTCTAACAGTAACTAAGGAAAGTGTATCATGGCTCTGTAAACTCGTATGTTTTCCTAAGGAGTCACCAGTTCTTTAGTAGATTTTATGTTTATTTCCATACATGGTTACAGCAATGATTTATGGAAAAATTGTGTGAGGCTTCCCTAATTAGCATTTGTTTTATCATGCCCTCCTGCCGCAGCTTTTCATTAGAATCTCTTAGAACATATAGAAGATACATTACACTCACTGTCAAAGAATTGGTTCATATTCATGATTGAATGTGGCATAAATGCTTCAGACATCAGTTATTCAGATCCATGAAATATTACCCACAGTTAATTCTTAGTGGGTTGATGTAATTTGGAGCATAAAGTCTAAAGGCATAGGCATGTATCAGAGAATATTGATTTTATGGAACAGATAATATTTGGAGTATTTGGAGGAAGGGTGAACTTTGATTTGTTTCAATGGCTATATGCATGAGGATATGAAGCTATCAGAATAGTACCTTGCATTAAGATTTATGGTATTATTCATTTATACCTAGAACGATAATGAAGGGAACTTCTCCAACATAGATTCCAATGTATAACAACAGCATCTGTGATCATAGCTGATATTAAAAAAGTCATGGTGGGGTTATATCAACAGTAATATATTATACATATCAACTGTAAAGGTAAAGGAAAAGGTTCCCCTTGCACATATGTGCTAGTCATTCCCGACTCTAGGGGATGGTGCTCATCTCTGTTTCAAAGCCGAAGAGCCAGTGCTGTCCGAAGATGTCTCCTTGGTCATGTGGCCGGCATGACTAAATGCCAAAGGTGCACGGAACGCTGTTACCTTCCCACCAAAGGTGGTCTCTATTTTTCTACTTGCATTTTTTATGTGCTTTCAAACTGCTAGGTTGGCAGAAGCTGGGACAAGTAACGGGAGCTCACCCCATTACACGGCACTAGGGATATCAACTGTAGTGTATTATTAAAACAGATGCAGTTTTCTGAATCAGAGATAAGAACCCCACTGGATGTTTTCACTTTTCACACTGGAAAAAGAAATGATAGAGGATCACTTCTTCTCTTGCTTCCTAGAGATTTGGTAGCAATTGTGGGAAGAAGAACAATGGATTAGATAGACTTTCAGTCAGATTCACAAAGTGGTTCTTATGTTCTTACTATGGGGAAGCTACCTTTCCGCCTTGATCATACTCTGCCACAGTTCATCTCAGGGTTTTGGGTTTTTTTGGGGTTCACTCAGTATATTCTCAGAACAGCTAATGTATCCTTAGGATGTCCTTGTTTTAGAAACAAAGCAGGAACTCCAATGCCAGGTCATAAATAGGTGTATCACAAAATAGGCAACAAATGTGTTGTAAGAATCTATTGTAAAAAAAAAAAAAATACTGACTCCACATCAGTGATATGGATGCATGTTTAAATGTCCCACACATTGAATTGGCTGAGGAAAAGTATCATTCTGTGAATTGCCCAGGATGAGGGGATGGAGGAAGAGCACCGGCAGACCAGTAGCGGGAGGGGACCGCTGCTGGAGAGCTAGCTGAATATACATTATCTTGTAGGGTCAGCTACGGTGGGAGGCCTGGGACGAAGTGGGTGTGTTAAGGTAGCTGTACTCAATTGTCCCATTCCGGAGTAAGAATGTCCAAGTAACTTTGCTTCCTCTTGTTTCACTTACTCTTTCTCACACAAATACATGAGTTGATAATTACACAATAGGAGATTAAGCCAATGTCCTGTAGAAAGAGGCAGGCATGAGACAATGTGGGAGCAAACAATTGAAGAATAAAAATTACAGAATAACAGAGTTGGAAGGGGCCTTGGATGTTCTCTAGTCCAACCCCCTGTTCAAGCAGGAGACCCTATATCATTTCAAACAAGTGGCTATGCAATCTCTTGTTAAAAACCTTCAGGGATGGAGCACCCACAACTTCTGGAGGCAAGCTGTCCCACTGATTAATTGTTCTAAGTGCCAAGAATTTTTTCTTTATTTCTAGGTTGGATCTTTCCTTGATTAGTTTCCATCCATTATTGAGTAACTACAGTGGGCCATATTAGATAGCATTGTAGAAGCTGGATTTTGATCTGTAGAGGTTTTCCCTTGCTTGGTCTTTCTCACTTATTTGTTTTTCTTCCTTTGTTCCTCTTTTTCTCTATTATAGACAGCGTAGGAAGAGAGTTGTATTAATCAGAATAGTCAAAAGTCTGGTTACACTTTTTCAGAGTAACAATTTTTATAAAAATAATTAACTTTAATGAAATACATCTCATTTCATCAGATTAGTTCATGATATGATATGCTTTTTAATAAAAGTTGGTAGAATAAAAATGGGGAAAAAAAACAAGATTGTTACCAGACTCCTTTTAACTTGGTCCATTGCTCATTCATTGCTCTTTCTTATCTGGTCTCACCTGCTGGTTTGTTGCATGCACTCATCTGACTCTTTCTTCCCAATCACTCATCTTTCTCTTTGTATGTGCTTCATTGCCTCCATTGTTCACTCTTCCTTGTTCCATTGCTTGCTTTATCGCATGCATGCTATATTTCTCACTCACGTTCTTACTCACTCTTGCTCCTGTCTGTTTCTCTTGCTCTCCCTCTCTCTCTCTCACTTATTCATTCTTTTCTTCTCTCCATTATTCTCTTATGCACTTTCTTGTTCCTTTGCTGAAAAAAACCCCCAATGTCAGAGGGCTGCTGTTGTCTTACATTGGTGGGTGGCTCTTTTTAACCCACACTGCTCTGTTTTACAAGCTGCCATTCAGGTCACTTATACAGTATGATTGTGCAGATAAGAAACTCACACCAGGAAACACCCGGTCAGCAGTTCATACCATCTATCTTTTGCCTGAGGTTCCCTGCCATCCAAGCCATGGGCAGTGATTGCCAGTGATGGGGGGTGGGGAGGGAGTGCTCTAGGCTCTGCTATAATATCACCATAATCGTCATAAAAACAATAAATCATACATTCAGGAGGCTGCCCTCTCCCATTCAAGACTGGTGTGCAACTTGCGGGTCCTTCTGAGTTTGCAGCTACTGCTTGAAGAGCAAATGGCAGCTGTGGTCAGGAGGGCCTTTACACCGGTTCATTTTATGCACCTTTTCTTTGATTGGAGGCCTTTCAGACAGTTACTCATGCCTTAGTCATCTCTTGATTGGTCTCTACATGGGACTGCCTTTGAAGACCATCTGGAAGCCACAGCTGATTCAAATTGCAGTGTGCAAGCAGTAACAGGAACCTTGTGTCATCACAATTTGGAGACAAGCAATCTTTCAGCTATCCAAGCCCTATGCCATACAGGACTTTATAGGTAATAACCAGCAGCTTGAATTTCATTCAGAAGCCAACTGGTAGCAGTAGTGATTAGGAAAGAGGGCATTATCCTTATCTCTGGGGTGACAAAGACCTGACATTCTGGCACAGTGAGTATGTTCCAGGTCCCCTCCATTAAACATGGTGATTTTGAGGGACCAAGGAAGTATGCCTTCTTTGTCACCCCAGAGATAAGGATAATGCTCTCTTTCCTAGGGTTTCAGAAACCTCTTAAAAATTGGCTTTGGCCCTGGACCCTTGGCCCCTGCCCTCCTTTGTCTGATTTGCATTGTCTGTGCTGTTTGTTTGATTTTCTGTTTTACCTGTTTTTATGGATTTTCATGTTTTATATGCTGCCTAGGGTCCACTGGAGTTGGGCGACTAATAAATTCAAATGAATAAAGAAATAAAAGAAATAATACACAGAACAAGAGTTATGTTGGAAAGAAATGGAAAACACCACTTTATCACTGGATCAGATGGCATTAGGAGCTTCAGGAATGGGTTAGGGATGAAATGAATGCTGTGTTATGAGGTCAGGGTTAAAGAATGATTAGCAAGGTATTCTAAGGCACAGTTAGGGAGATGTGTAGATGTGGTCTCTCCCTATCTTCTGCTATAAATGCAGACTTAATGGAGCGGAACTGACAGTTCTAGTAGCTGCTTGAAAAGTTCTCATTACTTAGTAGTTGGAGTCACTACTGCCTGTTTAATAACAGTGGATTACTTTTTATGGTCCTATGCAAGCCATCTCTTCCTAGGGAAACCTGAGACACAAACTACAGAAAGGGAGGAAGAGAATTCAATCCTATTAATCTTTTGTGGTTTTCCAATTATTATTTTTATTATTTGTGCCTTTGAATCACTGTTGATTCCTGGCAACTGCCTGGACAAGTCCATGCGGTTTATTGGCAAGATTTTAGAAGTGGTTTGCCATGTCCTGCTTCCTAGGGCCGAGAGAAAGTTTGTGAGTTTCACAAAACTTTGCCCATTTTCAAAAATGTAATAGGATTAGTATCCAGGATCTAATTCAAAGACACAATGTACATGAATTGTCTTTACCAGACGTTTATGGTGAACAGATTAATGTCGGCTTTAAAACTGTCTTTGTGATTCTTAAAGAGACTGAAAAGCCTGAATTGATGGTTTCTATTAAATCTGATATCACCTCTCACTGGAGAAGGAGAAGGATAGACAGTGACATAAACAGGGAAAATAAATTTCTACTCCCCATTTCTAGGAATGAACAGCTGGAATTATAGATATCTGGATAGAGAATAGATAGACCAATAAATGAACATGGCTGGAAAAATGATGTAAAGGCATATTCTTTCTTTCTTGTCATTATTTATACCCTGATCTTGTTTATCAAAATAAATCTAAGTAATAGAATACTAAGTATCCAATTGAAACTGCATGGTGAAATGATAGGGACCAATTGCTGAAACTAAGAAAAAATTAGGTTAATAATCAGTCTGAACAGGAGATTTCTGGTACCAGTCTAAGGTACTTGAAAATGGAGATTAGAAATGTTGATAAACTATTTTGATTATAGTAGCAATAGTAATAATAGCAATATACTATAATACAGTGATCTGAAATCAAACATGAGATACATAATACCGTAACTGAAGTGGGGGAGCAGTAGGAGCCCATTTCAACCAATCCCTGATTTGCTTAATGGCAAAAGTTAACAGAAGAAGATAAAAAAGAAATCTAGAAATAAATTTCAAAATATCAGAAGGGGTTTGTGAGTATATGTTTGTGTACAGGTAGTCCTCAACTTGCAGCCATTAGTTTAGTGGCCATTAGAGGTTACGAAGGTAATGAAAATAGTGATTTGCAACTGGTCCTCACACTTACGACAATTGCAGAGTCCCTGCAGTCACATGTTTGAATTTGGACATTTGGCACCTTGGGATCTATCTACTTACCTACCTACCTACCTACCTACCTACTTACCTACTTATCAGAGTTGGAAGGGATTTTGGAGGTTCTCTATTCCTACACCCTGCTCAGGCAGGAAACCCTATACCAGTGATGACAAACCTTTTAAGCATAGAGTGCCCAAACCAGAAGGCAAACACGCCAGAGCACTGGAAACCTGACAACCAGCTGGCCGGTGCACATGTGCGACTTGAGAACCCAACAACCAACTGGCTGAGCTGGGGCGATAGCGCATGTGCCCACAGAGAGGGCTTTGCGTGCTACCTCTGGCACATGCCATCTGTTGTGACTCCGACCCCCGAGCCCGTCTTATCGGAGGGAGAAGGCTCCGAAAGTGAAGGAGAGGAGTTGGCCAGGCGTCCCTCTCCAGGACCCTCCTCTCTGGCAATGCCTCAGGTGTCTCCCGAAGAAGAAGAGATTGGCCAGGAGCCAGGTATCACTGAGCAATTGCAGTCAGACAGTGACGGAGATAAGTCTTGGCTGGATCCACGCCAGCATCGGAGAGACAAGTGCATGTAGCAGAAAAGGAGACATGCCAGAGATTGGACCACACCCCACAGGGGATAAAAGGGGATGTGGTAGCCATTCAGGCTCTGTGACGGACAAAACTAAACAACTAGCGAGTCGCATTGTATCTCTGAAACTACATTATCTGCCTGTCTTGGATTTAATACGGACTGGACTTGACAATTCTGTGGCTTTGTGTATTTGTTTTGATTCTCTCTGTGTAAAGTTCTTGGCAAGCAGCTACTGGGTTGCTGCCAATCCTGTTATCGAAGGAATTTATTGTCTGCAAGTTTTATTTAACTCCTAGCTGACTGTTTGTGTGTGTGTGTGAGACGGGGACAGAACACCATCATGGCCCTATACTATCTATCTATCTATCTATCTATCTATCTATCTATCTATCTATCTATCATCTATCTATCCAAATAACTCAAGGTGGCAAACATATCCAATACACCTTCCTCCTATTTTCCCCAAAACTACAACCCTGTGAAGTGAGTTGGGCTGAGAGAGAGTGACTGACCCAAGGTCACTCAGCTGGGTTTCATAGCAGGACTTGAATTCATGGTCTCCCGATCTTCTCAGATAGCTTCTGCCAAGTAAAGTCAACGGGACAAGCTGGATTCACTTAATGACCATAGAAAATGCTTATAACATTGAATACAACTCACTTAATGACTGGATTGCTTAGGGATGGACGTTCTGATCCCAATTGTGGATATAAGTCAAGGACTACCTGATTGTGGATGGGTGATACAGAGACCGTAGTGATAGTAAAAGAATATTAATAACATGACAGTGGTGTCTTGATGGAGGCCCTGAAGGAGGAAGAATCTTCTTTTGGTGCTAAAAATGGCTAATTGTTTCACATTTGCAGACAACAGCATACAATAAAATGTCCAAAAGAGATTCACCAAAATAGTGAAGGCATTTCTATACCAGCCACCCCTCCCCCGCTTCAATTTCCTTTTGCATTTTTATAGGAACTGAGTCTGCTAGCGGGATAAAGTCCTGCACTTCCTCGAATGCATGTGCTATCAAGGAGGAAGGTGTTAATTGCTATACTAATTACAACATGATTGCTTTGCACTTGTTTTGCACTTGCAGGTGATTAAATTTTTAACGAAGCATATTACTTGGCACTGTTAGCACAGTTAACACATTTCTCTCTCTCTCTCTCTCTCTCTTTTTCCCCCTCTCTCCCCTGCCTTGGGAGAAGGCCTGCACTGCAGACCCTTTGCTGGCTGCAATGTGCTGTTGTGTTTGGAAGAAATCTGTTTAGTCTGTCAGTAGAACTACCCTTGTTTTCTTGTTTGTGGAAAGAGCAATAGTCTATTAGAATCACACTCAGCATGATGGCACGAGCCAGATGCAAACACAGACCCCACTGAGATATTAGCTAAAAAGCTAGGCAGGCCTGTTTGGTGCTACTTGCCCAGATTTCCATTTAAAATCACGCCAGCTCAAGCCAGTCGGGCAGCCATCATCAACGGAGGACTTTATAGCAAGGTGGAGAGGAACAACTTCCATGTCATTTATTTTTGCGCATACAGCCTGTGCTCCCAATAGAACTACAGTACAGGAACTGTGCATCTGTTCCATCAGCAGAACTGCAGAATATTGAGAAGTAGGAACATTTTAATAGTATAGTCTGGCTGCGCGTATGACAGCAAAGAAAAAAAAAGAGAGAGCAAATTTCAGCTAGTGAGTACAATCCAGTGCCCTGTGAAGTGTATTTAAAAGTCCCATCCCAACTGCTGCTCGTGTTGTTTATTTTTTATATTGCATGCCTGCCTTATGGCAGTTGCTATGTTGCTACTATTCCATTTATTATTGCCTGTAATTACCACTAGTTGCTGGTGATGAATTTGATCTGGAAAAAAAGGGAGCTGAGCAAAAAAATAAAATAAAATGATTTGCTGCACAAAGAGAATGCAGTGAACATGGGATCTGAAATCCACCTATTTATGCAACGACCGTTCTTTTCATTGAGCGTGTTTATCTACTGATACAGATGTGAGGCCAAATTGGCTAAACATATTTAAATATAGATGTGACATCCTTGCCTTCTTTCCCATTTATACCCATAGACTTTTTCCTTATATTTAACTAGAGAGAGAATTCCCAAATCTATAATAACATTATATCAGTGATTCCCCCCGCCCTTTTTGTCGTGGGGCCTAGACTTGTGGCAGCAAAGGGAATAAACGGAGCCCAATTAAGTATGCATCTCATTGGATTTCTCCCCTTAAACATAAAACATTCATTTCAAATGTTAAAAATGATGTGGGTGATTATGTGCAGAACTTTGTATGCAAATGTGTACAGCGGGGTAAATCATGCATGCAAAGAGTGCCTCAAACTTGGTTAAAGAGGCACAATATTAAATAAAAAGATACTTAAAAATGAACAAATGGAAGAGGCAATGGAACATAGATATTTAAGAGATGCTATTTGAGGTTGTGTGAGATGCTGCCATTTACAGGCAAATTATGCTGTTTTCTCTCAAATGAACCAGCAAAACAATGAGCAAAATTCCATATGTTCTTTTAAAGAATGTTAATAACAGCCACAGTATGTGGAGTAGAGGACATAGGACTGGATGGTGACAGACCTTGGGGGTTCATTTTTTCCCACCCTCAAATATTTTTTTAAATTACAATCTCTCTGGTTATAGCGGCAGGTGTCTTTCTCTTTTCTCTGTATTCCCACCCGTCTTCCCCCACTCCATGGAACCACTTTGGAGATTTGCACAACATGATTCCACTAATATCTCATGCGTTGTCTTTTGAATTGGTACAACCTGATAATTAACTCTGAGTATATCATTCTGTCCAGTTCAAGGCTGCCTAACAGAGAATTGAATTAGAAGTTAATTTTGTGTTCTCGTACAACCACTGTGAAAGAGGTTGCTACTCTTCAATTTCATAACAAGAGCATGTAGCTAAAGTGGCTCTTCTGGAAGGCCACCTAGTGAGGACTTATCTGAGCAACCATTTTAAAATAGTCTCAAAGTCCAAAACCACCTACACCCTTAGACTGAAAAAATGAGATTCACACTGGCAGGGAATTCTGTAAAGTGGCTTTATCCCAATATCAAAACATTCAACTGTAATATAAACATTGCACATTGCTACTCGGCAGTAGTGCTCCCATCTTGTCATTTCCAAATACTCTCTGACAACACCCTTTGAAATTTTGTTTCATGCGAGGAGGCAAATTAATTTATTCATTGACAATTCCATTTAAAGTATCTAAAAATTCCCAAATCCTAACAAAATTGCATTTTTGTTACTACCTAACAATTACTTACCTATAAGTATAACTGTTACTATTGCCAGATTAGGCCTCTATGAAAAAAAGAAAAAAAATGTTTACTTCAGTGCTGGAGATTTGGTAATTTCAACCACTCATCTGAATCATTACCTTCTCAATGATAATGTCCCATGGTTAGAAGGAAGTTCAAGTGCTATTTAAGAATCTAAAAAGATTTAGGTAAGATTAAAATTAAATAGACTTAAACTCATTCTATTCACTTAATACAAATGTTTTTAGCCAAAAAAAGAAAATAGAAATATTTCTGTTCATATTCAGTAGATATCATGAACCAGCTTTTGCAACTGCCTTGTGTATTTTTCTCTTTCATAGATATTCAGGTTTCTTACTTGAAGCATCCCACATTTATAAACCAATCACTATTTTATTTTAATTGCACTTTTGCTATATTTCAGATTCCATCCATTTTAGATGGGAATTTATTTTTGTTACTGCTTATAAACTCAACCTGACACTTTCCATGCCTAATTATATCTGTATAACAATGATATACACAATAAATAAAATTACTCCCTGTCCATTGATATTAGAGAAGATATACCTATGCACATTCAAAACTACAATTTCATAATGCTATCATGGTGCAAGTGAGCTGGAAATGTCTTTCATCTATTGCAGGTCATTCTTGCTCAACCAGATACTCTCAGATATATACTGTATTTCACACTAATGGCTAATGGTCATACTATCTGGAGATTATAGGATTCATAATGTAATATATATGGAGTGACTAGATTGGAAAACTATTGTTGATTATTCCTTAGATCTAGAATGGAACAATCAGTAGGTTCAGGTTTGTGTTGACTCAGACACTTTTCAATTTGCAAGCTGTGTAATTATCATACCAATCTGATGAAAATAAGCTACATACATTTGATTAATGCACATTCACAAACACTTCAGTTAAAAGTTGACTTGGTGGTATGTGGGTATATTGCTATAGACCCCTTCCTAATTCTACTTGGCTTTATTCTGACATCTCTGACAAATATTTTGAAAAAGTACAAACAACAACAACAACAACAACACATTTCCTTCATCCCGTCCTGTCAAAGATATATAAATCAAATTAATTTTAAATCAAATTTTAAAAAAAAAAGATGATTTGCATAAACTACATGGGCTTTTTTTTTCCTTTTGGAAATTTGACAATTTTAACCCATAGCCTTTTCTAACTTTGTGCCTTCCACATTGCAGAATTTTGGAAACCGTAGTTCCATACATCTGGTGGTGGAATGGTGTCCTTGTGGTAAATTAAAATTTGGCCTTCAGTGGCTAAGCAAGATGGATATGGTTGATATTCAGCATGATGGACGTGTTTAACCATGTAATATATTTTTATGTAATTACTAAAGGGAAAGATGTTCTGTTTTTTTATTATACATGAAATGATAGCTGGTTTTGACAAGTTTAATCATCCATAATTTTATTAAGAGCAGTATCTGCTACAAGGACCACTGATTGGTCTATATTCTTTTTTATTTTTTATCTAATGGATTCAATTATTCTTGTTGCAAAAAGCATGCCATCTTTTTGATGAAAACTTCATATTCCAGGCCATTAGTCACTGTCGGGCATTGGCCCCCTTTGTGCTTTTCACTGCAGATGTCATAACAGAGTGGAAATGAATCGGCAATTCTTGTGCTTTCCAATAAATTAATGTGCAGCAATATAATCCATATCCCAAATGGTAAAGTTAAGAACAGTTTGTAAGCCTATCACATAGGCTGAAAATACATTCAGATGAATTTTCTGACCCTGACAGCCTCCTGTTGTGTAGGAGTACAAAAAGCTGTTTGATTTTTAATGCATTTAAAACAATACAACTACAATGTCACAATGAGGCACAATTAATTCATTGTCTCCCTTCAGTTCTGTGTCTTGGCTTCCTTTTCTTTCTTTCTTTCCTTCTTCTTTTTAATGGAAAGGAACCTGTTCTTTCCTCTGCATTGGCCACGCACTAGTTCCCTCAATTCATACCTCATTTCCTCAGCTTTTCTCCTATTGCTTCCTCCCTGGTGTTCCAACTGGGCCGTAGCTACACTCAGCTGTCAGCCGTTCAGGGAGACTTTTCTGCTGCCGACGGGGTCAGCCACCTGTGAGTCTCCCACACTCCGCATGTGGTTGCTGCTGGAACAAGACATCTAGAGCTTGGCAAAACCTGATCTAAATTAGTTTGGCTGGATTGCAAAACTCTAGGCATCCAACTGCCAAAGAGGCAATTCATTTTTAAAGAGGCATATATATTTTTTTTAAAAAAAGTGCCATATGACCCCCAGAGCAGATGCTGCATGACAGAGGAAAACAGATCTAAATACTTGTAGGTTGGAAGAGAAAGTTGCTGATCTAGATTTTGTTATGTGATGCTTGATGGCCAGAAGGAAGATATCACAAACTATAGATCTGGGTTTTTTTTTGAGGTAGAAACAATTTGATACATGGAGAATTGGATGACTATTCTACTGAAGTTAATAGCGCAGACACTAATGATTATTACTTAGGTATCTAAGTACCATTTCCAAGAAAATGTGTTTTGGCTATCTTTTGGTTAATACAAGTATTAAAGCTTAATAAAACCCACCAAAGGAGATATAAGTCATCACCAAGTCAACCCACTGAAATAAAGGGAGCATTAAAAAAATGGTAAAAATGATAATGCATGCCAGTAATAAATATAGATGCATATATAACTGCAGTTCATTTGACTTGACATCATCCCTATTAGCAAGAAAAAGGAAGAGATGGCCTCTCTGGTTGTGACTATCTTTACACAAACATCTTGTGATAGTCACCTTGGCCCTCAGGAATGCATTACATCCTCAAGTCGGGGTGTGGGTGGGGGGTGGTTCCTATTATACAATCGGAAAGAAGTCAAAATAATCCCTTTTTTCCAAGCCTTTAAAACATTGAGTGTGGCTGCTATGTTTTTTATGGCTTTGTTTGTTTGTTTTATATAGTGGTCCATCTCACATACTTGACTCTGAGTAGTTTACAGTATTTACATGAATAAAAACCATACACGTATATAAAAATAGACTGGTTTTGTATTTTTTTTTTGGTGTGATTTTGTGGTGTTAATTGCATGCTGGTAAACTGCTCAGACCCTGTAAGTATAAATATATATATTTGAAGTAAATTTAAATATATAAATTTGTGAAAAAATAAAATAATCAAATTAAATAAGTGTTAATCTACCTTCAAAATAATTAAGCAATATATCAATTTGTTCAGAACCATTTTCCTCCTAAAATTATCCTGCTGTGAATTCTACCCTTGCTAAAATAAAGTGGGCTCGCTTTTTCTAAGTGATTTCTTGAGCTGTCTTAAAAGGTTGGGGTGCAGACTTCTCAAATGTTTCCCACTCCTATTCTAAAATATTCTTATTTCATCTACAAATTTGGTATACTATACCGTCTATTTTTTCATCCATGTAATTAAAGACAATGTTGAAGAATACTGGATTTTGAAGACAGAATCCTCAGATAACTATGGATCTAAAATACTGTATTTTTAATCCCACTTATTAAACAGTGCGAATTGAAAATAATAATGATAATAATTGGGTACTTGCTCTTCACTGAGGTTTCAAAACTAAAGTATCAAGATGCACTAAGGAAGGATCGTAGGAAGAAAAAGTAGAGAAAGCCACCATTTTATATTTATTAAATATTTTCTTTAAAAAGATAAGTTATTGAAGAAATATGTATGAAAATAAAACTTCTAGGGTTTTTATTAGCAAAATTGATATAAAATAGTTTTAATTTCTGAGATTTTTAAAAATATAATTGCTTCATTGACTACATCTATGTGGAATGAACACCTGGGAGACCATCAATCTTTGTGGCTCTTTTGATATGTTTCCATTAGGAATTGCTAGACTCAATATATAATAAATAGGATATTTTGTCTCCAAGTTTATAAACAACGGGATATTTGGGGTTTTTTGGGTCATAGATTGGGTTTTGAGTATGGAAAAACTATAAAATATGGCACAAAACATTCTAATGAAAGTATTTGAAAGATTTTTCTCAACTTCAACTAAAACTTTGTCTCCCTAATTCACAATACTGGTGATATAATCAACCCAAGCAAGTTTTCATATCTCAATGTGGAACTTGATGCTTTGTTGACATCTGAGAAAGCCAAGGTGCTAATATATTTGGAGGAGTTAATGACTGAAATTAAACCCACATCCTTTTTATACAAAAAACTAAATAACATTTTAAAAATCAATATTAAGATTATTTATAGTTCATAGATTAAAGAACGGAAGCACTCAGTAATGCAACACCAACGGTTTTAAAATGGATTTAAAATTAAAATTGATTTAAAATTAAAATTGATTCATCAAAAGATCTTATTTTGAGTTTATTACGCACACCAAAGAATTTATTCAAAAGAAGACATTAGATTTTCTCTGCTGCTAATGCAAAAAAAAAGGGGGGGAGGGGGAGGGGAGTCACTGATCAATGCAACTTGGTCTGGTGAATCATTGACATACTGAAACAATATTTTAACATACATGAATAGATTTAATGGGAAATTGTTTAGTGTTAAATATATTGATTTTATGTTAAATGATATCTCCACTCGTTGGAATTTGATTATTTTTGAGGAGTTTTGGTTGCATTGAGTCTGGGTGTTGCTAAGAGAATTATTGTGAGAAATTAAGAAAAGTAGCATTTCTAATATTAAGGGTTAGATTCAAGAATATGTGTCTTACCTGTTTTTAAAGGGCAATTTTCTATCCAAAATGACTATGTTTTTCTATGGCATAGATTTTAGGATTTTGAAATGTTAGAGAATCATTGATTATTTTTTCTCTCGAATGTAAATTCAAAAATCTATTTGAGATTGATTAACATGTGACATATATAGTTTACTCCTTTTCTCATTTTTGCTTTACTTTTGTATTTTTATGTATTTCTTTCCTATTATTTTTCTAATTTTGTAATGTAAAATATTTGAAATAAGATAAAAAGATAAATTTGTTTGGTCAATTATTTAAATTTTTAAAAAGATACAGTATAAAATGAAACTTTTAAATTTACATTTAGTGTATTTTCTATTGATAATGATCTAGCTTGGGCTGATGTAATTAATTACTGGGTTTCATTGGTTTTTAATTTGCAAATACTTGATGGAGTTTTTTTGGGGGGAGTGGAGAATCCGATTGCCTTATTTCAGTGCTGATTCCTTTGAATATGCATGTTAAATTCACCATTGGATTTGTTCCTCTGTAATATATATTTAATCTTTGGAATTATTTGCAACAATATGTGGAGTTACAGTAGAACAGGGATGTCAAACTCGCATAGTCATGGCATTGTCACGTGATTTATCACAACTTTTCTCCCTTTCGCTAAATTGGGCATGGGCGCCAGCAGATGATGCAGCTGGCCTGTGGGCTGTGAGTCCCTGCAGTAGAGAATGAGTTGAGAAAGGAGAGTAGTGGAGAGTAGTTAAATAAAAAAAGACTTACTTCAATATGTGATTGTGTCAGGGTTCCAAGTAACACTCCCAACCAATGAAAACTCCAAGGCCAGCAGTTCCTCAAAGTTCCATTTTATTAGAGATGTCATATTGGCACATCTGGGAAAACCCGAATCTGAAAGCCCGTGGGTTTTCCCCACCTAAAAGAAAGTCAAAGTTCCTTCCCCTGCACTCACATGTCCATCACATGGTCCAATCAATCCACTGTTCCAATTGGAGATGTTCTCCCCAATCACGCCTCTTCAGGTGCAGCCTGAATGTCCTTGACGCCCTGAGAAAGGAATGTTGTTATGGCTATACTGTATCTCCACCAACTCCATGCAACCCCCCTCCTGTTTTCCCACAGCACTAAGTGTGGCAGCCCTGAAGGTCCAAAGAAAAAGATGGCTTCCAGGGCTGACAGATTGATTGTTTGGTTAGGTGCCATCAGGTTGGTGTCAATTCTTAGTGACCGCATAGATTGATTTTCTCCCTGGCAATATGTCTCTAACCTGGTGCTTCAGGTTTTCCAATAGTACACTCATCTCTACTATAACAGTCTGATCATCTTGCTGCTGGTCTTCTCTTTTATTTCACCTTTCCCAGCCTTACCTCATATAAAATAAGATTATTCACAGGTAATTCTCAATCAGATCAGTTAGATTTCATTTTCAAATAAATAGTATTTGGATTCTAAGATTTTGGAGGAACTGCCTTAAATAATTTGTATGTGGAGCTGCACCTGAAATCTAGTATTTTGTTTTAAAGTTGCCTTCTTTTCATCTGGCCAGATAATTCTATTAAAAACTCAAGTTAATACACAAGAGTTCTCTTGATAGTTTTGTCTCTGTGTGAGAGAGATGTTTCTGAACTAACCAACCTCACGTTTACGCATGATTTGTCCTTATGTTTCTTCCTATAAAAAGCCCTGATAGAATATGCCACTTGTCACAGTCTAATAGTTCTCCCTCTTTAAATAATGTCAATGTAGATTGCTAGGTTAAATTTAAAATGTTTAAAATGCATACATGCAACCTGATTCTACTCCCCTGTTTTGCGTACTGTACTTGTGATATATGAATGCTTACTGAAATCATGATTACTAAGTATAACACTCTTATTTTAGTTACATTTCTACTATAGTAGCTGAAGGCCTAAAGTCATAAATGGGCATTATATAAGCAGGGGGAGGACACACTTGCTTTTTGAAACTGGGGAAAAGTCCTGAGACTACAAGCAATTAATACTTCTGGAGCTTTCCGGAGCTCACTGTAGCAATCTACAGCCTACCAAAACCCTCTCCCTGGAATACGATTGGGGTCTGTTTCTCTAAGGGAATACCCAAGAATGCCAAGCGACATAATAATTGGAATTTCTTGAGCAGATGCTGGAGTGCATGTATGTATGATCATTATAACTCTTCATTATTCAGTAACTACTCTCGACTGCCATCCTTTCCCAACTCATTCTCTAGGTTGACTGCTTTTGACATGGCAATTAATCATGTTGGCTGGGAATGATAGGAGTTTTAGTCAAAAACATCTGAGGGCAGCAGCCAGGGAAAGGCTATCTGAAAGACATCAGCTATTACAGTAGGAAGAACTTGTTAGGTATGATTTTTTTGGCAATGAATGTAGACTTAAGATTCTTCTTGATTTTACACACACTCTCACACACACACACACACAGAGAGAGAGAGAGAGAGAGAGAGAGAGAGAGGGAGAGAGGGAGAGAGAGAGAGAGAGAGAGATCCATCACTATTTTTTTTTCCTTTCGGGATAAGCAATGTTAGGCAAAGTATAGAAAAGAAGTAAGAAATCAGACTACTCAGTTGGCTTTACATCTGTTTAAGTGAGCTTGTAGTGATATCAATACATTTGATATGTTAAAGAAAACCTATCCTTTTAAAAAAAATAGAATACTTGTTGTCAAAGAATACACAAAATGATTCATGATAGCAACTGATACTCTTTGTATCAGTTGCTTGCTGTTAGATAATGCTTTTTGGAAAAGAAAGAATGGCAAGATGTGAGTTTCTATATGCATGTAGAGAAAAACAGAGAAAATAGGTGGTTGATCAAAATGACTCTGAAGCCTTCCTGAAATCTAAAGATAACCAGCAAACAGAAGCATTCACTCTGCACCTGATCAATATGACTCCAATATCCGGTCCAGTGCTGCAGGTGCAGAGTGAAAGCCGTCAGCACATTTTTGAATCAAGTGAAAGAAGTTGCACAGCTGTCTCCAAAGACGTATTTCTACCAATACCTATTTGCTTCCTCCATTTCAATGAGAAGCTAGTATGTGCACGTAACTATATAAAATATGCTTGCATCAATTCTTTTAACAATAATTTTATTAATAATTCAATTACAATAAAAACTAATACAAACCAACAAACCCTTAAAAGAATAAAAAGAAAAAAAATAGGGGGAGGAAGGTAAAAAAGAAAAAGAGAGAGAAATAGAAACAAAACAAAATTAAGAATATAGTAGAGAAAGGAAAAAGAAATGTATAAAGAAATTATTTCCCCTTCTAAACAATGTTAGTAGCTTGACACCTCTTAAAATATAACAATTTCTTCTCTTTAGAATATGACTATTTCTCATCTATAAATAAATCCTTAAAGCATTGTCATTTCAATCCTGAAGTCAGGATTGAAGGCTACCAGAGGGTTATTAGAGACAACAGATCTATTTTAATCTTGATCAAATAAACTAACTTTATATTCCTTTGTTTTATTTTTAATCATCATGATCATTAGTCCCTTCAAATGTCATAGAACTTATTTCTTTTCATTTTTCTTTCTCTGTTCTCACAAAATTCTACAAAGCATTAATAAGTTTCTTTTGTAAATTCAATATAGGAAAATTATCTAAGTCATTCTATTGGTTTATTATTTGTATATCCATTTTAATTATTAAGACATCAGTCAGTGTCTTTTGTATATCCATGATAGCATCTTTCTCTATATCATTCTTGTAGCATGTTATTTTAAAGTTCACTTTCAGAATATTCTCAGTCCTGTCTGATACATCTTGTTCCTCTTCCATAACTTATTTTAAACACAGTCTGCCACATAGGCAGACACCCTTAAAATTAACTTTTAAGTCCAAAAACATCCTTTAATATACTGAATGTTAAAATATTTTTTCTCCATTCTCAATAAGTCAAATTTAAGTCATCTTCTCCTTTAATTTTTTCTAGTTTCCTCTAGTGTCCACTTTTCAAAGTCTTATTGTTTGAAAAAAATTAAAAACAAAAGCATTTTCCCACCAGAAGGATTAATTCCAAAATCCTATTTCAAATTTATCTGGAACCTTAATCAATTTATAACTTTCTAAAGTTAGAAAGCAAGCTATAAACTTGCTTTCTAAAAAGCAAGTCTTAATTAGCCGTTGTTTATTTTAAAAAATCCTTAAACTTGCATAAAAACTTCAATACTGTCAAATCTGTTGAAACTTCAGTACTATCAAATCTGTTGATCCAATGTCCTTATTAGCTGAAAACAAACAATTTCTGAAAGTGATTAGAAAAGGAAGTATATAAACCCAGTGTTCTTTCAAAGGCACTGACCATGGTTTGAACAAGTTGGCTATTCCCTCATTGTCCAGTGCTCTAAACCTACTGTAGACTCTTATCTTGCAGTTGTATCATGGGAGAAACTGTCTAGAGCACTTGTGAATGATCTCAAATCCTCTCCTTGTCCAGAGAGGAATGATCAAATTGCTGGTCTAATTCCACCTTGATCAGATCTGCTTTTTGGGGAATTGTCTTCAGTCAACCATTTCTTCCCTGGAAGTCTAAATGTAAAGCCTAAAAACTGCACTGTGATACCATTATTTGTTCTTCAGTCCAAATTAATAAAATAATACTGAATTCTAGATTAGTTACATATTAAAATACAATATTTAAGTTTAGGTCTTAAGAGGACTTTAGTAGAAGGACAGTTTTTCAAGCATGTTTTGTGACCAGGGAACTAATAATAGTCTTGTTGTACTTACTTATCAAGAGATGTTGTTAGGAGCACCTTGAAAGAAGTAATATACAGAGTAGCTAGGTATAATTGGTATGGTTCATCAATCCTGTGCAGTATAATTTGAGGATAAAAGTATAATTTTTTCTTCTTCCTTGTGTTTTTCTGTAAGTGCAGGGTCTGCTTTTTTTTTTTTTTTTTTGGACCAACTGGGTGCTGACCCATTGGTTGAAATAGGAATTGGCTAACTGGCATGTCTCCAGAGCCTAACATTGTGGGCAGAGAGAAAGCGATTGGCCAAAGTCACCTAGCCAGCTTTCATACTTAAGACATAAGTAGAGTCTTCTTGTTTCTAGTCTGATGCCTTAATCACTAGACCAAACTGGGTCTCCTGAGGGTTAAGTATAGCTAAACACCCTAAAATCCAAAATCTAGTGATTGCACCAGTATAGAAGAAGGCACTCAACACAAAGGCTTATCTTCTCTATTTTAAAATGTACAAATATTACAGTGAAGACAGCACTCTTACTTTTGCCTTAAGACCATCTCGCTACAAGTAGTCCTTCACTTATGACCATTTGTTTAGCAACTAAAGTTATGATGGCACTGAAAAAGTGATTTATGACTGGTCATCACATTTACAACTGTCCTCATGAATGTCATTTGTGACCTTCCCAACTGGCTTCCAACAAGCAAGGTCAATGTGCTTGTTGGAATATACCAGACCTCCGGACATTTCATTGGGCCCTGAAAACGATACCAGACCTCCGGACTTTTCGTCAGGCCCTGAAAACACATCTTTTTCACCTAGCCAGGCTGGCTTGATCCCATCCCTTCGATTTTAATTTGTAATTGGTTTTAACCCAGGTTGTTTTTAAATGGATAGCCAAAATTATTTAATGTTTTTTAAATTGCTTTTAAATTTTGTATCTTATGTTTTACCATGGCTGTTCACTGCCCTGAGTCCTGTTGGAGAACAAATTAAATTAATTTGGATACAAATAAAATAAAATAAATAAATAAATAAAATAAATGTGGAAGCTGGCAGTCAAAGTCACAAATTGTGGTTATTTGATATCTTGACTGCACCTATTAAAGATAGATATTCCATATTCCTACTGTGGTTGTAAGTCTCGGCCTCCTGTATAAAAAAAAAAAAAATGGCATAGAGCGGAATTGCTTTATTTTAGATTTGACATATTAGAATTATACAAAATGCTATAGAAAATGTTCTGTGAATCCCTGATGACATTTATCTTAAAAAATATTACTTTTCCAATTTTAAAAGGGATACATTTAAGCTGTTGTTGCATTATCCTGATTATTTATTCATGTAATTTGTTAAGTCTACCCAACTCCAAGACGACTCTGGATAGTCCTAACTCTCCAGAACACCTGATTACCTATTGTTTCTGTAATAGCTTTCTAAGAATTATTTAGCAATACGATTTTGTATAAATCACAAAAGTAACAAAAATGTTTATAATTTGAATTAAATGGCTACAGGTTAGGGGGGTCTTCATCTCATTCCCTTTTCCCTTGTGAGATTCTTCTTTGACAGGTAAAGAGTTTCTTATTTGACAGGAGGTGACTGAAGCATACCTGTTGATAGAACCATGGAGAAAAGGCACCTATGTTACTTCAGGCCTTTTGGTTCCTTCTCCAGACAATGACCAATTCCCTCTCTGGGGTCTTTTTTTTCCTTAGAAAGCTGATACCTTGAATCAAGATGCGCTAGAAAATGCTGTATGTAAAAAATAAATCTGCAATAAGTGATCGAACAAACTTGTAAGCATTTCTACTCAAATCCTAATTACATCTAAAGCCATATTGCTAAAAACAAAGATGCCAGATAGATCCAATATGTTTTAGAATATCATTAGTTCAAAGCAGAAATCTACAAAGGCCACCTCCATGTCAGTATGTGCATAACAAATTTTCTAAATCTTGGTTTGATAAGGAGTATAGTCATGCCAAGGTCCCACAGATTGCCACACACCAAGTTGCCAGAGGCAACAATGATTTACATAATCAGGAAGTGTTTATTCCTTAAAAATGGAATATAAAGACTTCCTGAGAAGGAAGCATAGGCCAGCTAACTGGTCAGATCAATTTGATCTAGTCAGTTTAACTTCACAACAATACCATGTTCTGGCACCCACCCTTCCTTGGGGCAACTTTAAAATGTGTGAACTTCAATTCCCATGCTGGCTGGGAATTCTGGGAGTTGAAGTCCACACATCTTAAAGTTGCCATGTTTGAAAAACACTGGTCTAGGGAATGATGCAAATATACAAAAATGTTTTTCACTATCTATGGTAAATTGGGGATAAAATAAACTGTTTGTGTAGCCTTTTCAATAGAGAACACCAAGAGACTTTCTATCATTCAAACTCCTAAGGACATGAAATTAGACAAGAGTGAGAAATCCACCTGAAGCAGGAGTTGTGTATGTTTCAAAAATACAGCAAAATTACTCATAATATTGGCTGCTGTTACATTTTTATTTTTGGAGAAAAGGTGAAGCGTTTCTGTGATTTCATAACCAAAAAAGAAAAACAATTAGTCCTGGATAATGTGAAGAGGGTGAGCTTCATTTACCGCTGCATTGAAGAAAGTAGTTTCTTGGGACTGACCCTGCCTACAAAGAGACTTGTCATCAGTCTTGCATGCTTTCCTGGAAGCAGATTCTAAAACAAGTTTCTAAAAAATGCTGTTGGTTGAATTTCCTCACAGTGGAAAGATAAGCTGTCCGTGGTTTAAGCTCTGTAACTCCACAATGTGGACTGTATCAAGTCTCAACCAAGGCAAGCCACTCCTCCCATCTTCCTCTTATGTTGTAAGCCTGCAGCTGGGCTGCTGTAGGGCCCTCCCAGCTGTGAGCTTACTGTATGGCACCTCAGGCCAATGTGTCACCCTCCAGTGCAAACTGTCCACAATGACTGCATGCATAAAGAAAAGGAAGAGACAAGCTATAATTTAGGGACAAGTGAAACACTCAAGGCATTCATCTTTATAATTATGGCAAATAATTTAGGTAAAGTTTGTGTTTATATAACACCTGTATTATTAGCCACACTTGCATTTGGAAAGAGAATTGTCTAATTCAAGATAACAGTGATTACCGTTTGAATGAGTCAGTGTTTGTGGTAGGCTGAAAAGGCTCCCGCATTACTTCTGGTGCAGCCCTCCTCTGCTAAGTAAAAAGGAGCTGTTTTGTGGAGGGGTTGTGCTCATCACCTGTGCTATAGCAATAGACTGGAAAGGTTTTCATATAGGAAGCAGCTTCTGAAAGGCAAGTGTCTGCTTTGGGTGGGAAAATGAGTCACATCTCCAAGAGAGCAAAAGGCAATACAATTAGTCAGTGAATCTTTTGCTCCCCATCACAATTGTGGATAATTTTTCAAAATATTGATCATGCTTGGACTTAAGTGGTTTTTTTTAAAAAAAGTCATGCTTCCAGTTCACAAATTTCCACAAAAATAAAACACCAAAATTCAGCCCTGCATTAAAAAAAAAAAGCAAAAAAAAAAAGAAAATGTACTGTAGTACTCTTAAGAAAAACATTTCTCATGTTTGCCATTGCAGTCTCTTGAAATGGGAAATGCATGGAGCAGAAAGTAATGGGAATGTCCTTTCCCTAATTGGGGATGATTTGAATGAATTTATGGGAACCCTCTGTCCCAATCCCTAAATTCTTTCCTGTCATTTTCTACAGTAATAAAAAAAAAAAACCCAGTGATTTGACCATGATTTAATCCAACTTCCCTATTTGATTTTTAATGTATTTTTTTAAAAATAAAACACTGCCATACTGCAAAGCAAAGAATCAACCTCTGACATCATTTTTTTTGTGTCTCTGGCATGGTGGAATAAAATAAAAAACAAATTGATGGAAGTTTGCTAAAGGACAACAAATTTGGGAAAACATGTAGAATATGGTTTCTGGATTCTTTCTTAACCCTTTTACCAAACGAGATATATACATATTTCCAGTGGTGGGATTCAGCCAGTTCGCACCACTTCGGGAGAACCAGTTGTTAACTTTCTGAGCAGTTTGGTGAACTGGTTGTTGGAAGAAATCATTAGAGAACTGGTTGTTAAATTATTTGAATCCCACCACTGCATATTTCAATAATGAAGGATACATTACATCTTATTGTGTGTAGATGTTTTCACCCTTTCCTGATGTTGTATCTTTATGTATTTTTGAGTGGCAGGAGAAGAGATGGAGGCTTAGATGGAGAGTTTCATATGATCCCAAGATGCTGCCCACCTGGCTTTCCTCTAGAGATACATTTTGTGGGTTTTGTCCTCTTTAGCTCCCTACTAGGTTCAACACATTTTCAAACTTGATTTTTCTTTTTCCAGCTTCTCCCTGAATATCTGGTCCCTTAGTGTTCAGTTGTCAAGAGTTATTGTGCTGATAGTCAGACAGAGTCCTGACATATAATTTCTTTTCAACATACCACTGAGTTGGAAAGAATAAAAAAGTCAGGTGAAAATGGGCACATCCTAGGGGACCAAAAGAAAATGGTAAGCTTGCCTTTTAATATTTTTTTTTACTGAACATATTTATTGTGTCAGCCATTTTAGGCACATTGGCAGCCATTTTGTAAAATTATCTAAACATAACCCAGTATGAATGGGACAATGCACTGACATCTACAATGTCTTCATATTTCAAAAATAAACCCGATACAAAATTCAAATTGGAAACCATTCTTAAATTAAGATTTAAGACGGATTTGTACCATACCCAAAATTTAGGTTTCTGTTATATATATTTTAGTTTTATAGGAGTTTTAAATTAGTACCAATTTTTACTAGTATAGACAGAATTTATTGCAGTTCACAATTTCATCTTATGATGTATACTGAGCTGATCTTGTTTTTTGCTATCTACCCTTGAGCTCCAGCTCAAGGGTGATTTTCAAAGTTTTAAAATGATATTACATATTTAGTTATTGCCAATGATATGCTAGAAAATGGTAAACTGTGATATTTGTAACTCTCTTGTTTATTCAGTTGTATCATACTCTTTACCCCTTCCTTTTGATCTTTTTTTCCTTCCTGTTTATGTATTTTCCATAAAATGTCTAGTAAAACATTTTAAAAATAAACAAACACACAAAAATATGCTTCATATTCAGAAAGATTGAACACAGCCCATAATGTTTACCTAGTCTTGCTTTAGGCAAAATGACAGAGCCATCGTAGATAGCAAATACAGGGTCTCTAAAAAGCCAGATGATCATTTTATTTCTATTATCAGGGCTGGGGAAACGATTACGTGGTTTTTCTTGCCTTACATGACAAAATATTTTACTTGGCTCTGTGTACTACACAGTTTTACTTGGATCACCATTTGCTTCTTTGCCTCTAGTAGCAATATGCCTCGGGCAGCTGCTACAAGGCAAAATATTCTGAGTTGAACACACACAATCATCTGGGCATTCTCAGTTGCGTAGCTGACTCTGGTGCTGGCAGTCTGAGATTCGATCATCTCCCAGGCAACATACAATTCAAACATATGTATTCTGTAGGGTCTAAAAAGAATGTGTGTTTTCTAACTGCAACTTCCATGGAGTATGTCTGCAAATTAAGAGTACCAGGGGATGGAACAAGCTCACTGTGTTTTTAAATTAAATGTTTAGCATTTTATTACCCATTATTAGGCATCCTTTCTTTTAATTAAGAACATTAGTATGAAATGTCTTTCAGATCTCTGTAGATTGGTGTTACACGCCCATCATTTTAATAATTATTTTTCTCTTTAAAAAAAATTGCCAACATTTACAAATAAGAGTTTTCTGCTTAAAAAGAAGAAACTCCAAATTATACTGGTTTAATAAATGGAGCTAATAGCCTGGGGAGATGGACACCAGTTCCCAACAGCAGGCCTTTGAAACCTGTTTGACAAGTTGCCAACTGAAGAATCTTCCCCAACTTGTATTAAAAGCATACTAAATCTCTGTCTTAATGACCTGCAGTTACAACATATTTTAGCAAAGGTGTGCCTGATAAATAAGGAAGAGCTTTGCTCCTCTGGGTTCGATGTTAGCAGGCTATCATTCACTTCATAACTTTTAGATAGACTGCTAATTATTGTCTCTTTAGGTTTTTAATGTATGCATTTTTGTTTTATTAAGTACCTTGAGTCCATGGAAATGGGCTATATGTAAAACCAAGTCATCATTAATGAATAAATTAAAAAGTAACAGTTGATATATATGAGTGGTTTCCACATAACACTTCCCCTATGTTCAGTAGCAATTATTGTCACCTGTGCAGATGGAAGGGAGGAGGAAATAGTATGTCACATATAACCTCTTCATTTTCCAGGGTTATTTTGCACACTGTCTGCTAGTGAAAATGACTTATTTGCCTTTACTTTTCCACCTTGGTACCAGATAGTACCAAGCAATAGCTGTCATCAACACAATATGAACCTTGAAGGAATTACTATTTTCCTATTCATGCTTGCCTATGTGGCTATATTGGGAAAACTATACTGTGTAAAAAGAAAACAAACATTGTTTTGCTTGCACACGAACTAATAAGAATTACTTTTTAGAGTTATGCTGCCATGGATTTCTTTCTTTCTCTCTTGTCAGCAGCTGGATTCACTTGAGCAGATAAGAAAATATTTATTTAGTTTGGAAAAACGCCAATATAGTTTAGCACTTTATTCCCACAGTGGCCCCACTAGATGCTTCCAGGAAGCCCAGAAAGAGAACTTGAGCCTAGTAATATTTGCCTGTACACACTTCTGACTAACCAATATCGAATTACTACTATACAGTTACTGTATTGAATAATAGCATATTGCCTCTATAAAATTTAATCCTCAAGACTATAGCAGGTAGCCTGTATAAATTTGGTAAAAAAAAATCACTACAGTGATTTTGACTTCAAAATACAGGATGGTATTAAACAATTTGATAGCAGTCATTGATACTCCATTTTTTTCTAACCTCTGTTTAAAACCATCCCATATTAATGGTGAATTCTGCGAGTTGCAGTCCCTATCCATGTAAAGGGCAACACAATGGAGAAGTCCAATGTAGACATTTTAAAGAGACGATGATAACATTTCTCTCTATCTCTCATAGGCATTTGGTTCTAATTAATATTATGCCATAATTTGTCCTCTAATTTTCTCAAAGGTTTCTTCTTCTGCCAAAGGCCTTTTGTTTCTTATTCTCATGGTCTTTTGGGTGATATTTTTGAGACTATTTTTGTAACAGAGAGTGGTCCCCCCCCCTTTTATTCCTCAATGAATGTCATTTTACAGCATCTGTGGTTGCTCATGTTTTTTCATCTGCAAAAGCAACCAGATAAAGAAGTTTCCTCTTGAGATTTAAATGAAGCACGGGAGCCAAAGAGCCAAAGATCACCAAAGAAATGTTGTACAGTGAAAGCAGGGGTGAAGTCTACTTACCTTCCCTACTGGTTCGGATGTGTGTGCTCATGTGTCACATGCACACTTGGACCCTCTGCACATGTGCAAAGCTTTCTGTGCATGCGCAGAGGGTCAAAAACAGGTTAAAACCAGGAAGTAACAACATCTGGGTGGGTGGGCGGAGCCTTGTGTTGCCGCCGCTACTGGTTCTCCAAACCATATGCCACTGCCACTACTGGTTCAGCCAAACTGGTCTGAACTGGTAGTACTTCACCCCTGAGTGAAAGGCAGGACACACAGTCACATATACCTTTTAATTAATATATCTGCAAAAACCTCACATCCACCTCTGGGGAACCTGACTGACATTTTCTTTACTCCACCAAGGGCTACTCACCAAGTAGTGGCTATATCATGCACATGCTTTCCCTATAAATCTGTAAGGGCAATAATAATTCTGCATGCAGCTTATTGTGCAAGAACAATGACTCAATGCTTTTGCCTGTGTAAGGGTTGGAGCATGCCCAATATACCTATTTGGAAAAAAGATTAGAGGCCAGGAGTTTTGTAAAAAAAATGTAACCTGTTAATAAAGCTTTTACTTTTCCAGTTTCTGTCTCCCCATATGGTTTCTCATCCTGTTGGCAGCCTTCCATTTTTAATCTTTTTATCTGTAATGCAATGCATTTAGAAAGGATAATTAAACTGCTGAAGCCCAACGCATCCCAGAAAATGGCCAATTTATTTTCTCACCTGTCTGCTTTGTAGCACACTGTTAATATTCTTTTGTATCCAGCAATACTTTTAACCATTGTTCCAATACACAGTGTAGAATTGTTGGTAGATTTTTCAGGTCCCAACATTGTTCTCTTGATTAAATCCATTTTAATAATATCTTGGAGGGCTATCTAGTTCAATGATTGAATAATGAAGGAAATGAGCCACAGTTGAAAGAATTCACTACTTTTTCCTTCTCCCATGCCCCAATCCAGATTGACTTTGAAGTCAACCTAAATTTCAGTTGTGCATTTCCATAAAATGTATTCATCATTGAAAAGATCTAAATAGCTAATCTGATATAAAGAATTGTCAGAAACCAAAATTTTAAAGCTTTATCCCAAGGAATGTGCTATTCAATTTTAGGCTTACAAGGATGACTTTTAAAGTTTCCATCATTGCAGTATCACCTTCTAAGATTAAAATAGAGGCAGTTTGTGCATTATAGCATTGAAGTCACAGACTGATTAATTCCTTCTTTAAAATGATTATTGAACTAAGCAGCAACTTGTATCCCTGATCTAGGTAAGATGTATCCTATCATAGAAGATGGAAAGTTGGTTATGAAAGAAAAAGAAAAAGAAAGAAAGGAAGGAAGGAAGGAAGGAAGGAAGGAAGGAAGGCAGAAAAAGGGAGGGAGGAAGGGAGGGAGGGAGGGAGGGAGGGAAGGAAGGAAGGAAGGAAGGAAGGAAGGAAGGAAGGAAGGAAGGCAGAAAAAGGGAGGGAGGAAGGGAGGGAGGGAGGGAGGGAAGGAAGGCAGGAAGGAAGGCAGGAAGGAAGGAAGGAAGGAAGGAAGGAAGGAAGGAAGGAAGGAAGGAAGGAAGGAAAATAATGGCATGTTTGGAAACAATGTGAGAATAAAGAGAAATTTCAGTATTATATTAGGACATGATTATACAAATTTAAAAGTATTTTTATTAAACAAATGTCCCCAACCTGCTTTTTAGAGAGTAATACAATATACCAGATTATATAATTTTCCTATGTTTTTAATAGATTTCCCATTGTACAATTTCCCCCTCCTTACAAACATGTTAGAATATATACTATTTGAGAAAAACAACAGATGTTCCTGAATTATATTTAGTTGTATTGATTATATTCATTCAGTATTACCTGCAGTTTTCCTCCTCAGTTAGAAAAGCTTCCTCTTTGGTCTTCCCTTGGGATCTACACAATACAGATTATTCTGACAAACTATCAGCAGACCATTGGTGGAGCCTACTGGAGATTATTAAAATTGTATTCCAACAGATCTGAAAGGCATAAATTTGGAATGGGTTGTCTGATAATGCACTCACTACTTTAGAAGGCAACTTTGATTCCATGAAAAAGCATGTAGTTGCAAGCAGGCCTGCATTTACACCCCCATATTCCCCAAAGTACCTTTTTTTCCTTTCGAATCTGTACAAACACAAAATGTCCTGTAGTAGTAGCTTGTCAAAAGGAGTACACAGTAGTTTTGGAAAAGAAGTTTATCCAATTTTTATAAGATGTTTGGCACTCTGGCTTTCTTGTTGTCTGAAAAAGACAATAATCATCCTGAGAATCACTGATAAAAAATGAGAAATATATTTGTTTCTGTTTGCTCCGTCTTGCCTGATAAGCACATTACGCAACTGAAATTCATTTCATTTTATTTGATTAGAAGAAAACAGATTCAGTGTAAGAGTACACCTTCCTATTTTATATCTTCTGTTTTAATGTTTCTTAGGCAGAAACACTTATTATTAAAAGCTTCCTGAAAACAAACAAAAATATTTAAGTGCCGATTCTGAGTCCAAGAATTCAGTTTCTTGGTCCTCGGACTGCCTCCTGTTTTTGAGACCGTCTCCTTTTGTTTACAAAGTTTCTCTTTGCCAGATTCAAAGCAAGCTTGGCTATGAATTAGGCAGAATGAGTGTCTTGCCTAAGGCATTTGATTTTGGGTGTCACGAAGCAGTAGCAAACAAATTTAAAATAATTACATTTTTGCTGCTAGGTAGGAAGAGAGCTAGGTAAGAAGCTAAGCGATTAGTCTAACTATCTTTTTCAAACTGGTATCTTCTGATGTATTACATGGGGTCTCTGAGAATTCCAAGACAGCAAGGCTAAAGAATGCAGAATGACCCAAATTATATTTTCAGCATGTCTGAAAGGCTCCAAATTGGGGAAGTATGGGCTAAACTCTGACCAATGTTTTCCATTGAACTTGAATGGATTTACTACCAATTCTGAATTTCAGTTTTGCTCTGTCCAGTCAAAAGAGTGGGAGGATTCCAGATTCAAAACCCTAGTCATTTATTAAGCTTACTGAGTGACACTAGTTTATCATAGGATTCTTGTGAGGCAAAACATAGGAGTGGAGGGAGCTATGTCACTTTGAGTTTTTGGAAGGGAGGTGGTACATAAATGTTAACAATGATAAAGTTATTGTTACATAGCAATATGGAGCATCTCTTCCTGAGTTATTTTTTTTCCCTGAGTTAGCACATTTTCTTTTTGCAAATGCTCCTTCTTTGCCTTCTTGATTTTAAGCTGCTGCAAGAGTAATCTTATGTTCTACCAGAAGAAAATTAATTCAGCTGTGTATCTGGCTTCTAAGGTTTCACTAAGCATTTTCCACATGCTATGAAGTCTAATTGTGGCATCAAATAACTATAACTATAAACATATTTCCTTTTTCTCCAAAAGGATTACAGTTTTTCAGGAAATCAAGCACCGAGCTCAGTATTTTCCCTGCATGGAATGACTCAGCCAGCCCTGTGTTAAATTATGTGTTTTCTTAGGCTCAGTATTTCTAGTATTCAGATGATTTTTTTTTTCAGGAAGAACCTTTCCAGTGCCATTTATGCACAGTAAAAGTTCTTTATTACAAATGAGGGTTTTAATTGTAAGCTTAGTTAGATAGGATGTAATTTAAACCCATTTAGAATGGCTCAGCCTTCAAAGCAAGTGCAAGATTATTTAATTAGTCATGCAAGCCACTGAATGTTACACGTAACACAAAACAACTAAAGTATTTATTACTTTTAGAGCTATGTTAAACCTTGCTTGAGCTAAATTTTCAATAAAGCGCACCAAGTGTTTAAACACATTTTATTTTTTTAATTGGCAAATGCTCGGTAAATTTTATATGGGGGTTTTAAAAATCAGGACAAGGAATCGTGTTTTGACAGACAACTGCATCCACATATCTCTCAAGCTATGTGAAAGGCTATGCAAGTGTTATGCCCCAAGGGGCTAAAAAACCCAACCCAACCCAAACCTCAACTCTCTTAGATAGGATATGCTCAGTACCAATTCACAAGAGGATAGTAAATTCCGTGGTGCTAAAATACTGATCCAGAAGCATTAAGGGCTTTTGCCTGCTGCTGGTATTATATCCAGCTATCTTCATTCCAGTTTTTCTTCAATCAGTAATGTGAAAGTCAGTCAAGGTCAGATTGCAAGTAAGTGGGTCCTTACTTTGTTTAGCATTTCCCCCAAGGGGGAAAAAAAAGTAAAATCTAACAGCCGTGTTCTCTTTTTAGGAAGCTATTTTACTACATACACTGCATATTATACTGTTGCTGCTTTTATTTTTTTCCTGTGGAAAAGCATTAAGAATTCTTACGTTGCAGCCTTAAACTATATAATCAATTTTAAAAAACCAAACCCATTGTTGTTGTTGATGCTGCTTTGTTGAATGCAGGAGAACAAGCCCCTGCCCTAAAGAACTTAAATTTTATATTTGGCACATGACGGGTAAGTTAAAGCCAATTTAAAAGGGAATAGATATGTACAATATGTTAAATAACAGATTGTGTCAGTTACATAATGGAGCTGACTCTCTTGTGCATGCATTTTAAAAAGAAGAACAAAAAAAACCTCAACTTCAGAATTTTAATTTATATATCACTTCCCTAATAAAGATACTCATCAAGCAGGGTTTGGGAAACCAGATGAGAACGGTGTCTTAATTTTTGTTTAGGAACTAAATGCCTGGTGATTGTCAACTTGATTTTTTTTGTGTGTGTGTGTTTAACTGCATAATTAGTCTGTAAACATTGTGCCAGTTGCTACTATAAGATGGACAGGAAATTTCATTTATAAATGTATTTGTATAAATTCCTAATGGATGTTGTCTATCTATAGGAAAATATTTTGGGATAGAAGTTTTGACTATCAGTGTTGAAAATGTGCTTCTCTTTAAAATTTCAAATTACATTTTATATGTTCCCAAAGTTGCTTCTATATGGTTTTTGCTTTACATTTTGTTCTACTCTTTCTAGTTTTTTTACGGTTTAAATAAAAAAAAAAGTAACTAATTACCTGAGCAGGCTGGAGAGAGAATGATGGTAGAGTTATCGAAGTTATGATATTTAGAAATGAGGGATTTTCCAGAATTAATGCAAGCAACAGGGTTTTCTTGATATTGAATTAACCATTTGCTAGGTAACTTTTATTTAATTCTTTAAATATGGGAATAAACAAGGACTTACTCTGAAATAAATGCGAGTATGTTCAGTGAACTTTCCTCCTAATAAATACATTTGACTACAATCTTTAAAAAAAATGCTAACCCCTTTTTTAGTTATTCACTGCTGGTGATTTTTTTAAAAACCCAGTGTTCTACTATGATTTGTGATTGCTTTAATCAATTTTGATTATGTATCTTTTTCTATCATGTTTCATATGAAAACAAATTATAAACATGTCTGTTATAATAAATTCAATATTCCCATTATTAATAAGTACATGTAATAATTAGGATAATATTTCAAATTCGTAATATATCAGTTTTGAATAAAGCATTCTCTAAAGCAGCAGACTTTAGTAATGACAACTCGTTAATCTGTTAATTCCAACTTTTTATTTGAAAAAGTTCCTATGCAGTTTTTCAAAGTTCTCTTTGTATATTCATAATTGTATCAGAAACATAGTAATGATATGATAAGTCAGGGTCATATAGCTCTATATCTGTTTATTACATGTTCAAATAATATTTGAAAAAGTGTGTGAAGATATTTATTTTTGTGGACATTGTGGGGTGTCAAACTCAAGGCCCACAGGCCACATTCGGCCTGTGGGGTGCTTACATCTGGCCCATGGGACTGCCCTAGAAACAGTGAAGGACTGGCCTGTGGTGCCTCTGCTAGAAAAACAGAGCTTAGGAGGGCCTCACGTGGCCCTCCTGAGCTCCATTTTCGCTGGCAGAGGGTTGCAGGAGGCCATCCCAGCCAAAAACTGATCTTGGGAGCCCTTTTTTGCTGGCACTTGGGCCACAGGCGCCCCAACACTAGTGACATCAAGCTGGTCACACCCACCCTGAGGTCAAACGCAACCCTGATGCGGCCCTCAATGAAATTGAGTTTGACACCCCTGGTGTAGGATAAAACCAAAAGAACTATTTTAAATTGCTTTATTGTTATTTGGCTCTCTTTGGAACAACATTAATCCATACCTTTTGATGAAGAAAGGAACCACTGGTACTTTAATTTATTTATTTATGTACCGTAAATTTATGGAAAAATTGGGAAGAAATTTTGGAAAAAAGGGAAAAGAGATTATCTTTGCTCTCTGTGGCTGTCTATGTGCTCTCAAAGGTTTTCCTGCAAAGAAAACGTCAGAATGGGAACTGCAGAGAGAAGAAGGGGAGGCAGGAATCCCATTGAGGAAAGTACATTCATGTAATATTAGATTCTGTCCACTCTTTCTTATGCTAAGACTATGAGGTTAAGACCAAGAAATTATGTACTAATTGCTCAAAATATTGTTCTGTATCTGATTATAAGAGCCTTGGTGATACAGTGGATAGAGTGCAGTACTGCAGGCTACTTCTGCTGATCAATGGCTGCCAGGAGTTTGTCAGATCCAATCTCACCAGGCTCAAGGTTGACTCAGCTTTCCATCCTTCAGAGGTTGGTAAAATGAGGATCCAGATTGTTGGGGACAATATGCTGACTCTGTAAACCACTTAGAGAGGCCTGTAAAGCACTGTGAAGGGTTATATAAGTCTAAGTGCTATTGCCATATCAAATATGTATTTGATTTAAGAAAAACCTCCCTTTTTATGACTCTGTAATTCCTTAATTCGGGGTAGAGTCAGGCAACTGAATGGAGCTGAGCGTATACTGGCCAGATGCCCTTCCTGACACCTACACAGAGTTCACAGCAGATATTTTTTCGTTGCGCCCTAGGAGAGAGAAACATATATTGCTAGGATTGAAGTTTCAACCTTCCAAGTGGGAGCAAACATCTTCACCGCTACGCCACCATGCCGCTTGTATGGATCTGTTCAAAAGTGGGATAAAATTGGGAAAACTTGAAGAATCTTGAGCGAATCGCTACTATAAGGGAATGAAAAGAATACTACAATTAATTCTACAAATGTTTATGCTTAAATATGTTTGCTTGGATTCAATGATATGTATAGGATTAATTTCTGATTCGTAATCTTAGTTGTATTGTCTTCTCCCATCTATATTTACTGTAAGTATTAGAATTTATCACTTCACTATCATTACTGATTAATAATCATTAATAATGATTAATACTCTGTAAACTTAGTTTGGATGTATTGTACTGTAATCTTTAGTTAGTTGTAAAACTAAATAAAACATTTAGTTTAAGAGCAACAATCAGAAGAAACCTTGTAAAAAATAATCCATTCTCTCTGCTACAACCTTTATGCACTTTTCATTGTATCTAATCAAAATATGGTAAGAACTGAACACATTCTAATACTTGCACTATATTTGCCTCCATGCGTAAATAAACTGTGGGTAGGAGAGCTCTGCTGATGGAGTGTCCACAATAATTGCCAAGCAAAATTGGTTTAAAAGTGAGATGTTAAAAATAATATGTGTTTGGATTTGAATGTACCAACAGCATGCTATATTCTATGTGCCATATTATTTGTAGTTGTGAGATGATTATTTTAACACTGGAAGACCTTTGACGAAAAACATGAAATCATACCATAGGGGATATTTTTGCATATTTAGTAGAGTTTTTTTGCAGATTGGGAAGAAACAGTAAACATATTTTCCATAGCGTATCTATTCTAAGTAACAAATCAATATGTCATAGATAATGAATATGACTCCTATTTCTCCTTTGTTTCACCAGCCTCTTCTGTATCATCTCAAGATGGGGAGGTTGGAGAGAAGGAATTGCTTTCCCTCAGTTGGTCTCGTGCTTGGGTGTCAAACCTGCCGTGTCATGTTGCCATCATGTGATGTATCGTGTTTTTTCCCTTTGCAGACCTGGGGTGGGTGTGGCCTGCATGTGTCGCAACTGGCCACCAGTTTGATACCCCTGGTCTAGTGCACAAATTGCACTAGAAGTGCAGGACTCAACCACAAGATTTGTTGGCAAAGTCTTCAATGTCTTCAACACCCAAATGCATAATTTCAGAAGAAGGGTTTCATTTCTTATGACCATGAGGATGCTATAAGTGTGAAAACCATGACATATTTTAAGTAACTTTTTTCAGTACTGTTGTATCTTTGAACAGTCACTAAACAAATGGTTGTAAGTCAAGGGCTATCTGCATTTCACAGCCATTATTTCTTTTTCAGTGACTAATCTGCTGGTTTGCACTAATTGTACTAAATTTTTTCATGTTGAATAAATCACTTCTCTTTGGGTTAGCTCATTTCCAGTTCCCTGTCTTTCAGTTATGCTTACCATGAATGTCTGTAATATTGGCTGGAGCCTTACTATTAGCTTGATAAATGTCACTGTCATGGCACTAAGACATAGCACTGTCATGGCACTAAGACTTCTTCAAAGCACAAGTTTATCTGAAGTGTTCAACCATGAATGGGGATTGAATCCATTGGTACCTTCCAATCTTTTCTACTGCTGGGTACACTCCAATTCTAAACCTTGTGAGAGACAGCACTTGGAGGAGGCTTTGGCCATGGTTTGGAGTGAAATGCCTTTCAGTTTGATTAGTCTCAAAAACTGGTCTTCATAAACTTCCTTCTGCATAAACTTCTAACCATCCAACTGACAGCTAAGATTTGTTGGCATGAAGTTTGCTTCTTTATGGCCTCTTCGTGGCCACATTAATTGTACTTTACACACTTTGTAGTATTGTCTGACTGTTGGCCTCATCCTCAGTCCAATATTACATTTACACATCACGTTTTTTTTTATTTTTTGGCAAAGAACTCTCAACATGCCTAGTTGTGAGAACAGTGTTCCTGAAAGAGATACCCTTACTCAGGGGTGGGTTCTACTTACCTTTACTACTGGTTTGCAGCAGGGCTGCGTGCGTGTGTTCACTTTGCTTGCTCGCACACACTCGCACACATACATGCGCAGAAGCATTTTGTTGACGTCGGGATCGGTGGGCGGAGCCTCCCGCCGGTTTTACTATCGGTTCTATAGAACTGGTGCAAACTGGGGGCAACCCACCACTGCCCTTACTTGATAACTGCAAAATGATCACCTGCTCTCAACAACAGAGACCTGTTCTGTCCACTTAAAGATACATTTGTAAATAAATAACCAATCTTGCTATGGTTTGCCTACATCAAATTCCCTTCAAAGAAATTATTCTCCCTGAGTTATAAAATTTTTGAAGCTGCCCACTGACCTGCAGTTGCTTTCAATATCTGCACTGAGTTATATAATCTCAAGAGGCATTTATTACTCCCAAGTAGAAAATTATTTTTAAAATCTTTTTAAAGAGGAGTGTCCAGGTTTTCTTTCTATTATTATTTTTGACTGGGGCTTATATCTGGCACAAAAAAGTAAAGAAAATCCTAGTCATTTTATAAAACATGTCTGAACTTTTTTGTATTATTACTGTTCTTTTGGCATCTTTCCTTTACATTAAAATATTTCTGTTCCCCACCCCCCAAAGCAATGGTGGTTGCACTCATGGTATTTCAGGGGAAAAGCTTACCTATCATCTGGCTCCATGGGAGAACTTGAAACCTGTTATTTATGTCTCAGTAAAACATGAATAATATATACATGTCAATACATAATTTTTTTGAATAAGGCAAGGAACAGTTCTTGCACATGGTTTCATATAAGGAATGCCATTTAAGCATTCAAAATGGAGGCCACCTGTAACGGATTTTTACAGCTGTGTGTGGGAGGCATAAAAGATTAAAAATATATATCATGATTACAGAGAATACCCAGCTCTTACTAGAAGCAGAACTAGGAAAGACCTTCTACCATTTAATTTCTGTACTTTTTAGGTTTAGTTTCACTATAAATAGCACAGATCTCCCTTAAAGAACCTTTCAGAAGCTATTAAATGCTATCTAGGAGGAACTTGTACCAATCAATGTGATTTAAAAGAAATTTAGAATAAAGTAAATGCTCTCATATATTCCAGTGATCAAGAAATAATACACAGCTCTCAAAACTCATAGAAGGCAGTAATTCAATCAAAATGGTTGTGTTCGCTTCATAAACCTCTCAAATCATGATGTGATTAGAAATGGCAGCAAAACTGGATAGTATTATCTATATAAGATGCCCCCTTCCTCCAATGCAGTAATGTTATGTAACAAATAGAAATACAGATAATTTCTGTATGGCCCAAGGTCTGTGTGAAGACACTTATAAGTAATAGAATTTTTATATATAATATACATCTAATGCAGTTCTGTGAAGACTATCTAAATGCAGTCATTCAGCACTGATATTATTCTTTATTATTTTTTAAAATCAGTAATTAAATCATTAACAGTTACAGAGTTGGAAGGGACCTTGGAGGTCATCTAGTGTAACCCCCTGCTCACGCAGGTGACCTGTACTAGGGATTCGAACTGCTGAACTGCTGACCTTTCTGATTGACAAGCTCAGCATCTTAGCCACTGAGCCATCTAACTTATTATGCTTAATATAGTTCATCTCATAAAGTCAGTGAAAATCAGTCAACGAAAGTTTCAATTGATTAATCAGTGCAGGCTAGTTTTAAAAGAAAAAAAAATGGTTTCAGATTGCTAATTACAAACATGGCTGAGTGCTTTTCACTTATTTGCAATAAGGAATGAAAAGTACACTTTAAAAAAATTGCCTTTTAAGGAAAAGTGGTAACTTTTTAAATATTAGAATATACCCCACATCCTTCAGTATCTCAAAATACATCTTAACATTTTAGCAATGGGCATATATAAATTTAAGATAACTGATTTGATAATTAAAAGATACATAGTCAAGGACATTTGCAAGAATGAGGGAGGGAGGCAAAAAAATGAGCAAATCTTTTCAAGGAACTGGCTTTGACTTATTTCATATTTCTGTAAGTTCATATAGTTATTGTTCACAGGAGAGAAGAAAAGAAGTGAACCAGGCATGTCTGCAACAGAATGGGGGTGGGGAGGGGTTTAACTGTGGATCAAAACCATTCTATAGGTGTTCAGTGCTGCCAGCCATGGAAAAAAGGCAATGCTTCGCCAATCATTTTTGCCCCCTTGGATCCCTGTTGTGGAAGACTTTGGAAAGATCCTCTTTCCAAAGGAAAGATTGCAGAATTTTCAGAAAAATGGGCTGTTTTAAGGAACCTTTCTGCAATGTTCTGTGAAGTACTGAAGCCCAGGTTCTTCCTCAAATAATAATAGGAAAATAGTTTAGATTGATTTTATTTGAAGTTCTGTATAATTTTTGTCATTCCTCAGTGTGAGAGAAAAGTTATTTCTCAATTGCTGTGCCTATTAATTGCTTTTGGAATGGACAAGTAAATAAGCCAATCAGAAAGCAGCTAATAGGTTTGAATCTCCCGGGCTTTTATATTCCCTCCCCTAACTGTCACAGTTGACAGTAGAAAAGGAGATTCTTGACAGAAAACCGTGCTCTTCTGTTAGAAAACTGTGGGCAGTTTGGAAGTCAGTGAGTTGATGCAGTTCTGATGGTTTACAAGACTCTTTCTTCTGAGGAAGAATAGCCAGAACTAACATCGCTTAGAGCGAATACATATATATATATATATATCTGACAGGATATTTAAGCAAAGTAATGAAATACTATTTAGTATTTGAATAGATATTGTTTTGTTTTTATATTAATAAAAACATTTATTGTTAACTGCTTCAGAGGTTCATTTGTTAAAGTAGATCTTAATAGAGATAAAGGTTTACGGTACATTGATTTATTTTCTCCACGACACTCGGTTTTTTTTCTATTTTCCCCCTTTCCCAGATAGATTCCTTTTTGTAAAGGAATGCCTTTATATTTGAAAGAAAAATTTCCTCTTTAAAACCATCCTCATATGCAAAATTATGCAGCTACCCACTATGCTTTCAGGATAAAGACACTGTTTATTTCTGCATTTCTGGTTTGGAGTAGGACGTTTCAAAGCATCTTTCTTTTCATTTTATTTCTTTGTAAATATTATTTAATTCTTTCCAATTAATATAACACATCCCAAGATAGAACATAGTCAGTAAAAATCCAAAGCAGATTTTTAAGAATCAATGTTGTAAGATTCATACATGCTAGGGTTATAACTAGTAGTAGTTATTGACCTGAATAGATCAATAGGACTATCCAAAGGGTTGATAAATGACTGGGGGTCAAAAGGGGGTCAGTAAATGTATGAGGATCAATAAGTGGTCAATAAATGATGGAAGCTCAATTGGGAATCATTAATTGTTTGGAGTCTTTATAAAGACTTAGCCCATATCCCTCACGTTGAGGTGACTAGTAGCAAGACACTGTTATCCAGGGTTGGAAGATCAGCTACCAGCAAGAGCAGATTGAGATGTCTCTATTATTTTTTTGTTCTTACTCAAAGAACTAATAGTTAAAATAGCATTTATGAAATTTGTTTAATGTAATACATGATTGGGGGTTGATGAACAATCTGAAACTTCATCAAGTGTTTGAGGATCCTTGGTATATGCTATATCTGATAGTAGGATTGCAATTGTTTCCCACATTAAATACAGATTTTATGTCATACTAGAAAGTAGATCCATGCTTTGCAGGAATTAAAATAGGAAATCAAATCACTATAACACAACTATTAAAGCCAGGCTACATGTGTCTGAGACTGATTATACCTAACAAGACAACTGAAGCAGGCCAGAAAAACTTTATTCCACCATGATGATTTGATCTCCCAGTGACAGAAATGAATCTGAAGTCAGCTCTTGCTGTCCTTGCTTCTTCAAGAAGATTCTTACTGAGTTGGAAGTTTATCTAATTTGAACTACCAGCCACAGAACTTGTCAAAATTTAATTTGAGTTTATTGGCCCTCTCTCAGCCATCCCATTTTTATCAGGCTCCTCTGTGTAATGAAAAGACATCATTATGCAATGAAAGGGTTAATTGGCCACTGCCACCATGCTAAGAGAATTTAAAGCAGATGAGAGCCTGTTGACAGTTTGGTAGACTAAAAAAGAGGAAAAGGGAAAGGAGATAACTAGCATATTGTACAAAAAGGAAAAAAAGAAGCTCATTAATTATAGAATGACTGTTTAGCTTGTCACAAGGGGTTAAACCCCTTGTGACAGGCTAAACATTAATTCTATAATTAAACACAGAGGAATTTTGTTGATGTACACATTTAAAGAGACACAACCTACCATAAACAATTGCTGCCTATTCATACAATATTAGTGTTAAATAAAGTTTTAATTGTTTCTGACCTTCTTATCTTCCGCATAAATGAGAAGCATAATAAAAGGCTTTCTTGTTCCCAACATATAAGATAGTAATCTACCAGAACTAAGAAGAGATATGACAATATCAACATAGGTCAAACTTGTAGGAGCTTTTCTATTAATCACGTTTGGAGTGCAGCAGGAAGATTTTAAATAATTTTTATTCCCAAAGCATTTGGAAAAAATATATCTTTTCTTTCCAAATAAACCTTTTTGCCATGCTGTTAATACTATTATAATACCCAAATTCACACACTCACAAGCAATTTTCTTCTCAGATCATTAGCCAGTTCATTACTTTATCAGGTATTGTGGATACTTTCATTCTGTTCAAAGTTTTAATTTCATTTTTAGAGCAATCATACTCTATTGACTTTCTCTTCTTAGAGTAGTTGCAATTCAAGGGACTTGCCCAATCCTTTGTCTTTATGATCAAGTTTCTTGTTCATAGTTACAGTATCCATTTTGTATTAATTTCCTCTTTTCTTGGTATCTCCTTCTTTTCTAACTTTATGTTAGGGTCAATGAATCATCCCAGTTGTCTGTTTGTATTCCCATATCATGTGCCATGTATTAATTCTCTCCACTAATCTTTGGATTGTGTACTCATATTTTTCATATTGCAACTTGAATATTGAGTAAAATCTATCACAAGAGGGATATAGGTCTTTAGCTTAGGTCTGTCTGAATGCATTCTAGGCTTATTTTTTGGAAAGAGTAAGAACAGAAGCCATGTGGAACTACGGAATCTTCCCAGATGATACAGAAATATTTTAAATGATTAAAGAAGCAGATTAGAAATGTTACAAATGAATAAAATTAAAAATAAACCAATTTTGAGATACTGGGAAAATACAAGGAAAATGTTTTATGATATATTTGATCTATGCATTTGTTTATTTCATGCCCATTAGACCAAGATTTTCCAAAATATTTCTTTTTTAAAGACATATATTACTTAAAACTTCCAGTAGTGCAAATTTCAATTTGCTTATACAGCCTGGAAGAATATAAGGATCTTCTCAAGTGCACTTACTATATTCCTTAAAAGCAACATTGAATTCCATGACTGTGTCTTTGTGTTAGAGATGTTAAGAAAAAAATGAACTTCAGACAAGAAAATATTCAGTGAAAAGCATCTCTCTTTAGAAACATCACACGGCTTCTGCTGATATTTTTATTTTTCCTCACATGAAAATGGCTAAAAGCCCACAAATCAAAACAGTAAAGAAATTAATATAGTTATCACTCAGGTTAACAAATGCTTATAGTTAAAAGAAAGGACAACATAAATATTGATCAGCTCGTTAGATATTTTGTCTCAGCTTAGTTTAGGGTTGTGCTTTTTATTTTTTCCTAGTCATTTATTTATTTTAGGCATTCCACTTATTAGAAATTTCTGTCTATACATTCAGACTCAGCCAAGTACCAACTGTCATAAGCTTGATTTGGAGAAACAATCTGTACATTTATAACTTTATGCAGGAGAAGCTCTTTCTGTTAGGGAGTATCATCTAATGGGATCCAGGAAGAGAGCCTTTTCTGTTGTGGCATCTGCCCTCTGGAACAGCTCTCAGAAATCAGACCCATTCCAACCCATCTGGCTTTTCATAAGGCTTTGAAAAACCTGTTTTTGGCATTAAAACCAACATTGGTTCCCAAACTCAAGTGTGTAACTGAGCCTGTGTCACGTTTGGGTTATTTGTTGTTGCTCATTGTTTTTCCTCATAATTTTGTTATACAGTTCTTATTTTGGTTTCACTGTTTATGGACTACAAGTGTCATGTATTTGAGACTGGCAGCCATATAAATTGAATGAACGAATTTCCCTTAACTTAGAGAGATTAAGTATAAGTGACAATTGAGTTTTATTTTATTTCATTTTTATTTTCTAAGAATGAACTTCAGTCTATTGGGAACTTTCAATCATTGAAGGAAATGCAAGTTATACATTAGCCTGGTAGTTTTCTTTGCAACATGCTAGCTTCCCATTCATGTTTTAAATTAAAAGAAATATGCAAAATCATATTGGATCAAGGAAGATGTCATTGTCACCCTAGATGTTATGTTTGGAATTTAGGCCCTAAACTTTTTCCTCTTGTAATTGCTTCTACCTTATTAGATATAGGCAAGGTAAATTATGAATTCTTTTTTTAAAATAATGATGTTGAGAAAGACAACTTAATTGATAGCATGTATCCCAGTGACCATGTTCAAATTGCCTTTGTTTTATTTTTGGAAATATATAGTCAGATATATTTAATTACAGGTAGTCCTTGAGTTACGAGGGCAGTTGGGACCAAAATCTCCATTGCTAAGTGATGGAGTTGTAAAAAGTGATGTCACATGGCTACAGTCCCTATTGCCATTAAGCAAAACTCATGAATTGCTAAGTGGCTTGCAGTTTGATATGAAAATGTAAAGAAATGAATGGAATAAAGAATTAGAAGTTCCTGCATACAATGGGAGAATGTTTTAACTTGTATAACAAGAGTGTCAATTGACCTCAAATTATGTTTTATACAACAATAAATAATATTTAGAATTTATTGGACTCCATTATGTTTACATAGAAAAGGACAATCAAAAACAGAATTTTGCTGCAGATGTAATAAGGATAATGCTTCTTTAAAACACATGTTTTTACAATGTCATATATTTACCAAGCTTTAGGAAAAAGATCCTATTTGATCCTTTTGTATGTGACAAAAATTAAAATTATGTGATAAAAGCTTATATTTCCAGAGAATAATATTCATTTGAACTACATACATAATACTTGCAATTTGATAACTGGACCACATCTGCTTATTCTGGCCAAAAGACTGATATTGTCACATTAGAAAGATAAATGTATGGCCCCTTTCACTCAATGGATTGAAGACTGGATTGCAGTTGCCAGTTATGAGCAGATTGCCTATAGTCGTCGACTTTGTTTGCACAAATATAATGAAATATGGGACTCATTTATACAAAATACAGTAGGTTAAAATATGATAGTATATAACTGTATTAGAAATATATATGTATTTGAATAATAATTGCATTAGGTAACTATATAGACAATTGTAACTGTTTACAGCTAAAATATATTACTTTTTTCCTTTTGTTGTATTTTTCCCCCTTTTAAAAAAAAAAATCTATGGATTTTTCTTTTCTTTGACAATGCATATTTTATTATTGTTATATTTTTTTCCATTTCTATGTCATTATTTTAAAAGCAATAAAAGAATAAATAAAAAAGATTGCAGATTTTGATCATATGAGTGTGGGACTCATCTGTAAGTGTGAGCTTGTTGCCAAGTGCTCAGATCATGATCATAAGACTGCGGGGGTGGTGGAGCCTCCAGAACTTTGATTTTGAATGCTTGGTGAACAAGCGATTGTTAGTTGAGGACCACCCATAATACACATTGCTGTACAGTGAATACAGCAATAGGGGGAATTTGATTGTACCTCTGGATTGGGATATAGCACATAGGAAATATAAGATCCCAATCATACATTTGGAGCCTGTATGCCAATAATCTATATTAGTGTGTTGTGAAGGTATGATACGCAGAATAAGGACAGATAGTAGATTTCACAGTATAATCTCATTTCTCCATTTTAAGAATGTATATGCATTAACTGTATATTGTTGCTTTACATCTGGAGTTGTAATCTGAAGCCAATCAATGATGTCTTCACTAACACTCTGTTTTTTGTTACTGAGATGCTTTTCTTTTTTTCCCTCTGTTTTTTTTTTAAATTTGCAGGTTGTACAATAACTATCTAACAATAACTGTCTTTATCTTTATAAGCCACCCAGGATAACTGAGAATGAGTTGGGTGGCTATAGAAATGTTCTTAAATAAATAAATAAGAAAAGTAAACTACCCAACTACTCTTCTGTTCGAAATTCTTCTGATGGATTTTTTTTTTTTGCTATTCAGTCTCCTATCCTATCTATTAATCATGCATTAAATGATAAGCTCAGAACAAAGGGAAGACTGACATAGTTTCTATGAAAAGGGCTCCACTCTTTTCCCATAGGACCCTTATTCCTGAGCCCCCTTTCTCAGCTTTGCCTTCTTCAAGCTAGAAAGCCATAAATATTTCTTAGGTTGATAACAGGCCTCATTGTATCTATGACTCATTGGTCTGCCCCCAGATTTGTGGGAGCTGCCAAGACCATCCTTGAGGGACTGATGTTCCAGATTTATCTCTCTCTAACCATGCTACTGTATTTCATTCAAACATTTATTATTAAATAAAAGGTCATTGCCCTGGTACCATATAAAAGCAGCAATTCATTGCTTACTTGTGACATACATGGATATCTACCTTGACTGGGCACAAACAAATTTTCATAAATATATTATGGATAGGATATGATCTGTTTCTTCCAGGGCAAAACACAAGCTGTAAAAAAATATATGCAATCACTTTAAATATGTATAAAGTTAAACATGTCCATATTTTCCAAGTGATACAATCAAATCAAAGTAGATACTTGTTTTTAGCCATAAGTCCCCCCCCTACATTTTTTTTAATCAATAGTTTGGCCGAGAAACAAATTTAGTTGTTGGAGACACTGTCATGTATATTTTATTTTGGACTAAATGCAGAATAAAAATTCAGATAATGACATAATTGAAATAAAAAAAATATGAAGGACTACAGAGGTAATTGTTATATACATTCATAAACAATTGTATGTTTCTATGATAGTCTTATATTTCCTTATCTTCTTTAAAATAAATGTATTTCTTAACTCCAGATGTGATGCTTCAGGCATTTCAGGGAACAACTCTAGAATGTTTTGCACTGAATTGCATTTGTGTTGATTCTGTAAATTAAATTTCCTTAACACTCTCTAGACTGACATGCAACCTGAATACTGTGTGTTGATCATTGGAAGTGTTTATAATAACTTATAAAATGTTGTCATCTGAAGTACCGCTATGTGTTTCTGAGAAGCCAGTATCCTATTGTAGAATGACTGAAAAAGCATCAACCATATATTTGTCAACAAACATGAGCACCCTGCTATGGCTGTACAATACATTGCATTGTAGATTTCTAAGTACCAAGTCCCCTGAAAGGCAGCTTAGAAATAATATACAATTGTAGAAGAATTCTGTCACAAATGTACTGATGATTCTGTTGGTACCTATGCTATTTAATTCTCTTGATCCCTGAAAATGTGAAGCACCTTTAATGTAACTTGAAAGGAGGAACCAATGGCGGTTGTTAAAAGCTATCATATTCAGTGGTACTGTAGTTAAATAAACATCCATATATTCTTTGGCCTTATACTCCTTCAGATTCGGCTAACATATTAAATGGCCTTTTAAATGGAAAGAAATTCTTACCTGATCCAAAATCTTTCTTCGGCAGGAAACATCCCATAAGATCAGACCCCAGGTCAATCCAGTCTAGGCATCTGCTCTCACAGTGCTAACCAACCACACAAGGAAACATTTGTTACAAGATGTCTGTGCAACATGGTGGGGAGAGAAAGGAAGAAACAAGATACAAGGCCAACTACATGGCACACCCTGGCATACATCAAAAACATTTTGGAAGCAGTAGAACGCAGCTTCCGAGATCTGCAAATGGGCATCGCACACCGCCCAGAGGCTACCATGCAAGGGCAAATTATGCATTGTAAAGATCGCTTGGAGGTGGGAGATACTTCCAATGTAATCTACTGGATCCAGTGGTGGGTTGCCCCCAGTTTGGACTGGTTCGCAAGAACGGGTAGTAAAACCAGCAGGAGGCTCCGCCCACTGACCCCGATGTCATCAGGAAGCTTCTGTGCATGCGCCCATGTTGCGAACCGGTAGTAAAGGTAAGTAGAACCCACCCCTGACTGGATCCTCTGCATGGATTGCCCCTCTGACAATGTAAGACAGGTAGGGAGGAGGCTAAAGACTCACATGTATTGGTAGCCTCACATTGTAATGAACAAGGACATACATTCAATATTGCAGCTATTAAGATTCTTGGATGAGCAGGTACAAAAACAGCCAGGGAAGCGATTGAAGCCTGGGGAAAGGGCCCCTTGTCAGTCAACAGGTGTGCTGAGTTACCACCAGCTTATAAAGCACTAAGGACGCAAGGGCTTGGCAGCACAGCCAAAGACTGAATAGCTGGCCATCAACATGCCAATCAACAACTAAAATGCTACACACAACTAGGCACCATATAAATATTACACACAGAATAGACCAAAGCACATACTCTGGTAGAGAGAAGTTCCTTGAGGATGGGCTCCATCATGAGTCTGAAAGGCTCAGAAGGCTAAACCTCTGATCCCGGGGACTGACCCAAATTGGATCCTGCAACATTATCTTGGGAAATGTATATTTGCCTTCATTCGTAAGCTCACTAGTCTCCCAGCACATGGCCTTCAGAGGCAGTCATACTGCCACCAAGGCTAATATCTATTGATCTCCATGGCAGATGGATACAGATGGAGTGCTGCTTCATAGGAAGAAACAATATAAAATATTGTTAGCTGTTGGGGTTGGCAAGAATATTGCTGCCTATTCCATCTCTCAAGTTGTTCTTCACTATGGTGTCATGTCAATATGCTTTAATGATGTATCGAAATATAAGTATGCTTGTGCATCATTGGAATTATCATCTGTATTTACTATGGAGGGTTTCTTCCAGCTTCTTCTTCCATGTTTGCAGACAATGTGAAAAAGTACATCATCCTGAAGACAGTTATTCTTCAGCGAGCTGGCTAGTGTTCTAGTAGTCTGAACATTTATTGTTAGTAGTTCTAAAGTGGAGAAAATGAGAGAGAGGAAAATGTGTGGAAAGAGTTATATATCAACCTTTAAGATAAAAAAGGATGAAGTTTTTATAGGTCATCAACTTGGCAGAAATGGAGGTATCCCTCAAATAATTGTATTAAATGATACCCCTTGCCATTTTTTAAAAAGAGAGGCAGGTTTGGGCATGCATGAGGCTGGTTGTTTCTGTTTATGATCACAACAGCTTGCAATGAAAAGCTGTCATTTTTTCTCAGGGTGTGTAGAACCAGTTCATCTGGTATATCATACCATGGAACCAGCGCCGATCACTGAAGTGGCTGTGATGTATTGGCACTTTTAGGAATTTGATTTGAGCCTAAGGGAGTAGTAAATGGCTTTACAGTCATGCAGCTGCAAAAATAACTAGATATGTTTTTTTCAGATATTTTTTTGAAGACCTTCTTTATCCAAAGCACCATTCACAATACTTAGACGTAATGGTCATGCAAATTTACACTACAGCTGCTCCTCATATACTCATCTTTTTTTCTCTCCTGAACTCTTTTGCACAAACAGTACACACTGCCATCTGTCCAGAGAAATATGGGTGACAGTTTTTTTAAAAAAAGATCTCTGCAGCTGGAATCTCATAATCATTCCATCATGCATCAGCACGAGCCAATCACTAGGAAAGCTTTCCAACTCTTCTGCTAACGCTTTCATGGATTACAGAGACAAAAGTAATACAAACAATATTTTTGTATGCATTTTTGTGCATTTACGTCTAATTTCCTTAGCCTTTTGTCATTCTTAGGGGACAAATTTGCAAGTTTCTTGCATTTCTGGACATCAATTAGCCTTTTGCATAGTCTGTCCACTTAGAAGTAAATCTTTCTGTTCTACAAGACTTCTTATCTGTCAAGTAGGTTTAAAAGTCTTTATTAATATCTTTATTAATTTATTAAATCTTTATTAATATTTTATATAGGTGATCTTAGTGAGGTATCTTAATGTGTGACTTACCTGAATAGAATTCATGAATTTCAGAAACTACAGATCAGTTCCAGTTTGACATATACAACAATATAAATTTGGTACTTCACAGGGCACAGAATTCCATTTGAAAAGCAGTTAGAGTAGAGTAGAGTAGAGTAGAGTAGAGTAGAGTAGAGTAGAGTAGAGTAGAGTAGAGTAGAGTAGAGTAGAGTAGAGTAGAATAATAACTTTATTGTCACTTTAAATGTACACTAATCAGCATGCATTAAAATGAGATCTCAAAGAGTAAGCACCTCCAATATATACTATATAAACATGACAAAAATTATACATATACCCACCTATACACACACATACAACTCAGAGAAACAACACAGTCTAGTTTGGATGTATACATATACATAGCAAGAAAAATGAATATTGCGAGTTTACCAGATGGATGGCATAGAGAACAAAGCTGTTATAGAATATGGTCATCCTGCTAGAAATACTCATATTGGCATGGATGCTTAGGTGTGATTTTGGTTTAAAGATACAGGGTTATCCAATGGAAGACCAAGGCCCTTGAAGTGGTTGATCAATACCCAGATAGCAAACTGAAGAGGGACATTAGTCACTTGGTCTGTACAGATAGTCCTCATTCAGTGACCACTAAATAAAACTGCAGTTGTGTTTACAATTTTGTTTCAGCCTTCCTTTACTTTACAAACCTGCGAAGATTGTAAATGTGAGGATTGGTTGCAAAGTTACTTTTTCATCACCCTTGTAACTGTGCATGATTATTAAATGAGGCAATTGCTAAATTAGGGCTACCTGTATTTACATTTAAATAATTACTAGTTGATTGATTGGTTATGTGCCGTCAAGTTAGTGTTGAGTCCTAGAGACCATCTGAACAGATTTATTCTGTGGCAATAAGAAAGTAAGTTTGGGATAGTGGTTTGAGTAGAGAGCTAGAAACCTCTAAATTTCCCCCTGAGATCTTTATTTAAGACATGGGATGGTAGGAATGACAACAGAGGAAAATAATCGTCAAGAGAAGGAAAGATATTAAGCACTTTTGTGTATTGTGTATCAAAGTAAAAATGGGTATCAATGTGTCATGACATTTTCAGCTAAGATAACAGTAGGGAATATGATTTAAACTAGTTTACAAGGGGAAACCACTGTGAATTTTAGCAGGAAAAAAAATCACAACAGAGTCAAGTAGTTGCTGTATTTTAGCGTATTATAAATAAACGTTTCTATTTGTGAAATGTCTCAGCTAATAGCAAGGATACTTTTAGATTTGTTAATTAATCTGGAAAACAGATATTTTTTACACTGAGCCTCTGTGTGAGTAGAACCCCGCCCCCTTTAAAAAAACACCCTCAATCTATTCAGAAGGTAGGACTGAAAAAAAAAGGGAAGAATTCTGTCTCTTTATGAATACTAATAAGAAAATCAAGGCGAGGTGGGGGAAGATCAACGCACTTCAAGTTTCATCTTTCTGTTTCCTAGAGGCGTAAACTCTGCAGTTGTCACCTTGGTGTATTCAGTGCCTCTTGAAGCACTAGACTTCTCCCGAGAGAATGTCAGTCCCAGCCCAGGGCAGTTTTGACAAACAGAGTATATATTGATACATGATAAAGTATGCTAGAAATCACCCCAGCGCTAAAGGCTACTCTAGTTTTAATATCATCATTTGAATTAACAAGCATTCTGTGGAGAAATAATGAGCTTTCATTATTCAGAACATCATCCTTACTGGGGGAACTCAGAAACCATTAGCTCTTGAGAACTTAATGAAAGGATGATAAAGAATGTTTTTTAGATAAAAGTTTGAATGGGCACACTTGGTAACCGAAATAAAATATTAACATATCTGTGAATGATGAATACATGGGAAGCTCTGGCATTCTGAGAGAAAAATGATGTGTGCAGGTGTCTTTGGTTCTCTCACACCTGCATATGTATTTCATTGGGGTGCGGGAAAGGAGGAGGAGGAGGAGGAGGAGGAGGAGGAGGAGGGGAGGAGGAGGAGGAGGAAGAGGAGGAGGAGAAGAAGAGGAGGAGGAGGAGGAGGAGCAGCAGCAGCAGCAGCAGCTTGTCAATAACTTGCCAGGAAAAGCAGTATGAAAAGCTGCCCTGAAATCTTCAGACAAGGCACAATGGATTTGATGCTTTGGAGTTAAAAAAAAAAAAAAAGACCTTTTCCCATAGTCTTTGGGGGGGGGGGGATACTGCTTATGCAATGATATGCTAATTATTCATATTAATACCCACTCTGAGAAAAAAAAAATATCTCATGCAGTCAAAGCCATGTTCATGTTGCTATGGCATTGGAATTGGTCCCTTCTAAATCTGCAGTTTTGAACTCTTTAAGATTCCTTTGAGTAGCACTAACGGTAGGTGCCTGAAGCAATACTTTAAACCTGACAAACAGCTGCTGATGGCCAATATTATTGTGATAATATGTTTCAGCTAGGATGGTCAGAGAAGACCTAGGTGATAGTGGAGATGCCTGATCTTCCTCCCTCATTGCACCTTCCATTAACATGGGTGAGTGAAATTGATTTATAGTACTAGGAAGTTTACTTGCTCTCATTCCCCCATTGAGGCAGATGCTGCACAGGCATAGTAAAACATACAGTGCTGCCTCATATAAACTCTCCTACATTCAAGCTCTTGATTTTTTTATTTTCTAAATTGAGAGTTTTACATTGATACTTGTTGAAATCCATCTTTCTGATTTCTGCCCATATTTCCAGCTTTCTTGTCTTAATATTGTCTTTTAAGTACAATATCTGCATCTGCATATTTCCGATTCGTATTCTCTGGCCCCACAAATTCCTATAACGGTAGCATAAACCAGCCCATATTTTGCCATTTTTCTGTACTAAAATCTCATGGGATACTTTGTTGACTGTTTTGCTGAAATTAAGGTATGCCTTGTCCACTATATTCCTGAGGTCTACTAAACTGGTACCTCAGAAATACAGGTAATCCTCAACTTACAACAATTCATTTAGTGACCATTCGAAGTTACAAAGGCATTTAAAAAAGTGACTTATGATAGTGTTTCATATTTGTAACTGTTGCAGCATCCCCATGGTCATGTGGTCAAAATTCAGATGCTTGGCAATTGATTCATATTTATGACGGTTGCAGTGTCCCGAGGTCATGTGATCCCCTTTGCGACCTTCTGACAAGCAAAGTCAATGGGGAAGCCAGATTCCCTTAACAACCGTATTACTAACTTAACAACAGCAGAAACTGTGACAAGAAAGGTTGTAAAATGGGGCAAAACTCACTTAACAAAAGTCTCACTTAACAACAGAAATTGTGGGCTCAATTGCAGTTGTAAGTCAAGGACTGCCTGAATAGCCTGAGTGTAAGATCTGTGTGTCATTATAGGTAGTCCAAATTGATTTTTTAAAATGGCCATTTGAAACAAATGACTTACAATCAGTCCTTGCACTTACAACCATCACAGAATCCCCACAGTCACATCATCAAAATTCAGTCACTTGGCAATTGGCATGTATTTACGATGGTGTTCTGACTTGGCTCCTAACACAACAATCCCTTTATTAGGAGCGCCAGCAGCCTTGGCAAAAAGTGTCTCTCTCTCTCTCTCACACAGCAGGCAACAAGTCTGTCCGGTAGGGAGATGAATAGTTGTCTGCCACACCTATTCATCTCCGCCCCCTGCCTTTTATCCCTAGAGCTAGGATGGGGCTTCGCTAGCAGCAGTGGCTCTTCTGTCCCAAGGATCAGCCCATAGATTTCCACTGCTCTCCTCTCCTCTGCCTTCTGCATATCTGCACGTCAGGCACTGGACCCAGCTGTTCCTCCTCTTCCTCATCAGCCACCTCTAGACCTGGGGGCTGTTGACTCTCCAACTGAGGGCTGATGGACAGCCCAGGCTCTGCCTCTGTCTCTATTTCTGACAGCTCCATTCCCTCTTTCCCTTTGGAGCTCTCAGATTGTCTTCATGCTGGCCCTGACTTCCACATCGCCTCCTCATCTGATTTTCCTAGCATTTGTCTTGCTTAGTTACAAGGTGTGCTTTTTAAAATATTTTGCTTATTTCAGTTCATTTAGCAAAGCTGTCAATGTTTGTGATGAGGGATTTTCTTCTGCCAAGTCCAACATCATAATCATAATACCTTACCATGTCTTCCCTTTCTTACAGAGAAATAGTGTAACTAAATTAGCATATCATTCTTATGATGACTTTTTCCATTATTTTATAAATGGCAGTTTGCTCCAAATGTCATCAATGTTGAAGCCAAGACCCGTGAATTTAACTAGGTCTTTTAAAACTACAGTTAAATTTAGATCGAATCTAATATAGATTCCTGAATCTTAATTTATTATATATGCCCAGTGTGGCAAAGCAGGACAAATTCTAAATTAAAAATTTATGACTGAAATCTAAAAGACCCAAAGATCAAATCTGTTATATCATATTTAAAGTTCTTAATAGAGCCATCTTGGAAAGCAAGATGATTTTACAATATTTTATGGTAAAGCAGAATTAGAGTTTCTAGTCTTCCGAAGTAGACTTGGAATATGAAAGCAAATAAATAAAAATGAGGCCCGTACTGCATGTGAAAGACATTTTTTCCCATTCAAAAATACTTCTCCAAAGTTTAAATACAGCAGTATTAAACTTTAAAATAAGTTCATTGGTACTATTTTAAAAATTCCATTTGGCATATTTGCTACAAGTCTGCAATAAAAAAGGCTAAAATATCTATCTGTCTATCTACATTTTATTCAGTATGACATATATATCTGTGACTTTGAGTTAGTGTTGACTGATGGAATAGTCCCTCCCTTCCCCCCCCCCGCAGTTTTTTTGGTAAGATTTTTCAGATGTGGTTTGCCATTGCTTCCTTCCTAGGGCTCAGGGTCTTCTGACTGGCTTTGTTTCCAAGGCAGGACTGGAACTCATAGTCTCCCACTTTCTAGCCTGATGCCTTAACCACCACACCAAACTGGCTGTCATGCAGCTGTTAAAGGAAAGTTATTCACAAAGGCTACAAAAATTCATTGAATCTGAATGTATGCATTCTGCTCCAATGGATTTATCCTGCTGTATGCTTTGTTTAACTATTACAGTTTCCTCCCCTCCACCCCTTATTTACTTTTTTAGGTTATATCTTGATTCTATCTGAAGAGGCAACTGCAGTAAACACTGTGACCCACTGATGATCAATTGGTGACTAATCTCCAAACCATCATTTTGTTCTAGAAAAGCTATTTTCAATAGGCCTGAAAAGGGAGAGGTGGAAGAAAAAGAGGAGAAGGAAATAAGAATGCATGCTATCAGTAGCATATTTTAAGTCACTGTGTTTGTTTGTTGTTGTTAGCAGATGCATTTAGATAAATGCAGTTACCTCAAGAGGTGTTGTCTTTTGGGGATCCTTATCATAATTCTGCTTTAAATCCAAACAGCTGTTGTTTAACTACTACAGACCACAATGTATCTACAGCTTGAGGCCATAAAAGTAGCTTTATTACACACTTTGTTTTTTTCCTCCCTCTCCAATTTGATTTAATTTCAGTATGTCAGACATCAAAATGCTATATATAATTTGCATATTACAGATACATATGGGCTCAAATTCCCATACCTAGCTAAACGGGAGAACTGATACAGAATAATTAATTTGGGAGGGGCCAATGCTTAAAAAAAACACACACAAAACAAGACCAAGGTAACTTTATTTGCATGTGCTTAAACTGTTTGGGCAATTATAATTCCTTGGAGGACTTTGGTGTTTTGTTTTGTTTTATTTTAAATAGAATGTTTGGGTAAATTGATGCTATCATAGCTTGTTTTTCACAATTTAGCCCTGAAGTCATGAATCTATATGATTCAATTATCAGTTGAATGTATGAACTAATGCTATTGAAGAGATAGAGACTTAAAAAAAAAAAAAAGCCAGGGCAACCAAGTTATTCCAAAATAAAAGTGTCAGGGTTCCAATTAACATCCCTGGAGGCCATCTTTTTCTTTGGATCTTCAGGGCTGACAAAAAGTTTCAAAACCCAGTTGAATGAAAGTTTTATTAGGCCAATTAAATTGCTACAAAAAGATACCAGAGATTGAGCTGAGCTCTCGTTCATTCATTCATTCATTCAAAAACATATTACAATTAAAATTTTAAAACACTTTAAAACACGGGTGTCAAACCTGCGGTGTCATGTTGCCATCACGTGACATATTGCGATGTTTTTCCCTTCATGTAGCTGGGGTGGGCGTGGCCTGTGTGTGACGCATCTGGCCTGCTGGTCGCCAGTTTTAAAACAATGAAAAACAATAAAAACATTCAAAATAATTGTACTCAGCAGCTGAGATACTTGTCTAGTTAGCAGTAAAGCCAGGAAACGAGGCCCTTGACACATTTAGCACCCCATGCTTGGGAACATTACCCTGAATGTCAAGCAAAACCGAAATGACTAGCCATCTTAAAAAAAACCCCAATACCAATGATTTACAAAATGAACAAACTGATGAGTTGTTACCACTTGCTTTCCTTCCACTTAACCTGCTAATGAACCTCTAGTTGCTGCTTTCTTCCAACAATGATACAGTTGTGCCCTCTAAGTAGGAATAAGGAAACAAGGAAGGTTGTATGAATGTTTCCAAGGCTAAGTCTAGCATTGCATAAGTGTAGAGACTAGATCAGGGGTTTCAAACTCAAGGGTTCTTAAGATCTGGCTGACAGGGTCACCCTGGAAACAGCGAAGGACTGGCCCGCGGTGCCCCTGCCAGCAAAAACGGAGCTCGGGAGGGCCGCGTGCGGCCTCCCCAAGCTCCATTTTCTCTGGCCAAGGGCTGCAGGAGGCCATTGAGGCTGAAAACGGAGCCTCAATGAGTGACGTTGAGCTGGCCATGCCCACCCTGGCCACTCCCATCCCAGCCCCCCCAAGGTCAAACACAACTCTGATGTGGCCTTCAATTAAATCAAGTTTGACACCCCTGGACTAGGTTATCATGTTTTTGGCTTTACGTTGCCACTAGATTTTTTCATAAGAATATGTATTTATTAGGGCTGTACAATGCTTTGTATTTGATTCCAGAATGATGCTTTGGAACATGATAAACCTAGCACCCTTCTCCACCTCTTTAAAGAAGTTTCAACTTTTCCTGATCATCACAGCTATTCCCCTGCATGCTCCAAAATGCTATTCCTACGCAACCCAAGTATTTGTGGTACTAATTCGCCTTAATTTCAGGAGAGTAAAAGGACTTCAAAGCAAATAAACTACTGGATTAATAAGCAATTTCTTTAAAACCACCTACTCGATATATTCATGTGCAGTTCTCTTTTTAAAATGTAACTCACTTTATATGCTCAACTGCTTCATTCAGCTGAATTAAGACCTGAAAGATTATATTTTAATGTCAGTGAAACAGGACCCCTTTGTTGCATTGTTATCTTAAGGGTGGACTGTATGAACTCTTGGCACTAATCAAAAGGAATCATACAGTAACTCAATTACTAATTGACCTTTAACATCCATCAAGGAACATGAAACGCCCGACTTTTGCTTTTTTTGCAAGAACATGCATGTAACAAACTGCCCAATAACAGAAAACCCACTTGAGAAAAAGGGAAGATAAAACACACCCATATTTTAGCATGGCATGATCAGAGCCATCAACCTATTTTCATCTCTCTGACATTCAGCGCTAACAGAAAGACAGGTGTGGCCAGACATGGCAAGAGGAAATTGGATTTTTTCCCCTTTACATGAACAGGCTAGCCCTGCAGTGATTACTTACCTGGGGGTTCATTTCCATTTTGCCTGTTTAAAGGTAGAAACTTTACCTTAAGGATAATTAATCTGAGCACAAGTTGCTACGTAAGTCATCACCCCAAACATATACTTACAATTCTATTCCCATTCATGTGGGATCATACTTATGAGATAAAGTGGGACAGAACTATACTTTGCTAGCAAAATTAAAGCTATGGTTTCTCCTTGTACACTAGAAGCTGTTAATGCTGCCAGCTACCTTAGTCACAGGGCTGCTCTGCTTGGAATGGTTGCATATCAGACACAAATTGAGCAACAGAAGATTTTTCGGAGTCTAAGATGAAATTGAGGAACTTGATAATGTGTCATAAGAATACAGATATCCAACATTAGAAATGAATAGCAGCCACCATTTTATTTACTGTTTTAAATGTGATTTTCAATATGATGAAAAATAGTAGGAAGGAGCCAGGGGTTGGCTTCAGATCCTTTAGCAATGGGTTCGCTGCCCTGTTGCTGGGTGGATGTGGCCATGGTGTGTGTGGCCTAGTTAGCCGCCTGCACCATGGTGGGGGGGGGCATTTTTCGCCATCCCCAGGCTCCAGAGGCTTTCCTTGAACCTCCGGGAGGGCGAAAACAGCTTCTTCTGGGCTCCGGAGGCCCTCCAGAGGCCGGAAACAGGCACGTTTCTGGACTTCTGCAACCTCCGGTAGGCTCATTTTTTGCCCTCCCAGACCCTCTGTGTGGTCCCTGCACTTACCTGGAATGATGAATGGCCTGCATGGAGACTCCTGGAAGGGGCGGGGTGGAAGGTGTGGAGTGGAATGGGCATGGCCAGCCAGAGGTGGCATTTGGGGGTTCACCGAACCCCAGTGATCCTTGGCTAGAGGATCGCCTGAACCCTGCCGAACCACCAGGAGCCCATCCCTGGAAGAAACCAACCAAGATGAATCATTGTAGATTTCTTTGATTTCTGTCAGTTGATTAAATGCATGCAAATATTTGTTCCGTTAATATGTATAGGAATTGGTAAAATCCTCTGAAAAATATCAGAAAGAACAACTCAATAGAACTTTTTAATATACCTTTTACTGGGCAGCATATCTAGCTTCAGCTGATTGGACCTTGTTTTGGAAAGTAAAACTCCAGACAATGATCTTAATTACATTGTATATTTATATTTTCAGAGAAGTTACTAGATCAGGCTATAAAACAAACCCTGCCCAAGGAGATGTAATACTAGAACTTTTGGTTCTAAGGCGTAGGTGTGGTATTTTGTAAACATATCATTACAGCTTTGTGGACAAATGTGAAAAAATACACTGATATATCTCCTGTTTATATACTGCTTTCAAGTGTTACATACCATTTTAATTTGCAGGAGAAATAGGTGGAATGTGAAAAATCAAATGCTTTATAGTTTCTGCATTTATTATTTATTATCAATTCTATATTTTATTTATTTAATAAATTATTTAGTTTAGACTACCTTCATCTTCTGATCCCAGGATAGTTTACAAAATAAAGTGCTAGCAATTGCCAAAAGCCATAAAATAATGCTGCAACTGGGGAAAAGTGAAGGTCATATTACTATTTCAACTGGGGTTTTTTGTTTTTAAAATCCAGTAAGTGCATGCATTCTTATGAAGTTATGCAAGGTGTTGATTTTAAAATTGTTAAATTGTTGCAATATATACTGAGGCAACTCACGATTGTAACTGTAACTCTTTATTGCTTCACCATGTAACTGTAACTGTAACGGCTCAGCTAGAAATGGCAGTTGACAGCTCTTATATTTGAACAGCTCAACCGCTCCAGCCAATGGCTAACAAAGAATCTCCCGTGCGCATGACGTCATCGGTTTCATCCAATAACAACACTCCAACTATAACTAAACCCTGCTAGACATAACACCCCTCTCCTCCTGGATCACGCAAGTGTAATCATTAAGGTACGCTGGGCGCCTGCGTGTTCGTCTGGACCGTCGTAGTTCAGGTTCGATAACAGGTGCAGCTGAATATGGCATGGATGGAGAAGAGAACGGTACAATTGACGGAGTGTTCCCTGGAACAGACTTCCCAGCCTCGGACTCGACCTCAGGTAAGTTGAGCCACTGCTGGCTCCTCGCGGCGCCCCGCGTTAAGTTTTCATTTGCTTGTGAACTTAGTGTTGGACCTGGCACAGAACTTAGCGGTGTTGTAGGTGACGGACTCACGACCTCTGCCGGGTTTTTTTCTAACACACGTTTCCATAACTGGTCCACGTGTCTCCGCCAGGTTCTGCCATCAACGAGCAGGACCCTGTAAGAACAGGGACCCGTTACTTGTATAATCTGTCCCGGCAACCAATGGGGGTCGCCCCCATAGTTTCGTGCAAAAACCTGATCCCCCTCTTTAAACACACTAGGTGGCAAATAGCCTGTTGTAGGCCGGTCTGAGTTGTATAAAGGATGCAGACGGTCAAGTGTTGTTCGTAAACAGCGGCCCATCAGCATCTCAGCAGGACTTCGATTAGTGCTTGAACAAGGTGTTGTGTGCTGAGAAAGCAAATATGTGGAAACCCTTTCTTGCCACCCCCGTGGTCCTAGTCTTGCCAGCGCTTCTTTAGTTGACCTCACAGCCCTTTCTGCTAAACCATTACTAGAGGGACAATAAGGGGCAATCTGGGCATGGCGTATTCCTAAACTGGCCAGGAACATTTGAAATGGGGCAGATGTCAGTTGTGGGCCATTATCGGACACCAGAACATCCGGAAGGCCATGTGTAGCAAATAATTTATTTAAAACACGTATGACGGCTTCTGATGTGATGGATGGCATTATTTCCACCTCGACCCACCTTGAATACCCGTCCACCACAATAAGGAACTGGCAGCCCATAAAGGGACCAGCAAAATCCAGATGTACCCGCGACCATGGAGCCCTCGGGAATTCCCACTCCCTGGGAGGAACAGATGGTGCTGCTGGCCTCGACAGCTGACAAGTTTGGCATTTTGCTACCCAATCTGTTATATCCTGGTCGATCCCTGGCCACCACACATAACTTCGGCTAAGCCCCTTCATCCTGATGATACCAGGGTGGGCTTCGTGCAAACACTCCAAAATAGAGTTACGCAATTTTGGGGGAATAACGACCCTATGACCCCACAAAAGGCAACCCAGGAGGACAGAAAGTTCGTGTTCCTGAGCCAGAACGGCTTGAACTGCTCGGCCACTTGTCCCAATGGCCACCCCCTTGCCACCCAGTCAAGCACCTGTGCTAACAAAGGGTCAAGTGCCAAGTGGGTGGCAACGTCGGTTGCAGATAAGGGAATGGACAGCTCCTCTACAAGGAGGACAGAAGAGGTCGGTGCAGGGTCCTCCACGGGCAAGGGCAATGGACAGCGACTCAACGCATCAGCATGCGCGATCTCCTTACCCGGGCGGTATCTTAAGGTGTAATTATAAGCCGCTAAAAACTCAGTCCAACGGGACATCCTGGGGGAAAGTATCAAAGGAGTCTGATGGTCCCCAGCTAAGGGCCCCAGAAGAGGCTTATGGTCAGTGACCAAATCAAAATGGCGGCCATAAATATAATCGTGGAACTTCTTTACAGAAGCCACTGTGGCTAGGGCCTCCCTGTCTAATTGACTATACTTGCGTTCTGTGGAGGAAAGAGTACGGGAATAATAGGCAATAGGTGCTTCTATTCCATTTGGAAACCTATGGCTAAGGACGGCACCGATGCCAAAAGGGGATGCATCCGCTGTTATTACTAGAGGAAGGTGAGAACTATATTGTACCAGGACAGCAGAGGATGTTAGTAAGTCTTGGACAGCCCGGAAAGAATGGTTTTCAGCCTCGCCCCAGGACCATGGCGTATTTTTGTCCAATAAACGGTGAAGAGGCTCCGCCAAGGTGGCTTTATGGGGTAAAAATACGCTATAAAAATTGAGGAGCCCCAGAAATGCTTGCAGGTCAGCTTTGCACGTTGGAACGGCAGCGTTTTTTATAGCTGCTACCTTTGAGGGAGTAGGGTGGATACCTGTGGCGTCAATTAAATACCCCAAAAATTCAACCTGTGGCACACCAATAAAACATTTAGATTTCTTCAATTTTAGGCTGGCCTTCCTGAAGCGTAGAAGGACGGCCCTAACACGGCCAACGAGCTCATCCCGCGAAGATGCGGAGATGAGCACATCATCAAAATATGGGACTACCCCGGGAAGTCCTTGTAGAAGGCGCTCTATTAAATTTTGAAATAACCCCGGGGCTATGCTAATACCGAATTGAAGCCGTTTGCACTTAAAAGCTCCCCGGTGGGTTACAATCGTTTGGGCCTCAGCTGAGGCCTCATCCACCGGAAGCTGCTGATACGCTTGAGCTAGAACAAGCTTAGCAAAAATGGAGCCTGAACCCAGGGAGTGGAGCAAGTGTTGGACTACCAGAACAGGATAGGGGTTGGCTTGTAATGCCCAGTTCAACGTACTTTTAAAATCCGCGCAGATGTGGACTGACCCGTCCGGCTTGATAGGAATGACTATTGGGGTCTCCCACCGGGAATGGTCAGTGGGTTCTAAAACTCCCTGGGCAATCAACTTATCTAACTCGGCTTCTACTTTTGGACGGAGGGCCAAAGGTACTCTCCGGGGTTTGAGCCTAATAGGGGCAACATTCGGGTCTAAGTTCAGTGAAATTGGGGAACCCACATATTTACCCAGAGCATCATTGAACACATCTTTGAATTCGCTAGCCAACATATCGAAATTGCTCTCTGAGGTTGTTGAGCGGATGCCTGTGATGGCAAGGCCAAGGGATCAAAACCAATCTAAGCCTAACAGACTGGGAAGGGAGCCATCCACCACGATTAAGGGGAGGCGTCCAGTGAAACTATCATATTCAACTAGGAAACGACCGTGCCCAATAATTGGAATCCGGTTTCCCTGATAATCTCTAAGCTTAATAGGGCTGGGGTGAAGCTGATTTTTCTGGCCCTGTCAGAAGCTGGTTCAGAGGAGGAGAAGGAATTGGAATCAGGGCTATTTCTGATTCTAGCTGTGTTCCTACGGTGGCACATTTCCAGAGGAATGCTCAGAGAGCAGGGGTGAAATCTATTTACCTTTCTTACCGGTTTGGAAGCGCATGCGCCATGCACATCACGTGCATGTGCAAACCTCCTGCACATGTGCAAAACCTTCTGGTTACTTCCTGGTTAAAACCAGGAAGTAATGACACCCAGGCGGGTGGGCGGAGCTTTGCTCCGCCATTGCTACTGGATCGCTGAACCACTGGCCAAGATCACTACCGGATCGGGACATCCGATCCAGGAGCATTTCACCCCTGTCAGAGAGCCTGGGGGATGAGGATGATGCAGTCCCAAGCCCATACGGCAATGGGGCAAGCGACCAGATGGAGAGCCGCTTACCCTAATGAAAGCAGGAGAGGATCGGCTGTGGTGAGATAAGGCAACAGATCACCTCCAACAGCTGCCTCTCCCACCCAATCTGTGGGCACAGAGAGAGGAGCAGGGCAAAGTACAGAGGAGGTTTGCAAGGCTGCTCATGAGAAGGCAGCCCTGGTGTGAGGTGATTTTGCCAGATGTAAGGAGAAGATGTGTTTGCCATGAACAAGTGTCTGCTTCAGTGCACATTTCTTTGGCCTTTGTGAACTCTGTTTTGTGGACTCTGGTTTGTGTTTTGACTTGTGGACTCTGAATCTTGGATCTTGCTTTGTGGACCTTGCTCATGAAACTTGAATTTTGCTTTGTGTTTTCTGAACCTTGGGCCTTGATTTGTGGACTCTAAACTTTGGTTATGGACTGTGGACTTTCTCCTTGCCTTGTGGTCAGCTTTGGACCTAGTTTATGAGATCGGGTGGTATTGTCTGTGGGTGACTCAGGGAAAGTGGGGTGGAGCTTTGTTGGCATTGTGGGATGGCCATTTATCACTGCAAAACTGTGCAATAAACAGACTATATTGGTCCCTGTTCTTGCCAGTGTAACTTGGGTCAGAACAGGGAAATTTTCACTGGTTAGACTATGGTAGGGTAGTATTATACAATAAAATCCCTACTACTGTATTTTCTTCCACCTTTCATGTTTCTATGATATATATTATGTATCACATTATGTACATTTGGGGCTTTAGTAGAATCTCTTTAAAACAAACTTGAATTTTTGGCTGTATATATAATCTTCTATCAAAACCCAGGAAAGCTGAGTGATTATATAGTAACACTGCTTTGTGATGCTGACTTTAAAATATTTGAAGAGAAACATCATTAGTAATTTTGCCTTATTTAATATGGAAATCATGTCAAGGGTAAATGTCAAGAGGCTACAAAATTACCCTCCTTATCTCCTGTACATTTATCAGTTGATAAATGGAAAGACAGTGCTGCCAAAATAACTGTGAATGAATAATTTATAAAATGACTGATGCTTCGTGTATATTGTTTCAGGCAGGAAACAGTAGGACATCAATAATCAAAAGGAGCTGGATTAATTTAGCAGAATTCTGAAGCTAATATTTTTATCTAAATGCTACAGTCATGGACCTCTATTGTCACTTGATGTCTGATTCAAAGCTCACAGAAAATATGGGCATATTTCCATTTGCTACTGAGGTTTTTATGCCAGGCCTTTTATAGTCCTGCCATTTTTCCGGGTACATTTCTCTCTTTTGGAAGTTACTAAGTTTATTTCAGAACAGAAGGTGAGAGGACAAATCTGTTCATTGTACAGAGACTGGTCATTGACAGGGCTGTGAATGGCAAACCTGTGAAGTTCAAAGGTAATTAAACCTCCCCTTAAGAAGTTTTCAAATTGCCATACTAGATCAGTACTTCATTTAATAGACTCAGCAGTCAAGAAAAAAAACCATGCAAAGCTATATTTTATTTCATTTTTTGTGCAAGGATTATGCTAAATCAGGAATGTCAAACTGGTGGCCCGTGGGCCAGATGTGTCACGCACATGCCACACCCACCCTAGCTCCATGAAGGGGAAAAATGTCACGAAATGCCACGTGATGGCAACGTGACACCACAAGTTTGACACCTGTGTGCTAAATACTTTTTAGCACACAGGTCACTTTTCTTCCATGCTTCTACTTGCATACTTTTGCATTCTGCTATGTAGTCCTTAAACCACCTGAATGAATTGATCTGACAGTATTGTGGATACTTTTTTTTTTAATTCATGCCCTTTATTTATTTATTTTAATTCTGAGTTCAGATTGCTCAGATGTAGAATACCCTGCCATGCCATAAATGCTGAATTTATGAAACTGGATTGATAAAACAGTTTTGTTTTTGTTGCTGTGTCACTGGAAAGGGAAAGGTTCACATGTAATAGTTCTTCCTCTATGGCCAGTCCCATATTAAACGCTGCAAATAAGATTATGATGGCTGCAAAAAGTAAGTAGAGACAGATAGAGACTCTCATACAAAGATGCAAAAAAAGGGTACAATATAGTTAAAGAGTGCAACAATTAAAGACGGAGAGCAAGCACAGAGTAATCCTTGACCTATGACAATTTATTTAACAACAGTTCAAAGTTACTTATGACCATTGCACCACTCCTGCCGTCATGTGATCACAATCTCAGGACTTGGCTACTAGCTTGCATTTATGATGGGGTCACGTCCTGTGGCCATATGATGGCAATTTGCAACCTTCCCAGTCAGTTTTCAACCAAAAATGGCAATTGGTGAAGCTGGATTCACTTAATGTGCATGTAATTTGCTTAATGACTATGGTTAAATTAGTCATAAAATTGGGTCTAGTCACATGATCGCTCGCTTTAACACCACATTGACTTATAACAGAAATTCTGGTCCAACTATGGCCATAAATCAAGGGCTATGTTTAGAGCACTTCGATGAAAATAAAATGGTTTTGAAAACTGGTAAAAAAAGGATAAACATGAGCCACCAGCAGACAGAATGGAATTAAGAATAAAAGCGATGCAATTATTTGGGCTTTATAGAAGTGAGAAAAGGCAGTAAGGAGCAGTTTAGAGATTTATACGGGGATAATCATGATGGCAAAGAGTGGAATTGGAATGAATGTTATAAATATTAGTTCCAAGAAAAAGTTATGAAAAGGAGATCATTAGAGGCCTAACAGTTGATGTACCAGGCTAGAAAACAGGAGACTATGAGTTCTAATCCTACCTTAGCCATGAATGTCAATGGGCCAGATACTTTGGGCCAATCACTCTCTCTCAGCCCAACTCACCTCACAGGATTGTTGTGGGGAAAAAGGAAGAGGAATATATGTTGGATAGGTTTGCTACCATGAATTATTGGTAAAAACAATAAAGATGGTATACAAATGAATAAATAAAAATGGTGAAATTTCAGGTTTAGATGGTATAACTGAAAAATATTAAAATATAAATGTAGTTTGCTTATGAAGTGGCTATGAAAATAGTTTAATACAAATAGTGGCTGTATTTGTGCCTCACAATTGGAAAAAATACAATTGCTGGTTCTTATTAAAAGAGATAAGTAAGTAAGAAGAGTGAATGCAAAAACTACAAGGCGATTAGTACTATATATTAAATGTACCTGGGAAAGTGTATGGCAGAGTTCTGATTAAAAAGATACAAGAGGTGTTAACGAGTAAATCAGAGGAAATGCAGTACAGTTTTACACTGGGCATGGAGTATGCAGATAAGAATCATGCATCTCAGCAGGTCACTGAGAAATGTACGAAAATGAGAAAGTATAATCCATGTTTGTTGATTTAGAGAATGGGCTCGAATTATGGAATGTTTTATGTGAATATACAATTGAATGTTGATTAATCAATGTGATGAGAGCTGCATAGGATAGAGGTAAAGCAGCTTTGAGAATAAATGGAATGTTTATCAAATAATACAACATCGAGGAAGGAATACAACAAAGCTGTGTCCCATAAGACTGACTAGAGCCAGATGCATTAGAAAAAAATGTCAGAACTTCCAATGAACTGGAAAAGTTCTTAAAAATTCAGGAAGGTGTTCGGAGATTTATGTGCTTTGAAAGTAGCTCCTGTTAAACTGCATAGCACAGTCAAAGTTGGGTGTGTCAGGAGAAACAAAAATAATGTTGAATGCAGTAGGAATAGTGTACTTAGGAAGTATATTTAAGAATAGCATACTTAAAACGTGACATGACCAAAAATGAACGGTGCTGAATGAATGTGAATTAAATGCAGAAGTGAATGACCAGTATCAAAGAAAAACATTGAGGGGGGTTTGATTGTACAGAGAGAATGAATAAGGATCAAATTGCAAAACAAACTGAGTGAATGGGCTAAAAGGAAATGGTTGGAGTTGATTAGAAACTCAGGAGAGGGAGATGAGACTTTGAAGAACAAAGGGCAATTAATGAAGCATCCCATGAATGTTGTAGAAGCAAGGATGATTGGCATAGAGAGAGATATAGAGGGGTATAGTGATTGGTATAGATACACATATATACACATACCAGGGTGAAATGCTACCAGTTTGGACCAGTTCAGGCAAACCGGTAGTAAAAAATGCTACCAGTTCAGGTGAACTGGTATTTCTGACGATCAGCTGGGCGACGATCAGCTGTGACGCGCAATTTATATTAGCTAGGATTGTCGGATTTCCTGCTTTCTAGCTAATCTAAATCATGTGGCACAGCGGATTCCCCCCCTCGCTATTCTACTTACCTTTGCAGACTTGGAAGGCTTCAAAACGTTCCTTTTTTAGCGCTGCATGGGCACGCTTCAGAAAAGCGCACATTCGGTAGCAGATTCACAGAACTGGTAGCAGACTTCAGAGGAATTTCATTGCTGACACATACATGTACATATGCATGTGCGTGCGTGTGTGTGTGTGTATGTTTCCATACACACACACACACTTTATATGCACTTCAGGATTTACTCTGAAAGGAAATGGCATGGTAGATATGTGCTATATGTACACATGTTTGTTTGTAAAATCTCCTGCGGTTTGAGCTGCGGTTCCAGCTCTGTATAATTTCTACATCAGCTTTACGTCCAGTTGCCTAAATAATTCCAATTTCCATGCTCCTGAAAACGCAGCCAAATTTAGAATCCCTCTTCTATGTGGGCAATGCAGTAGTCATGTTGTGCACTCCCATTGGACTTAAAAAGGTCATGAAAGCCATAATCCAATTCAGCAAAGTGAATTATTAAAAATCAAAAGTGCTGGCATTTGCGAGGAAACCACAGCGGTGCAATTGGATAATAAATGGAAATAAAATCAAACAGGTGCTTACCTTTAAAGATTTGGGATTTGTTTTCCATGCCCAGGGGATTTGGAAGCCTATCAGGAACATATTGCCCAAACAGCTTCAAAATCTCCAATGGCTATTAAGAGGTTCTTTTCCACCAAAGGAAAGGAATTAATACTCGCAGCCCTAAAATTATTTGAGGCTAAAACCTTTGCTTGAATTGTAAATGGAGCACAGATACAAACTATACATGAAGCCAAATACTCTTGAGCCAATACAAACCAAAGCCCACATTGGCATCTCTAAGTTAGTCCTCAATACAGTAGTTAGGCGTGAGATAGGAGTGCCCAAAATAGACCTGAGGACATGCGAATTAATTATAATAAATTGGTAGAAAATAGCATTCTTCTGTAACAGCCTGGTGCTGCTAATTTTGAAGGAGAGCCATGCTTCACAATAGATATAAGCAGCAAATCAGAGACTGAGAGTCTCTGGGATCACTATTGATTGGCTTCTATTTTCCAGTTTTGGCAAGGCAAAAGGATTGTCCTTCAAAGGGTGAAGTATGTGGAATACCAAATCAAAGTTAGCATCTTTTCCTGGAACAGCAGCATCCTGTTAGCGAAAAGCACATGGTAATCTGCAGGCTATTTATATACTTTATCCTTCCCTAAATTATGGAAGAAAGTTTTTTGTTTTTTTTAGAGGTAGGCACTAAGTAGTCTTTTTGGCATTGTTACAGGCAGATTCACCAAAACCCCACTAATAGAATACATCTCCCACAGAACTCTGGGGAAATAGAAACCATCCAACAAGTACTGTTTCATGGCAATTTTTACTGGGATCTGGGCAAGAATGAGAAACTCCTCCTCCTGCAAGAAGTATAATGTGGTGGTGCAGTGGTTAGAATGCAGTACTGCAGGCTAATTCTGCTGATTGTCAGGAGCTCAATTCTCAATGGCTCAAGATTGACTCAGCTTTCTATCCTTCCAAGGTCAGTAAAATAAGGACCCAGATTGTTGGGGGCAATATGCTGACTCTGTAAATTGCTTAGAGAGGGCTGTAAAGCATTGTGAAGTGGTATATAAGTGCTATTGCCAATGCTATTTCTATATTAGACTTTTCTTTCTGACCCGTACTACCAGCAACAGCAGCAAAAGTTTGTGTTGCTGAAGTGAAAAATGCTGTAATAACCAGTGCAAACATGATAAATTTGTCAGTCTAGAATCATATCACTAATTTCATTTTAATAGATAGAAAGATAATTCATTTTATCTTTTTATTATGCCTTTTTGATATGCTGAACATTGATCATTGTATTAAATTTAAATCTACTTTATATGTTTGACTCTTGAGAGCTTCACATATATACTTCACATATATATTTAACTCTACTTTGTATGTTTGACTCTTGAGAACTTCACATATATATCATCACTTGTCCATATTGTGGAGTTGTTGTTGTTTTTTTGCAACAGCAGAGCTGGTTTGTCTCTGCATCTCAGGATGTTGTCAACTTCCCAATTTGCCTTCAGTGCTAGAATCTTCTGAGGGTCTCCAACCCAAGTTCTAAACATGTCTGATTTTTTTGTGATCAGCCTAAGGTTAGCTAGGTGTTCTCCTACCTAGCTCCATATAATCTATTATTCATTGTTTTAAATTTCCACGAGGGCCTGCAGTATGGGATAAATTTGATTCCGAGAATACAATAAAAGCCAGTTAAAAATCCCAATATTTTGTTTGTTGTATACCTAGATACTCCTATATAATGCTTTAGCATTTGACATTCTGTCTATGCTTCTTATTTATATATTTCAAAATCCTATATTCAAGAATAGCATTTGAAAATAATGCATAAATATACCATATTTCTTAATGTGCAATAAACTTGACATTCACTTCCCAGTATAGAACTAGCTAGACAAATCTAAAGACAGCTATTGTATATATATTTATTTTCCATTTTTCACATTGAGCAACAGAATGGCAGAAATCTCTTCTTTAGTAAAATATTACTTGGGGATCAAGATTCCCCCTATCATTTTCGTGTCTGCTTCTTTTCTGGGTTTTTTCCTCCATTGTTAGCACTGTACCCTTTGATCTCTGTATTCCTTTGTTTTGTCTTCTTGGGTACCAAGGGGAAAAGGGCTAACAGTGAGTTCTTTTTAGCTTCTCTCTGCTCTGAAGGCCCCTCTAGCTTAGCCAGCTGTATCATACTGAATTAGGCTAGTTCTTTGTTATTTTCCTTCTCTGTACATTTTGCTCTAGGTTTCAAGAAGCCCAAAGAGAATAGTGAAGACCTTCTGCCTTGCTCTCTAGGAAAGGGCATTGTGATGGCCAATGCTGTATATCTTGGGTTTAGAGAGGGACATCACTTTATTTTCAGCATTTCCTAAAGAGAATGTATTTCTTGAATGACCATCTTCTTTGACCACCACCACCACCTCCTCCTCTTCTTCCTCCTCCTCCTCCTGCTCTTCCTCCTCCTCCTCCTCTTCTTCTTCCTCCTCTTCTTCTTCTTCCTCCTCCTCCTCCTCAGGATGGGCAGTGATGGGCCTTCAACAGGAACAAGGGCAAGCTGGGAGAATTAATCTTATTACTTTGTTGGGATAGTTGCAATGCAGCAAGAAAATTATTCTTGTTTGTAGGCCAACCAGATGGACATTTTGCAACAGGGCATTTTCAGCAATTGAGAATTGTTGGAACAGATAACCAGGTTTACTATAGAAAGCTGCTATTTGAATTTACTTTCTTCAGTAACCAAGTATTTGTCCAGCCAACTCTTTCTTTTTTTCTCTCTCTTTACACTGAGCAAATGACATCAGTTCTTTTCTTCGTTGGCATTTATCAAGATTGTAGTGTTTAAAAGACCAATACATTTCTGAATGATGCATTTCTTATACTCTCCAGCATGCTTTTCTTACAGTGATCTTTTAGTAAGTTAAAAACTACCTCTAGGCAGTTCCCTCATATGACTGGTAAGAGGGACCCCATTTAAATCCTATAGTAGATAACAAACAAATGCACCATTGTTAGGTTTGGGTACTGGTAGAGGAAGGGCAGAGAATGAGAGAAAGAGATAGACATGACTCTAAAATATATTCAATATTAAGAAGGTGGTGGGTGTTGAAAAATATGCTGTGAGGAAGTATAAGTCATGGTTTTATGTAGATCAGAGGTGGTATTCAGCAGGTTCTGACCAGTTCTGGAGAACCAGTAAATACCACCTCTGACTGGCCCTGCCCCCATCTATTCTCTGCCTCCCGAGTCCCAGTTGATGGGAGGAAATGGGGATTTTGCAGTAACCTTCCCCTGGAGTGGGGTGGGAATGGAGATTTTACAGTATCCTTCCCCTGCCATGCCCACCAAGCCATGCCACACCCACCAAGCCACGCCCACAGAACTGGTAGTAAAAAAAAATTGAATCCCACCACTGATGTAGATGGTTCTGCTTCTGGTATATCTTGTGACATTATCACAGTAGGATAGGTAGATAATAGACAGACAGACAGACTTGAGACCTGCTTGAGTTCTTTTTCCAGCCAGATAAGCCAGCATTCATAGTGGATCTTCTGCAAGTGTTAATGAAAGAAGTAGTTTGATCTAGGGATATAATACAGTGTTTCATTTCTGTGAGGATGGAAGAAATGCATTTGTTGGCTAAACTGGCACCTTCTAATACTCATATTCTATTATTTGAGAATTAATCCGTTCACCTATCCAATCGACGGTGCATAGTAATATAACTACTATTGGCTATATCCAATATATTGGCCAACATGCGTATATATTGCCTCCACACTTTTCTTCAGCTGTTGAGGATAACTCTTTAAATAACTTACAGGTCAGCTGCTGGTGTTTCTTTTACCTCTTTTAAGCGTGGAATAAATCAAACCATGTCACCTTATAAAATGGATGACTGCTTTCCCATTTTTCTTTCATTGCTGCCATTTTCCTTCAAGGTGATCAAAGTCTGGGATTGCCTCTCCATGCGAAGGAGAGGAAAGGGTGGGAAAAAAAGAGAACCCCATAGAAAAAGAAAACACATTGTTGTTTCTGTTTTAAAGGAATAAAATATATGGGCCAAGGCATGCCAGGCAAATGTTTCTGAAGAAGCCCGATGAAAAACAAGAGAAAGAAGGAAAGAAAATGCTCAGAAAAAGCTTGGTGCCATAACCAATGACAACAGTGGCAGCCTTTCTGGACCCAGGTAAGGCAGAGAAAGTGAAAAGGAAGGTGATAAATTCATTATAGTTACACAGTCTATTGTGATGCATCTTCACTGCTGTTACTGTTTGAAAAGTTTTATCTTCTGGTCAAAATTGAATGCTCAAGTGCTACTGATATAGCTTTGCTTTGACACTTGCAGAAACCTTGCAGGCTACAGCAGAAGGGCCCAAGCAAACAGAAAGCTATCTTAACAAGATCAAATCCAGAGAGTGCACAATTTAGATTTTTCCCGCCTTCCAAACCTCAGCTAAGGATGCCTGCTTGTATTAATTACCTCTCATTCCCCAAACACATTCATTCTGAGCTATCTTTAGAGTGCATAGTGCAGAAACCAATTGACCAGGGATGAAAGCAATTAGCAAACAGGTTATTTGAAAATTAACAGTCCTTCTTTAGCCTGCTGTCCATACCCAGGTTTAAATTCACAGCAAAGTGTAAAATACATTTATCTATGCATAAATACCCACAATCCCATTTCCCCCTCCCCCCCGAAAAATCAATTTCTTTCTTGCATATTTTAGCTCTTTATTACTGTCACAAATTTCTTTCTGGCAGTGTAGCCAAAATGTCAAGATGTCCCAAAGTGCTCAAATTTTATGGGCTCAGTAAATACTTTCAGATATTAATCAGCCAAACTGAGCTACTTCAATCTTGTATTTTGAAAAGTTTTTTTTTAAAATTCTTTTCTTAAAGTGATTTACACTTTAACCAACTTTCAATATATACATCAACCTGGTCATTTAGAAAAACAGTATTTGGTATTTTGCCGCATGAGATTAATTGTTTTTGAAGATTGAGAATGGCTTCCCTTGGTTGTCATATACCGACCATACTAGGGAGCATGAACAAGAGTGCACATAACCAATGTGAAGACGGAGAGAGAGCTTCCGTAGGAGAGATGTGCTCTCTCTTCAATGCCTGAATAAATTTAACATTTATTCAATAAGCAGAAATAGCAAAGTAGCAATAGCACTTAGACTTATATACCACTTTGCAGTGCTTTATATACCTCTCTAAGCAGTTTACAGAGTCAGCATATTGCCCCCAACAATATGGGTCCTTATTTTACCGACCTCGCAAGGGTGGAAGGCTGAATCAAACCTTGATCCAGTCGGAATTGAACTGCCAAATTTCAGGCAGCCAGCAGTCAGCAGAAGTAGCCTGTAGTACTGCATTCTAACTACTGTGCCACCACGGCTCAGTAAGAAATAGAATCATCAAAATTGTTCCAGTTTCATTGGTTCATATTGGTATGAATGTCTTGGAATTATTGGAGCTAAAATTCACCACATCTGGAGAATAATAAGTTTGGGAAGGCTCAATAACCAGATGGTTATCGTATACAGATCAAGGTTTGACTATCTTTAAGACTGCCTATCCTAAATTCTGCCAAACCCAAACTGTCCACTCAGTAAGTGCCTACTAAAGGTTTCCACCTATCAAGTGGTGGGTAGGAAGGAATATAAAAAGGGGCAATCTTGATGAGGGTTCTTTCTTTTGGATCAACGTTCCTCCTTGAGACAACATAGCATCCATGCTCTGGACTTCTGGAACTTGGCTATTCCAGAAATTACTGGGGACTTGAGTGTTTCCTTTGCCAGGACTATTATAATTATTATAATTTTAGTTTAATTATATATTGTATTTCTGCTATATTTTATTATTTTTATTTAGTGCACTCATATTGCAGCTGTAGCTTTTATACACTGCTCAAAGTAGCCTTGACTGAAACAGTTTATAGATTGATGAATAAAATGAATAAAATTAAATAAATAACACAATTCTATTTTAGTGGTTATGAAAGTCATAACCAAGCAGATGTACATTGGAAATCTCAAACTACTATATTAAAGCATATCCAAACCTTACTAAGATGTTCAATTGTACCTGCATGAATAGGTGTAACATATTAACTATTAAAAATATTTGTGACTATTGAATAACTGTACTCAGAATTAAGTGGCATTACTAAAACTGGAAATTAGAGAACATATTGACCATAGCTGCCAACTACTGTTGACCCATTGTTATGAAGTTATATTTCTTCGGGCAGAAGAGTACAATCTCATAAATTCAAATGGCTAATATCTTGTGTTCCAAGTATCAATTATGAAATTAATCTAGTTGGTGTTTGCGGCAGTGGTACTAATTGCCAGCTCTGCGGGCTGTACAAATCTCAGCCTCAGACATAATGTATGATATAATATTTGCTTACTTAGAATATAATCACCCTATCAATTTAGCAGGAAATTTGTTCTGTGTCATATTTTTCCACCCACTCCATCAATACAAACTTGACAGTATAGCAGTAAACAAACAGCAATATTAATAGATATACATAACTAAGTAGGAAGCAAGCGGCAATGCAAGTCCTGTACCATGCAATCTCCATTGTGTTTTCTCAGAAGTAAATCCAATGAACTCAGTACAACTTGTTTTGCTCAAGGGCAGAGGGCAGGCATTATTGGAAGTGTTTTGTGAAATCATGACTTTTGCGAGCCATGGCCAATAATGACAGTACTGAGCTAGATAGACCCAGTCCATGGACCGCCCTCTGATTTTTATATTGCTGACTTAGTAAAATTTTCAATGGTATGAAAATCCTAGCCCCGTGATGGCGAACCTATGGCATGCGTGCCACAGGTGGCACATGGAGCCATATCGGTGGGCATGTGAGTTCAGCTCCAGCACACATGAGCACGCTAGCCAGCTGATTTTTGGGTCTTCTGGGCCCACCAGAAGTTGCAAAATGGATTGTTTCCGGCCTCCGGGGGGGGGGTAGGGAAGGCCTTTTTCGCCCTCCCCAGACTCCTAGAAAGCCTATGGAGCCTGGGGAGAGCAAAAAATGGGCCTACCGGGCCCCCCCATGCCAAGCAGGGAGAGCACGGGGGGGGGCACACATGCATGTGTGGGTGTGGGTGTTACATAGAATTATGGGTGTGGACACACATGCACGCAACCCCCGCACTCCCCCACTTTTGGCATGCGATGGCAAAAAGGTTAGCCATCATTGTCCTAGCCTATGTTAAGTTTCACCTGGTGAAAGTCAGGTATTTGAAGTCCATATGTAATGTGAAGAACAAGCATTGTCCAGTGCCTACTGCAGATGTTCCTTCATGGGCTTATTTTTGTTTTATAGAGGCCACTTATATGGACAGGGAAAATATTGGAGATCACTTGAAGACTGTAAGCAGCGGGAGCCAAGTTTCATTCTATTAAGAATCAAGCTAAGTTTAATTTTAAACATGGTGTATTATTTATACTTGAAGAACCGTGGTGATGCAGTGGTTAGAATGCAGTACTGCAGGCTTCCATTCTTTTGAGGTTGGTAAAATGAGGACCCAGATTGTTGGGGGACTATATGTTGGGGGGCAATATGCTGACTCTGTAAACCGCTTAGAGAGGGCTGTAAAGCACTGTGAAATGGTATACAAGTCTAAGTACTATTGTTATTTATTTATTTATTTATTTATTTATTTATTTATTTATTTATTACATTTAAATAGCAGCCCAGCTCATGTAACTACAGCATGTATTAAAGAAAATTCCCCGAACAATATTGCAAATAAGAAACATAATAAAAACACAAAAGAAAAATCTATAAATAATCACTTCAGCAACACTAGAGCTCACCTAATCCATCTTCATAAGGCCATGCAGTCTGTTTTACAGTAGACAGGCACATCTGTTGTCCTGGTCCAATTCTGCGGGGAAAAACCAAGTTTTTAAAGCCTTTTTTAAGATTAACAAGTCAAAGTCATCTGAAATTTGGTGGTATGAGATATTTCTTCAACTAACAGGTATCTCAACAACAACAACAAAAGGCGCGCCTTTAAGGTTGATCAGAGGATATTACTTCAAAGAGGGGACCCGAGAATGCTCATTCATTGAGAACATATGAGACAGGCAAAAGTAATTGGAGACCTCAAACAGTATAGATATGTATCCATTTCATCAAGATTCTGATGACTGTGACTTGTTATTCTTCAGGAAGGCTTTAAAATCTTGGCTTTCCCCCTTGGAGTTGGGCAACAGATGTGTCTGTCTATTGGAAGATGGACAAATATTTGTGTTGACACTTTGTGGAAAATGTAAGGAGATTTATTTATTTATTTATTTATTTATTCATTTATTTTTATCCTGCCGCCATCCATAATTAGGACCTGAATTTTAGTCCTTGCTCTCTTCTTTTTGTAAAACTTTAAATAAAATGGAAATATGTTTATATCTTACTGGTTGCAACCAGCAAGTCCCAATCTGGCCTTTATCAACCATCTTGAATCAGCAAGATACAGAGTACTAATTAGAGGGGAAAATTGTAATCAAGTATTTTCAAAGAGGGCACTTGCATAAAATTGTCACCTTGTTTCTACTCCCTGATGTTTACAAACCAATTTTAAATAGACTCTCTTCACTTCTTCTGCCTTTGAAAGACTAAGACTAGCAAGAAATGTTATGAGTTAGTGAGTTCTCCCTCCAGCTGAACAACAGAATTAAAAATAGGTGACCAGCATTCTCACTGTTGTGTCTTTTTATACATGGATAGTTTATGACTCAATGGGCCACCAAGGCAACTTTTTTTGTGTGTGTGATAAAATAAGCCTCTCATGGCAGACGTTTTATGAATGTGCATTCCTTGTGCTGCATCAGTCTCTCTGTGTGCATAGGATAGGCTTTATATACTCTGCTCATTGAGGAAGACTTTTCTTTGATGTCCCGGCTTGATCCAGTTCATTTTCAAACTCAATCTATTTTTTTTTTCCAGCTTCTCCCCTGCCACATATTTGCTTCCGTTCTTTTGGAGAGTTATTCTGCTGACAGAATGATAGACAGATGGAGTTCTAAACCTTTTACAGAATTTCTTTCCAACATTCCTTTGGGTAAAGGATAAAAATGAGATTCAAACAGCATCTAACCCCTGAGTCTGCTGGCGTACAAAATTCCAACTATACAGCCTCTTCCCATTTTAAATACATGTTGTATTTGTCTGGCCATTTGCAATAAATAAATAAGCAGCTGCTGATGTAAAAGCGATATTCCTTTTCTTTCCATTAAAAGGTCTGGACTAACTTTGTTCCTGAGAATACTGCACTGAATATGCATTATAAAAATGTTTCTAGATTTTCTGTGTGTGTTTGTGTGTGAGTCAGCAGCGTCCATAGAGGGATCAAAGAAGTCGAGCTGGAATTGGTGATTGCACAATCAAAGCCTTGTTTCTTTGTATGTAGCACATTGACCCACAAAAAAAAGGAACGGCTTTAACCTCATGGTTGTAAATATCATCTTGACTGTTTTGATCCACCCATCTATACTGTTGCTGGGGAGCGGGGCTGGTTGGGATTGGAAAGGAATTAATAGTTTCCTTGGCCAACTATTGTTGCTTATATAAGCAGCATTGAGGCAAATGCGGTTGCTTATATAATCAGAAGCAATAAAGCCATGCAATTTATTTGCAAGGATTATGAAATTGCCCAGAAACTAAGGTTAAGACTGGTTATATTGCTAAAGTACCCTGCACCGTAGTCCTTCCTAGCATAACTAAGTTGCATCCAATGCTGAACACAGTGCTCAAAAACGGAGAGGCATGATGTCATAAGACTAGAACTAATATAACAGCCAACTATATAGGAGCCCTGAATTTCAAAAGGGAAAAAAGTTCCAGCTTGTTTCAGTTTCAGATATGCTGGTAAAGTCTCAGCAAAACATAATTCTGCTCTTGCAATAAACTGATGTCTTAGCTTATCCAGTTTATCCAACTCCAGCTTATTTGGTCTGGATTTGATCTGGATCCAGTACAAGGATGTGTGTGTGTAGTGCAGTGGTGGGTTGCTCCCGGTTCAGTCCGGTTCTATAGAACCAGTAGTAAAACCGGCGGAAGGCTCCGCCCACCCACCACAACATCATCATGGGTGATCTGCGCATGTGCAGAAGCTTCTGCGTATGCACAGAAGCGTGCGCTCCCACTGCGAACCGGTAGTAAAAGTAAGTGGAACCCACCCCTGGTGTAGTGGTTGCAAGAACATAATTTCCAGCAACAGCTCTAAAACCTGTATGGCCGAATCATACAATGAATGGGACTTATTGCCTCACAGAGAAGTTGCTAAACTGGGCAAGGGGGTGAGGAATGCACATTCATAAAACGTCTGCCATGAGAGGCTTATTTTATCACACACACAAAAAAAGTTGCCTTGGTGGCCCATCGAGTCATAAACTATCCATGAATAAAAAGACACAACAGTGAGAATGCTGGTCACCAAATGTTCTTTTATCATCCATGTTTTCCTTTACAATTTTTCTGGACTGGTAGTCGTACTTCCAAATAAATCATTGGGCAGCAGCTACTTACCTGTTTTATTTTCTCAGAATGCCTGGACGATGTGAGTGGGTCTCTGAGACACTCCTGTAAATAAATATGCTGCTTGAGGTTTCCTTTCCTAAATGCCACCTTCCCATTGATTTGTTTTAAACACATCTAAGTCTTGCAGGGCAGGGAGAGTGGAAGAATGCCAAGTGAAGTGTCTGCAGGCCTGTAATGCTTTATCCTAATTTAATCAATCATATCAGAATTGTAGCCTCGATTTGCAGTCCACACCCATCATTACAAACTCCAGGAATGGAGTTCCAATAAGTGGTTCTACATTTCCCCTTTTAATTCAGCACAAAGAAGCCTTCTGGGTATCTCAGGAGATGGATCCCTAGGTTATGACTTCTGGTTATGTGTAATAAAAATGTCATCCTAACATTATTAGTTTGATTTGCTCTTGCCAGCAGAGTTACCTAATTAGAGGTGTAAAAATAAAAGGGTAGTGAGCATTGTGAAAGTATTTTTGAGGTTCTTAAACAATAATAGTAAAAGCACAATACGAACACAGTAATCTATCATCATAATATTACAAATAGAAAATGTCATATTCACATTTTATATTATGTAATCATTTACAAAATGCATGGTGTGTCTTAATAATTAAGACTATATAACTCCACATTAATACAGGAAAAATATAAAGGGAGTCTGAGTATTTATGTCATAGAATATTTGGCCACATTGCTTGTAAAACTTCTCTTTCCCTTCTGATGAAGTGGTTTGTTGTAATGTTGACAAACATCATATGATAGTAATGACAGTTGTCAATCAATGATAGATTTATATTCCAACATTGCCCAATATTTCTTGCAGCTAATCCTCAAGCCTGAAGGATCCATAATTCTTAATACTTTCAAGTATGGAAGATACAGCCAAGAGGAATATATGCATCTTTAATAAGGAATTGTTTTTCTAAAGTTTTCTAAAGATATTCATATGAATATGATAATAAAAGAACAAGAACGTGTGATTTAACTTCCAACCTCTGAAGTGCCTCTTCAGCAGCAAAGTGATCATAACTAACCTTTACTGAATATTTTCTGAGATATCCAATATACCTGAAGCATTTTTTTCTGTTTTATTAATCACATATCACATTATTTAACTGAATTTTAAATTTGAATTTTAAATCTAGATCTCTATTTATTATTCTAATGTTTTATATTGCACATTAGTTGAATGATCATAAACTGCCTAGAGTTGCCTTTGGTAAGAGGGCAACATATAAGTTGAATAATGAATAAATAACCAAGTTTTACAAACTGTCTACTATTTTTTAAAAGAATATTCAAGCTTCTTCCAAAGCTTATGCAAATAATATCACCTTAATTTATGCACTTCAGTTTTTTATAAGAAAAATTATTGGCCTAGGAGAATTGATTAATTCATTCAAGATCTAGAAGAAATATATAAATTTAAAGGCAGCAGTAACATCAGATAAAACAGAGCAAATGTATTAATTGAATTAATAAATTGCAATGTGGTATTCTGAGGTTAATCAAATTTAATTTTAAAAACTGATAAAACTGTGCCTATGACTAAATAGTTTCCATATATATTTTGCTGTATTAAGCACCACAACTGAAACCAATTGCGTAACAAACAAGGTTACCAATATGTGTTTATCATAACACATGAGCTCAAAAAGGAGTTGAACTATGAAATTCTTAACTCTTAAATCTATAATCAAAGCTTGAACAGCAGACACAATGGTTAAATATGGATAGTTTATCCATGTTCCTTATGACAAAAGTAATTGCTTTCGTGAAGCTCCAGTGACAGAAGACATAGCATATATATTATTTGAATGTCAGCTATGAGAAAGAGAGAGATTGGCACTTTGGATCACACATTAGACGACCAGCCTATTGGGATATTAAAACAATATATTTCATGTGCAGTCAGAATCCAGATATTACATACATCATAGCACAAACTGGCAGAATTGAGATCTGCACATGTTAATCTGATTGGGATAACTTATGGGGGGTTATCCAGAAATATGATTTACATTGCCTCTTACGTCTTCATTTTGCTCTATTTTGTTACACATGCTCTTCCTGTTCTGTACTTTGTATTTGTTTTATTCTGATTTGGCTTAATGGATATGATGATGATTTTCAAAATCAGCCTATGAAAATGTGGAAAAATTTAATGTGTAATTTCCAAGAGGCAATTTTATTTCATGCAGCAAGTATCTCAAAGGTACCCTGCCAATGCAAATTGTGTAATAGTTGTAACATTAATTTAGTTAAAAGAATAAACATAGGAAGGCAGCTTAAAATGTAATGAAACTTAGAATTAAATGGAAAAGAAAGGCCAACAATTGATAGTTATTCCCATTATGGAGACTGACATAAAAAGAGAGGTTCAGTGAAATACTCTGGGGGAGAAGAGGATTCTTTCAGAAATGATCAAGAAAAAAGTGATAACGCAGTTATTTTTTTAAGAGACAATTGTCCTAAAAACAAAGACATTTTTTGAAACCAAGAAGGTAGAATAAAGCATTTGCTTCAAACAAACAATTTGAGAAATGCAAATGAAAAGAGAGAAAGTGGTATCTGTTCATGCCCAGTTCTGCTAAGTACTAAATGCATGGTAGCTGGTGTGGTCATGATGGTGTTGGTGTGTAAATCGATTCACTTTATTTCTGACAAAATACTGTGCACAAAGCCCACCTACACCAAATCTGGTGCAGTTCATTAGCTAGCAAATGATCATTCTAGCACATAACTGCCATGTATACCCCTGGCACTCTCAGTGGTTTCACCTCCTCAGATACCCTCCTTCATGAATCCACTCTAGGACTTACCATCGGCACACCATTAAACAATAGCTAAGACTGTGCAGCCATTTGATACAGCAATTACAGATGCCATAAGGTCCTTCAAGCATGTCTCCCTGCTGATTAGTACAACGTGTCCAGATTGAACTGCAGCCAGATGGCTCGCCTCCATCTCTCAATGTGTGCCAAGCATTTGCATCAGTTTGGCAAGAGAGCGACGGGCTTGTGTAGCGAAGGAGGCATGGAGTTGTATGTTATCAACAGTACGATGATGCAGGAGTGTGTATGGCCTAATCTCTCTACCTCACTAGCAGCCTCAGGCAGAGATTTAATATTTGTGATAATTACAGTTATATAAAAGGAGATGGAGGATTGGCTTAAGGTGGAGTTGGCAACTCTTAAGTTGATAAGGTGAGGGAGCTGGTCATTGCATGGGATTTTTTGCCTGAATTTATAATTTATGTTCCCTTCCTTTGAAGGGTTGAGACGAAATTGTCTTCCTTTCAGATATAATAACATATTTTTAACTCAGCAATTTTCCAGAGTGAATTTCTGGGTTGGAAAAACAACTCCAGAATAAACACAGAATAAATTAGAAATTTAATCTCAGTATGAAGCCTACTTAGAAATGTTTAGTTCATAGTTCCTTTTGAGTTCCAAAATAGCCTTCTAGACTAGTATTTGTTCCATTCAGCCTACATTTATTTATTTCAAAATAAATGCATTGATAAATTACAGGAATAAATCAATCCACTTAAAAATTAACCCTTTTAATACTCTTTCTTCCACCTTTCTGAGATGGAAGAAGAACATTTTTATTTGAAAATAGCGTACAATAATTTTTTAAAAAATCCTTTGGATGTTGTGCCAGTCTGGGAAAAATGCTAGCACACACTACAAAATCTCTTTAAAAGGAAACTCTCCTCTCCAGTAATTGAAATAAATGGCAAATAGATGGATGCAATTTTAAAGTATGATCCATGAAGTTAAAATAGGTCAAATAGGAAAACAACAACGAATAAGATTAAAATGGTGCTAGCCTATTTTTACGATGTATCGGTTGGATGAGTTCTACTACATATTCTATGTTCTTCAAATCCAAATGCGCATATATGCTTTCATTCTCAATAGTCAGCAGAGCTAAAGTTGATATCTCATTGTATTTCCAGCAATATGTAATTCAATTACACTGCATTTTGGTTGCATACTCACAGAGTCAGACACTTCTCATACCTAACCCCTAATAATTTGGGTTGTCTGTCCTTTAGGGAACATTTCTTCTCTGGGTTCTTCTCCATTCTCCTCAAGTAAATGTTGTCATTGGAGGAAATACTTTTTTAATTCAAGAGAGAGATTATTTATTGTTTGATTATTTTGCATAATCAAAATAATCAAAAATCACAAAGCTATATTTTAAGATATTGCAATTCAGAAAAAATATATATAAAAACAAACATTCGCTTTCCTCCAGATGTTTTTAAACAAATTTGATAATGTAATTATTTTCTTTTTACACTGTAATGTAATTTAGTTTTCTTTCTTTCTTTTTCTCCACTTTATTTCATCTTACTGTAAAAACAACTATCTATTCTTAGAGAGCTTGGTTAGGCACCTTCTTTTTGCTGACAACCCAGCCTTTAAAACATAATCTTCTATTTTTATGGCACTGTATTTAAATGAGGAAAGATTGCAATGACACACATGGAGGGTTATAGCTTTACTTTTAAAATTTAATTTACAGCCCCATGTGAATAAAATGCAACTCTCCATAGCTCTTTTGGAACCAAAGAAACTGACTTTGAAATCAGTTAATGGTTTGATGCTAACTTTCCAGTAGGTTTATTGTACTACCTACAGAATTCTGAACTAACTCAGCCATCCCAACATTAAGGAGATTGAAGGTGCTGTTCTATCTTCAGGATCAAAATAATAATAATAAAAAAATCAACAGTCAATCTGGTCAATTTGGATAAATAGAATAGGAACGGGACAGAGATATCTTTTCTTTAGTGTAGGCAGCAAAATGTTTGTAATCAACCCTGCTTATTGTAGCTAGCAGCGCTTGATGTTTCAGGCACAATCCATTCTCATTACTTTCACAGAAATGCTGGTTTTGTGCTACAAGCATTCTTTGTTTCTGCCTTTGATAGATTTAGATATGAATGTCAAATTCCATATGACTGAAGACAGTACAGTACAGTACAGGAATTCTAGATTGACAAACCCTACATTTTATCTCTCACTGATATTTTGAATTAGCACTACCAGGGTACTGGAACAGGGCTGTCAAACTCATGACCTGCAGGCCAGATGCATCACATGCTAACCACGTCCACGCCCGGTTTAGCGAAGGAGAAAAAATTTGCGATACATCATATGAAGACGCCATGACGATGTGAGTTTGACATCCCTGCACTGGAATAACCTTTCTCACTTCCATGCAAATTCATAGGCAGTTATTTCCTATAAGTATGTAGCCAGCACTGCGTGAGAATGTTGGACTAAATAGGACTTGGGCCTCATCTTTTTTTTTTTATTTATTTATATGCTGCCCTTCTCCGGAGACTCAGGGTGGCTTACAATGCATTAAGCAATAGCCTTCATACTTTTGTATATTTTATACAAAGTCAGCTTATTGCCCCCACAAACCGGGTCCTCATTTTACCTACCTTAGAAAGGATGAAAGGCTGAGTCAATCTTGAGCCTGGTGAGAATTGAACTGGCAGTAATTGCAGGCAGCTGGAAGCTAAATACTACTAAATACTACCTTTAACAGTAGCATTAGTCTGCTGTGCCACTCAGGCTCCTAATCTATAGAATCTATAGTATTCCAGCTCCCAGCTTATTCTATAGCTCTGTGGAAATACCAGTAATGGTTTCTTAAGTCTCTGGTGTTTCAGTTCAGTATATGGAATCAGAGTGTGCCGCTGGAGAAGGGCCTTTTTCTTCGTAGCAGCATCTCTAAGTTCTCCTGAGGCACCAAGTAATTCTGAGTATTTCCTTCAGCCCTTTTTCTTCTTTTCTCCCCAGATGCTGATTTTGAGATCATTTAACAATGTTTATCTTTCAAAGAAATTGCCGTAGTACTCATTTCTCCACTGACTAATGCTAATGATGTGTGTGACGACAGAATATTAGGGGATCCCTTTATTAATGTTAAGTCCTAAATTTTATTGTGATTGCGCTCCACGTAGTTATGGCTGAAGCAGTTGAATCCATTATCTGCTCCTATTTTAGAGGTTTATGACTCAGCTGTAAAAATGTAAAAAGTAACTGAGAGAGTGAGTTTTTCTTGCTATAGTTAAATTAATAACAAGAATCTATATAACAAAATAAGATTTCCTCAATTTGGAAAGGCCTCTCCCACAAAAACTTAATATATTTGATACAATATGTTTGATGCAATTAGAGTATAGTTGGTTACATTCTCCAAGTGCAGAACATCCTGAAAACCTCCTATGGAAACCTGAGATATATTTACTAGGTATTCGCCCAGAGGGGCTGAGTAAGAAAAAATGGTATCTCACTCTACATATTTTAGTCGCAGCTAGAATAGTGTTCGCCCAACAGTGGAAAGAAAAAGAGATACCAGCCAGTCCCCAAATTATAAACAAAGTATTGGAGTGTGCTGAGGCGGATAGAATGACGTATATGTTGAAAGAAAAAGAGGATTCTGAATTTTTTCAAAGTTGGAACAGTTGGTATCGGTGGTTGAATAAAAGAATTGAGACGAAGTGAGGGCCTATGTTAATACGAAGAGAGATACACTTATTTAGATTGAGAGATAATTGTATGAAAATCACATTTGGGGATTACTTACCTTATTCTGTGTTGTGGGCATAATTATCTACTAATGAGGGCAGGAATATTATCTGCCGGGATAGACGTGTTGAATGGGGGAGGGAGGGAGTGGAATGTATGGTTTTTGTTTGTATGTATAAACAATGTTTTTGTCTTGTGTTGATTTTAACTTGAAAAAAAAATAATAAAATTTATTTTTAAAAAAGAAAAGAAAACAGTTACTTGGGTTTCAATGAAATTTATGAATATGAATTCCTATTTTACTGACATCACTCCTAATCATTGGGTTGGTCCTTTCTTGCCAGTTTACAAATTGCATGAACCTCAGTACATATCATGGCTTGGTGTGCTTGTATTATTAGTCTGCCCACATATAGTCATTAGTCCTTTTGGTTATTGAATTGTATTTGTAAGGAAACACACACATGCATGCACACACACACACACACACACACACACACACACACACACACAGAGATCCATTGCTTGTTTCCCTAAAATTTTGTGGAGCATTTTAATTGATAACCTATTTTGTATACTCAGGCTTTTGTTAATGAATTCCCACAAGCAGAGTGTAGAGCAAGTCCTCTAAATGTTGTTGATCTATGAATTTCATAGAAGATCTACCCCCCCACCCCCCATGGTGAAAATTATAAAGGTTGCAGCCCAGCAAAAGTGTCAGGGTTCCTATAAATATGTGTATCATGTGTAGTCAAAGATTATAATTTGAAGGATTCATAGATCATAATATGCATGCAGATAACTTGCTCGGTCCTTGTGAAATCTGGAAAATTTGTAAAATCCCTGCCTCAAGATTTAAGTGCTTCCTAACTCTAGAATGGAAGTGGGAAGTAGGTTGCAGCCCTAATAGTTAAGAGATGTTTTATAAAAACATCTAGAATTCACCTTAGGTTTGGATTAGAGTTAAACATTACCTGTTCCTAAGCCATTGATAAAAGTGTAAGGAATGACGGTTACATGTTCCCTGAAATTTTCAGAAAAGCAAAATTTTCAGGTCAAATGTTCTCCTCCAAGTTCTGTCCTTTAAAAATGTTTGGGGATATAAATGAGATTCAACAAAGCCAGCAAAATAGCCAGAGGATGAGTTTGAGGAGTGATTTGTTTTTTAATGTTAGATACTGCTCATTCTAATGGATACAAAGTGGATATTCTTCATAAGAACAAATAACACGATAATGTGCACATTAAACTATTTAATATTCATCCCATCTGCTGCATGCATCAGATAACTTCACAGGACCCTGAAATTCACAAAAAAAATGTTCTGGTTAAAAATTAAATGCAATATTCTTTGATTAGATTATCCTTTTTTCCAGCTCAGGTGGGATGTTGTAGGAATGAACTCTACCTGGTTAATGACCATAAATAATGGCAGAATTATTCCTTTGTCTTGTCCTTCGCACACACTAATATGCCCTGACAGCTAGCTTTGCTCTTTTATTAACTCTCTGTCAGCTGTAATCAGTTACGGTGAAGTAAGGCAGGAAAATTTACATGTGCCAAGTCTCACCATTTCTCTCAGAAATATTCCAGAATTCACCCCACACTTGGTTGGGGAGGGGGGGATATGCCTGGGGAGACAGGTGGTGGTGCTGGTTGATTTGGATGAATGGAATGCTTTATCGTTTCCTAAGCTGGCTCACTGCATATTGAAGTTCAAAAAGGAAAAAAAAAAATCTCTTATCAGAATTCTTAAATGGAATGTTTTGGAGAAAGAGAAGGCCTGCTTGTATATATAATGACTGAATACAATTTTCGCAAACTTAGAACCCTAGCACTATTTGTTGTGTAAAATGTAGCCATGGAGGTATGCATAAAGGGGTACCATTCTTTGCAACTTTTCTGATTTCTTGAGTGCCGAGTCCTGCTTCCCTCACCCAAGATACTCTAGGGAAAACATATGCACACAATAAGTATATGGGTGATATCCTTTGAGATTCTGACAAGAGATGGGTAAGAATGGCTTTAAGAATTTACCAGGCTCCTCAAATTCCTTGTGGGATGGAAGGAACTTGGATTTTTAAAAAAATGAACGTGAACAAAATCAGAACTGACAGGTCCATCCATCTAGGAATAGAATGCTTAGTTCTATTAAAGTCTAGGCCTGAAAATCCTGTGTATTCAGTCATGTTTGTGATGTTTAATTAGGATTGCTATCTCTTTTTTTTCGGATAGGTTCCTCATCTTTAACAATTACATGGAAAGTATGTAAAACATGATCCTATCCATACTGGGGATACTGGCTGGTGTAGTTGAATGAGAATTTCTTTCGATTTAGGTAGTTTTTAAAAGCACAGATTTTGAAAATTCAGATATTTCTTCATTACCAGAGGGAAAGAAGTTGAGATTTTAAGAATTCTTCAGTGAGAAAGGATTAATGCATAAAAGGTATATACAGGTAATCCTCGTTTAGTGACCTTTTAAAGTTACAACGGCACTGAAAAAAGTGACTTATGACCATTTTTCACACTTACAACCGTTGCAGCATCCCTATAATCACATGAGCAAAATTCAGATGCTTGACAACTAACTCATATTTATGACAGTTGCTGTGTCCCAAGATCATGTGATCCCCTTTTGCAACCTTCTGGCAAGCAAAGTCAATGGGGAAGCCAGATTCACTTAACAACCGTGTTACTAACTGAACAACTGCAGTGATTCACTTAACAAATATGGCAGGAAAAGTCATAAAATGGGGCAAAACTCACTCAATAAATTTCTCACTTAGCAACAAAAATATTGGTCTGAATTGTGGTCATAAGTCAAGAACTACCTGTATTTCTTCTCTCTCTGTGCCAGTAGAATTTTATCAATAAGCATGGGGAGAAAAAGCTATGAATGCCCTGATTTACCCCAATGGTGCTTTTCAACTTATTCTTTAAAGACCTTGTGAGTACCAGTTGCAAAACTCTGATTCTTGATTAGTTATAATGTTTTGAATGCCTTCTTTTTTTTAACTTTCTTTTCTAATATGATATATTAGTTCCCTAATATTACATTTAGTCTAGCCCAGATTTTATTAAGAACATGGATTTTAGCAGATGCCAATCTGCCACTGGAAGTAGAAGGAGATTCTTCTTTTGAGGAATACAATACACTTTAAAAGCCTGAAATAAATGTTTATACTCTGTATTAATGTGCAAATAAAGAATGAAACCTATTGATAAGATGTCTATTTTTGTAATAGAAATTCTTTTGGGATATTGCTATATATAGCACTTAGATCCCGATTTTTATTAAGTTGATTCAAGAACACTTGCTATTCAAAAGTATATCTTTTATGTGCCTTTTTGTATCTTTTAATTATCATAATGGCCAAGAATATTTAGGTTGAGACAATGAAATATTGTTTGGGCCTCTTAAAGACCATTGTCCTGTGTGTGCTTATAACTTCCCTGCTTTTTGCTACACTGATACTGATTAAGAACTTTTGAAAAGATTGCTGTTAGGAAAATACATCTCCACTGCTCTTGCTGTGCACAATAGGATTGAGGCATTTTTACAGTCACTATGTTTTATTCCAATTTTCATTAGAATGGGCCCCTCTACATCAGTTGTCAAACTCAAGGCGCATGGGCTGAATCTGGCCTGCAGGGTGCTTAGATCTGGCCCGTCGGGCCACCCTGGAAAAAGGACCAGCCTGCAGTCCCTCTGCCAGCAAAAATGGGGCTTAGGAGGGCCACATGCAGGAGAAGGAAGAGGGAAGGAAAAAGAAGGGAAGGAAGGAAGGAAGGAAGGAAGGAAGGAAGGAAGGAAGGAAGGAAGGAAGGAAGGAAGGAAGGAAGATTATAATGAGAGGGAGGGAGAGTCTGAGGGAAGTCCTGCTTTAGCACTTGGTCACCAGAGGTGCCCCCGACACGAGTGATGTGGGGCAGATTTGAAAAAAAAAATCATGCCAGGTAATAGTAAGAATAAGTCCTGCTCAATTCCAATTTCCCTAATACAACTCAAGTCCCTAACTATCTTAAGAAACACTTGAAAAGATCAGGGATTTAGTATTTTGTTAGATGAGGATGATAGTCTTATGTCAAAATATCACGAATGTCACTTAGTTATTCCTGTTTAAACAAACTGTTGAGGAATCCATCTAGAATAAGGTTCTGGCTGGATTACCTGGAAATTAGGGTTGTTGTACTTACAGAGACGCAGTGGCTCAGTGGCTAAGACGCTGAGCTTGTCAATTGAAAGGTCAGCAGTTCAGTGGTTTGAATCCCTAGTGCTGCGTAACGGGGTGAGCCCTCGTTACTTGTCCCAGCTTCTGCCAACCTAGCAGTTCAAAAGCACATAAAAAATGCAAGTAGAAAAATAGGGACCACTTTGGTGGGAAGGTAACAGAGTTCTGTGCATCTTTGGCATTTAGTCATGCCGGCCACATGACCATGGAGACGTCTTCGGACAGCACTGGCTCTTCGGCTTTGAAACAGAGATGAGCACCGCCCCTAGAGTCGGGAACGACTAGCACATATGTGTAAGGGGTACCTTTACCTTTACCTTTACCTTTACCTTACTTAGAATAGGTATGGCTAGACTACTGCTGAATGCAATATAGTGTTATAAGGTCTTATGTCTCTTGCCCTCTAATTGGTTGACAATGGAATTATTAGGAAGCCATTGATCAACCTTAGATATATGGCATTTCAGGAGCTGTGTGGGAGCATAGGCAGAATAGTGGAGGAGCCAAAGGCAGTATGTAAAGCATGCGCATAATGTTGCAATTGGAACTTCCTTTGTGGATAGGCAGAATAGATGAGAAGTGGATAATTAAAGCAGTGAATAGGAGTCTGGAATGCAGGTGATTTTGAACATACATAATTTCCTATAGGAATACAGGTAGTCCTCGACGTATGACCACAATTGAGCCCAAAGTTTCTGTTGCTAAGCAAAACATTTGTTAAGTGAATTTTGCCCATTTTATGACTTTTCTTGCCACAGTTGTTCAGTGAATGACTGCAGCTGATAAGTTTGAAACCCGCTTGTTAAGTGAATCTGCCTTCCGCATTGACTTTGCTTGTCAAAAGGTTGCAAAAGGGGATCACATGATCTTGGGACACAGCAATGGTCATAAATATGAACCAGTTGCTAAGCATCTGAATTTTGATCACATGACTATGGGGATGCTGCAGTCCTAAGTGTGAAAAATGGTCATAGGTCACTTTTTTTCAATGCTGTAGTAATTTTGATTGGTGTCTAAATGTAGTGTTGTGAGTCAGGACCACCTGTATACATGAAAATTTTCTTCTGATTAGATGATATTAAAAATTTAGCTAAGACAGAATCATAGATTATGATAAACTGATACTTTATTAAGGTGACCAATTGTCCTCCTTTAGGGAGGACAGTCCTTCTTTTGTAAGTTCTTTCTTCTCTCGAAAAGTGTCCTCCTACATGTCCTCCTTTTCGATACTTGAAGACTAATCTGTAAATCTCCGTATTTGATCGATGCCGATCCGATCCGTTGTGTGTGATGTGACATATTTGTATTTGACATGATGATTTGTCAAGGCTCGGTACAGTGTGTCAAGACACGGTTATGAGACGCATGCACTCCGCACAGGAACATTATTTTGAGAGATGTGCTGCGCGCAAGAGTGCGCCACACGCAAGTGGCTTTGTTTACTTCTTACCGAAACACGACACGGCACACATGCACGTGTGCACACATGCACTTCTCATTGTAAAAAAGTTGGTCATCTTAACTTTATGGAAGTGTTCTCTAAAATTGACAGTTTCAGCTATATTGTGGTCATAGTTTCAGAATTTGCAGCCATTCTTGTAGGCTGAACATATCAGGACTAGATTGGGGAGGCTGCTGTAGAGAGCATTGTATCTAATTTCTGCAAAAACCAACTTAGTAATCGCTAAGATGAGAAACACTAGTGTTAAATCTGCAGATTAATATTTGTATTAAATAACCGTTCTTAGAAAAGAGACATCAGTGCTAATTAATGAATTATGAACCTCACAGTTTTAAAGCTAATTTTTGTGACACCTCTTTCTGCTCGGAAGGAGAACATTTCCATCAACGATCCTGTCAGAAAGCACTAATTAAAATTACTTCTTCCCCTTTTCTTTTAGCTGCATTTTAAAACAACAGATTTTTAAAAGAAAGAATGATTATAACACTAGGATTTTATTTAGTTTCTCAGCACAGCCCAATTTGCATAAATTCTAATAAAGTATTATTAAAATCTATTAACACTTGTCTCTGGCAATTAATTTTAAGTTTGCTTCTTTGAATGACTGTGTTTCATGGCAGCCAAGATAAGGAAGCATGGAAGGCTCACTGAGAATACAGGTAATTTCAGGGAGATGCAAATTCAGCCAAGTAACATTCAAGACATCTCTACTCTGTAAGACAGAACAAATGCAGACTAAGCTTCCAGTAGAAGATTCTTGAGACTCTTTATAGAGAGGAAATTCAATCCAATTTCCCGTCAGATGTTTATTTTACAATGTATATATGATATATAAACCTGGTGAACATTATTATATTTCATTACCAAAAACCCAGCACACTATCCCCTGGAGAAAATAGCATTTTTAAACTAATATTGATTATTTAGTACAAACTGCAAAGATCATAACTTATAAGGAGGGAAAAAACCACCAGGGAAAGATTTAAACTTTTATTTTTATTTATAGGGCTTGGCAGGTTTCTCGGGAGTTGGACAGTGTTCTAGTAAAAAAAAATTAATTCATGATTCAGTCTGTTTATTTACTACAGGGTAGTCAAACTTTCTTTATTTATACAAATTACTGCTGAGTTAAAGGCAAGGAAAGAAGTTATACTGCCCTTCCTCAGGTGAACATCTTTCATCCCTTTCCTTTTGTGTGGTTCAGAAAGCATGCCAGGTCGATCTAAAACCTAACATTTAATAGCCCGTAGCACAACTTACTTGAATCTGATTCTGCAGGTTGGATGATGTCAGGAGCAGAGATCCCATATGTAGCATAAGATATATGGAATCCTGCTCTTGCTTTCTGGGTTATCCAAGAGCAGTGAGATTGATTTTAGTGTCACCCTTCTGTGAATGGACTTGCTCCAGTGGTGGGTTTCAAATTTTTTTACTATCAATTCTGTGGGTGTGGTTTGGTGGGCGTGGCATGGCATGGCATGGCTTGGTGAGAGTGGCTTGGTGGGCGTGGCAGGGGAAGGATACTGTAAAATCCCCATTCCCTCCCCACTCCAGGGGAAGGTTACTGCAAAATTCCCATTTCTTCCTGATCAGCTGGGACTCAGGAGGCAGAGAATAGATGGGGGCGGGGCCAGTCAGAGGTGGTATTTACTGGTTCTCCGAACTACTCAAAATTTCCACTACCGGTTCTCCAGAACTGGTCAGAACCTGATGAAACCCACCTCTGACGTGCTTCCAATCTTGGCAGAGACAATCAGTTTCCAGCACAGGTTTCCATTGTTAGTTCTCTAAATTCTTCTGTTCTCTGGCCATCCCAAGGACTACTTTATCCATTGTTCTAAGGCAGGAGTGTTAACTCAAGGCCCGCAGGCTGGATCTGGCCCGTGGGTGCTTAGATCTGGCTCCATTTTCACTGGCAGACGGTTTCAGGAGGCCATCACAGCCTCCTGAGCTCCATTTTTGCTGGCAGAATGCTTGGGCCACCACAAGTGATCCCGACATGAGTTGCCCCCACCCTGGCCATTCCCACCTGTCCCCCAAGGTCAAACACAACCCTGATGCAGCCCTCAATGAAATCGAGTTTGACATCCCTGTCCTAAGGCATAGAGGCTGCAGATAGGCAGGAGAATCAGTGACAGGATTTGCCTTCAAAATTGACTCCAGAGGACAATCTTACTGCTTATAAGAGAATTTCTTCACTGCATCAGGATAGCGTTGCAGCTCTATTCAAAACTCATATTTGATATGCCTATTGCTGAAGCAACACTGGAGCCTGCCTGTATGACTCTGGAAACAACTGTTTCACACAGATTTCTCTTGAGTGTTGTGTCTCCACTCTTCTTGGATTTATTGAAAGACAATTCTTGCTGTGCTGGACCTTGCCTGGGTTGCCGTTGTTTTGCCAGGATTCAGATTCATGTACTGAACAAACCCAACCTGCTCTTGGGCAAATAAAAAATTGATCCAGATGAGATCTGCATCTTGGGACATAGCAGTAAGATGGTTTAGAAGATAAAGACTTCTTTCCCAGTTCCTTGCAGTCTAATAAATGTCCCTGCAGAATTACATACTTCTTCTACAACTATGGAACTAATCTACAATGGAGCAAGAGGGAACGAAAGTGAAAGTGTGTGGTCTTGCTTCTTTCTGATTCCTTTCTTTTCTTCTTCTTTTCCCTTCCAAAAGCAAGCAGCTGTTTGAGTGCCAAACTTACTGTTTACAGAAGACATAGAAATGAGCATGCAGGCAAAGAGATGCTGGTTGATCATGTCTAATCTAAACCAGAAAATACCATCCCAGCCACATGCAAAGACCATCCTTTTTCTTTCCACCATTGCAGATTAATTTGACTATTTGATTACACTGGGCTGTTCCTTATCGCTCAAAAGTAGAATAGACATTTTAGAAATAAATAATATTTTTAAAAACTGCTTATAGTGTTAGAACCCCCCCCTTTCCCTTACTCTTACAATACAATTGCTACTAAACACAGATGTAAAAATGTGCCATTCTTTGCCACTTACAGAACAAATCCTGTTCAGCTGGTTTCAATCCTGCTTTTCTAAAACTCAAGTCAGGATAAGATGTGCAAATATCAAGGTTAAAGTGGCAACCCACTGATCTGCTGTTAAGGGCCACTTGCCTTCCGATACGTCCTCTACTAGAGAGATCTCTCATTAGAATGTAATAGGGTTAAATGGAGCAACATTAGAAGCTGGTCCTGGAAGAGATAGCAGGAGCCTCCAGGGAGAAGTTGAGAATATACTGTTAAGCTGTTTGCAGTTGAAGAGCATTTTGGAGTCATGAAATTTGTCCCTGTAGACAGTATGAGAAGATACACATGTGGTGTAGTTATCCAAGTGATAAATTGTATTTACCATGTATCTTTGATTGACTCACCTGCATTTTGCCCATTTATCTCTATGTGTTACTAGTATTATTGTTTTAGAATGCAGCTTCAGAGGGATTCTGGTTTTAGATTAGAATCTGCCTTTGAGAAATCAGACATTTTTCTGTATACGAGTGTATGGGCATATTGTTATCTATCCAAATTAATACAGATCAGAGATTTATTGAAATTCTAAAGCAAGAGGAGGAAATGGTATGTGAGATTTTAATGAATTTTTCTGAGATCTAGAAGGAAGATGGTAATTCATAGGATATGCTTTGCAGCTTTGAAATCTTGTTTACAAAATAACCATAATAAAAAAGAATCCCTGTATAATAAATGCTTACCATCTCCTCAGCTTAAAAGTCAGTCATTAAGCCAAAACAGGAATATGTGCAACTCTTTTGGAATAGAGATAAACCAATTGGAAAAGCTTAATGGAATTAATTTCTTTGTGCCAGTGAGCAAAAACATATTAAGCCTACTAACTCATTCAATCACTCATTCAAATTCATCTCAACCAGTGATGACAGTTGTCCAGTGGAATTCAAGTGAGATAAATATAGGCAAAACCAACAGATGTCCATAGATGATGCTAACTACAGTGTTGGAAGAAATGTCCATCTGGGTTCAGTTCCAAGTGGGGAAAAAGACACTAGAAACATGGAGGCTGATTGGAAAGATGGCTTAATGGTGGTCAGGACCACATGGTTTGAGGTCCTGGGTAATCGAGCACATGGGTGAAAGAGAGATAGAGATTTATACCCTCTCTTGGCTTTGAAGTTGCTTCCTGTTCCTGTGAAAGAAATGTATTCTTATTGGTTGTCAAACTCCCATGAGGCCATGCAGGGGTAATTTTGTAGGCTGTGTTGAGTCCCAGGCTTGGTTGAACCTTGCTGGGTGATGCGATCTCCCCAGGTGCCATGTGGTGAGTTCTGTTGCTAAATGGGTAGAGGGGTAATCCTATTATATCCTGAGGGTGAAGTCTACTGTTTTGTAGATAAGCTGGCCCAGTCTTTTGTCTCGTAGATAACCAAAATATCTGCTGGGGGCAGGGAGCTAGGGTTGAGTTTCTGTCTTAAGATTTCTATTTCTCTTTTAGGGGAAATATTCTGCCTTTTTAATATTTCCTAAAATATTTCATTCTTCTAGGAGAGGGTAGGTGCTAACTTTCTACAACAGTTAAGACGAACACCATATCTCTCTACAAGCACATACCTTAATAGAGAGAAGCAAAGTTTTGGAAGGAGGCAATGCCTTCAAATCAATGTTGACTCCTAATGACTGCCTGGACAATTACTTGCAGTGTTCTTGGCAAGGTTTTGGAGGTGATTTGCCATTGCCTAGATCATAGGGCTAAGAGAGAGTGACTGGTCCAAGGTTACCCAGCTGGCTTCATGCCTAAGATGGGACTAGAACTGACAAGCTCCTGATTTCTAGCTTGATGCCTTAACCACTACATCAAACTGGCACCAAATTGGAGAAACAATATTTGGGCTCAACCACCAAAGTATGTAGATGCATAGAAAAAAGAAAACAAATGTTGACTTGAGAACATAGTGCTATAAAAACAGGCTTTTATAAGATAAAATATAAGCCCAAGCAGAATCTTGCGAAGAGCATTCTAAACTATAGTAAATGTACACTTATAAAGAGGAGAAATTTCTATATATTTGCCTTTGTTGGATGAAATTTCTAGAGAAAGAAACTTTCATAGAGCAACACTTAAAAATAGCAGTTATGGATAGTACAGACAAGAGAGGATTGAGAGTGATCTACACTTTAAAAAATAATCTATTCAATCCATTTTTTTAGTGTACTAACTGAACCACATCTTCATCATTAAATCCAGACAAGCAGCTTTAACAAGCTGATGGGGGTGAAACACATGAATAATAATTTCTGAGAAGGAAAGAGTACAGAGAATAGTTATTTTTATTTTTTTTGTCTTGATTAAATGATTTTTTATAACCAGTGGTATACTGCTTTGAAAGTGGATGAGTTAATTCCTCTTGTGCAGCATGAAACAATTAAAATGAGATCACAAAAAGAAACTTAAATTATATTAAGTAAATATTTTAACATGATTACTTCCCAACTACCTCCTCACATATTAAAAAAAGCAATTGATTTTCTTCCTTCCCAATCCTTAATTAAATCGATTTTGTTTAATTAAAATCTTCTCATTTACATACTCATATATATCCTTCCTTTCTCACAATTCAGATACATAAAATACCTATTGTTAGGAATGTTTTTACTCCATCCGTGTTTTTGCTGTAGAATAAAGAGCAGCTTGGAACACAAATTTAAAAGTTACATCTCATCTTATCTTAACTGAGGTTAGATAAATGGATGGGGAGTGTATTATTAACATAAGAAAATTTGCTGTGGTTTTAATTATTTTATTGTTATTATAATAATAAACATTATAAAATTGACTTTCCAACTATGAAAACCAGATCGTTACTGTTGTTGGGAAACACCATACATACATACATCAACAGAAAGAAAAATCTAAAATTTGCAGACATTGACTTATGCATAATTTTTAAGAACAGAGACAGATCAGACTCTGATTTGAGCAGGATATTTGACAAGTTAGCTCTTTAACAATTCAAAACATAGAGAGTAGCTGTTGACAGATTCTGCAAATTTCACTGGATTAAATGGAATCTATCTATCTATCTATCTATCTATCTATCTATCTATCTATCTATCTTTCTATCTCCATCTCTATATCTCTATGTCTATATCTAATATCTATCTATCTATCTATCTATCTATCTATCTATCTATCTATCTATCTATCTATCTATTTACCTACCTACCTACCTACCTACCTGTCTACCTGTCTACCAAAGGTATTCATTCATTCATTCATTCATTCATTCATTCATTCATTCATTCATCCATCATATTTATATAGTTGCATGTCTCACAAAACATGACCCTGTGTAGTATACAGTAAAAGAATATATAGAAGAGCCTGTAATACAGTGGACTAAAGCACTGTTATTAACATCTGCTGCTTGCAATTACTACAAGTTCAAATCTCACCAGGCTCAAGGTTGACTCAGCCTTCCATCCTTTCAAAGGTAGGTGAAATGAGGACCCAGATTGTGGGGGCAATAAGCTGACTTTGTATAAATATACAAAAGTATGAAGGCTATTGCTTAATGCATTGTAAGCCGCCCTGAGTCTCCGGAGAAGGGCGGCATATAAATTAAAGCAAACAAACAAACAAAAAAATCAACTCCCTCCTAGACTCGAACTGTATGTTTTGGGCTTCAAATCATTGCATTAACAGATTGGTGGCTTAGTCTAGAAGCCCTTATTCAAAATATGTGTGATTTTATCTTGTCTTCCTGGAGCATCTCTTCAGTTCTGAGACACAAATACTGTAAATGATTCCATTCCATTCCATTCCATTCCATTCCATTCCATTCCATTCCATTCCATAAACAACTAACTTCACAGATGAGTCTGGGGAGCCTTGTCAACCTTATGTTTGGGAATAATTTGTGACACCAAATTATCTGAATTGTAGAATTGAAGTCAAAGCTACCTACCTTAGTGATGATTAGGATATGTGCCTTAGGAAAGCAACGTTCAGTTGTTACTGTGCCAGTGCTAAAATGTTGCTAAAGATGGTAAAAATGCTAGGAAAAGCTTCAGGTACAGACAAGTTGTGCATACTACCTCTTTTTCTTTATCTTGACATTTAGGCAACTCTTCCTCCCTGTTGTGGGTCAGACCACATGCATATTGGATATGCAGGTTAAAAATACCTAACCTTTTCACTGTGTTTTTCCTTCCCAATCCTCCTCCACGTTGACCCTTTTTTATTTGTTTCTGAAATCTCATTCCCTCACTGATTTTTGCATGCACTCCTTTTCATCAGTAAAATTATCAGTAGTTTATTCTGCTTGATGAATGTATCTTTTCTTTTATGTACACTGAGAGTGTATGTACCAATACAAATTCCTTGTGTGTCCAATCACACTTGGCCAATAAAGAATTCTATTCTATTCTATTCTATTCTATTCTATTCTATTCTATTCTGTTCTGTTCTGTTCTGTTCTGTTCTGTTCTGTTCTGTTCTGTTCTATTCTATTCTATTCTATTCTGTGCGAGTGCATATTATGAATGAGAAAAAGAAGAGTTTTTTAATATATATATAATTATCAGGTATTTTTAATACTGTATACAAATTTCAGAAGCATACTATGGTTACTATCCAGTCACAAACATATTCACATAGTTGGCATACTATGTGAATATGTTTATGCACTTTTGTCTGGAGAAAACTGGACTCCAGCAGCCTCTATTAAGTACTGCCATCTGCTGTGGCTGAGTTTGAGTCTGTCTTGGCAGATCTCATAAGTCTGCTTCGTAGCTGGCATAGCCCTATTCTAAAACCTAAAGCTGGTGCCATTCTGTGTAAACACTTCTAAGCTGGATGGACTAATAGTTACACTAACCAAGGCATCTTTCTAAATATTTAGCTCCCTAATAAATGATGGAACTAAAGAAAAACCCTCTAATAAAGAAAATACCCCCCCCCCGGTGTTAAAAAGATGTTACAATAGCTCTAAAGTGCACTTTATACATTTTTAAAAAATCTTTATTTATTTTTGGTTAAAACACTACAAAACTCATGAGTAGAGATAATAATGCAGCAAGTTTTCCCAATGCGCACTGACACTTAGGATTCCATTTTCAACATATATTTAAAATACATGCGCGAGCACACATGCATGGGCAGACACAAGTACATATACGCCTCTCCAGTCAGGGAAGAAAGAAGCAAAACCATGTTTATCCTACTAAAATAAGTAGGCACTGAGATATTCCACTCCACTCCACTCCATCCCACCACACCCCACTCCCCTCCACTCCATCCCGTTCCATTCACAACTAACTTTACAGATTAGACTGGGGAGCTTTGGCCGCCTTATACCTGGGAAAAAACAAACAAACAAAAAACTGCTGCAAAGGGAAAAACAGGAACAACTACTAACCAGTCCAATCCAATCATGTTGTGAGTATTCCTGCCAGGCATCTTTATTTACACTTGTAGTTTCCATCTCTAATTATTTTAAATAGTTTTCTTTCCTTTTGGTTCCAGCTATTCTTACCACCTTCTTTTTTTAATGGCCTTTTTGCAGCTAGTTTGCTAAGCTCGCAGAAGTAGGTTTTCTTTTTTCCTTTTGTGATTTCTCTCTCTCTTTTCTTAAAGCTCGTGAAAATGAGTTTGTTTTCCACATTCTGTCCTGCTCTAATGGAGAGAAATGTAATTCTTATATATGCTTTTATTTGGTGTCATTGTGAACAACAAATCTACTATTACAACCACACGAGCACATCTATTTCTTCTTCCTTTTCCTCCCCTTCATCTTCTACACTTAGACATCAAGCTCTCAAAATATAGGTTATGAAGTAGGTTATTAGGATAAAAATATTACATTATTGTTGAAAAAAAAAACTTCCATAAAAGACAACCGGATTAAAATGTAATAAGCCAGTAATAATAATAAATGAAAGCTTTGGTGAAATTAAAAACTACGTAGAGCTAGGGTTCATTTTAGTGACTGTTTCAGAAGCATTTGAGAGGGCATTGACTGAAATTAGGGAGGGGACAAGGCTAAAGATAAGGAGCATCGAAGTAAGATTCTAGGAGAATCAGATTTAAGCCTCTAAGATCAATTTTGGGGTTTTCATGTGATCATATTACAAGGGCAAATTGGGGGCCAATAATGTGCAGAGGTATCAGCATGAAATGTTGGCTAGAGTAAATAACTACAAAACAGTTTTCTTTAAATTGCTAGGCTGATTTTGCATTTTTGAAGTGAAATAACTCTCTCCAGCTCTATACACAGGGCATCTTTTCGGCAAAGCAAACAAACAAATGATAAGCAGTAAAACTAAACATGAGTATGGACAGTGGCTGCTGCTGACAGCTTTTATGATTTCTAGCCAAACTGTTCAGTTCCCTCTTCTTTCATTGTCAAGAGGAAGAAGGCAAGGCCAAATGGTTCAAAAGAGACAGATCAGATGGCATTTATTTGTAGTCTTTCACTTCCTTTCTGTGAAAAGATTTTGATGGAAAACATGCTTTGGAAGAGAGCAAAGTCTAAAATTCCTGTGCACGTAATTTCTTTGCTGAGTAAAAAAAACAAAAACAAACCCAAGGTTTTTAAAGGTAAAATTATTTCCACAGTACTCTCAGTTCTACTCTTGTAACCTCTGGATTGTTGCAAATGTCAACTCAGCATGGCTGCTTCCATCTATGAACTCTTATCCAGGGACACGGTAATCAAATGTAGCCAGGGTTCTAAACTGCCCATTTTGGACTGACAAACTACCTTCAGTATTCATGTTGCTGTCTATTGCAGGGGTGTCAAACTCAATTTCATTGAGGGCCACATCAGGGTTGTGTTTGACCTCAGGGGCCAGGGTGGGTGTGGCCAGCTCTACGTCTCTCGTGTTGGGGGTGCCTGTGACACGCTCTGCCAGTGAAAATGGACTCTAGAGCTCCACTTTCAGCTGCGATGGTTTCCTGCAACCTGCTGCCAGTGAAAATCGAGCTTGGGAGGGCCGTCCACAGCCCTCCCAAGCTCCATTTTCACTGGCAGAGGCACCGCAGGCCGGTCCTTCGTTGTTTCCGAGGCAGTCCTGTGGGCCAGTTCTAAGCACCCCGCGGGCCTTCAGTTTGACACCCCTGGTCTACTGGAATAGTAACACCATATTGAGAGGAAACAAACCAAGTGTGTGTGTGTGTGTCTGTGTGTGTGTGTGTGTGTGTGTGTGTGTATGTGTGCATGCATACACCTATGTCTATATATCTCTACATCTACTTTTATACCGCTGCCTTTATTTATCAGTATTATCAAGTGCAGGTGCAGGTCTAATCTTTCTTTTCTGTATATGTGTTACCTGGCTAAAGATATTTGGGTGGAGTTTCATACTAGACATTTCTGGTATTTTGTTCTTTGAATTGCTCTATTAGAAAATGGAAAGCCTATTTCTGAATCATTCAGTTAAGAATGCTCTTAATCATTCAACATTTACAAAATCCTTAATTCACTGGATTCAAAGTACTTATTCAATGAAGTTCTTCTCCAATTGTCAATATTGTTCTATAAATTGAGAGTCTTCTCACAAAGGGGAATAATTCGTAGCCCAGCCGGCCTTTTCAGACCTCAGCCCACCTCAGTATGATAAATTATATTTTCCTGATACCACTGAATCTTTTCATTGGAAAATGACTTTCACAGTGAAAATGATCCTACATCCTGCTTAAATATAACTGTTACACATATTCTATACTAGCGGTCCCCAACCTTTATGACTTGGTGGACTATTGGGGGAGAGGGGAATCAGCCCGCAGCTTATGAAAGTTGCGGGCTCTTACTGGCTAGTCACACAACCCAGTTCTAAACAGGCCACTGCCTGGTAGTGGGCTGTGGCCCGGGGATTGGGGACCTCTGCTCTATCCTTTGTACTATAATTTGTCCCTTCCAATTTTATGTAATTAATATACTTGTCTACATTGAAGAGTGGCTTTCTAAACATTTCAGCCAACAATCTTTTCCAGTCAAATCTGAACCAGCAAGAGATTGAACCTGTAACTTCTCCTTGTAAAATTTGTCCTTGTATCCAAAACAAAACATGAAGTCTATCACTCTTCTCTCATGGAGCAACAGTTAATTCAAATGCTAAAGATGAAGATGAAATCTCAAAAGAGCAAAGAATCAGGCTGAAAAGGCACCAAGGGCTGCTAGTATAAATCTGATGAAAATACTTCAGGCCAGACATACTTAAAATGTTACTAATGGCCACTTGAACAGAACACTGAAAATCTATGTTCAGAGATTAGTAATGTGGGTTTCCTCAGGGAGTTGTGACTGAATTGCTGGGTAACACATTCAACTTCTGTTATTTAATAATGGCAAAACGCTTGCTACCTACAATGGTTGAGCGTATTTGTCATGTTTTCCTTGCCCTTAAATGATCATTAGATAATGTGCCACATCTACTTGCGTGGGTTACTAGCTTATTGTCTTTGTAATTAATATTGCTATCTTACAATATTCTACTAATTTCCATAATAGTAGCAGTAGTACAGGTTTTGCTTAGCAGGACCATTTTAATTCAACATTTTTTTAAAAAAAGCTAATTATAAAACAAGTTTTTCGGTACTTTCTCCCATGACAGAATCAATTGTGGGAATAATTTACATAGTATTACTGTGACTAAAAATGTTCTAAAAGAATATGGTTAAAATATAACGGGATGAAATTTTATAAGCACATATTGTTTAAAGTCAGAAATTCAATTCAAGTGAAACAACAATTTTTAACTATATGGCCTTATAGAGATAAAATGTAGTTCAGTTTAGATGCTAACAGTTCCAAGTTTAGTTCTGGGCATCTTTTCATAAACTGTGAGAAATTTTGGCGATTTCCTTCTTAGTCTTTGTAGGCAAGCTGACTGAAATTTAAGGCAGTTTCCAGTGATCTGCATGTCTGTAACTCTAAAAATATTATATTTATATTGGAAGGAATAGGAATCTAATTGTTAATTGTCTGACAAGAAAACAACTAATAAAAGACATAACTTCATTTGAGATTTTCAAGAAGAGGCAGTTGGTGTTGCTAAATCTTCAAAAAAACAACCCCCCCAAAAAACACAAACAAAACCCACACGTTTGTAGGCAGCGTATATAGGATTCAGTGACAGTAGTAAGATGCTTGTTGATTGACATGCCTAAACCACAACTTTTCCTAGAGAAAGGGGATCTTTCTTTATCTGAATATGAATCTTTACCACTATGAAAACTGTGCTTCTCTTATTGTACTACTGTACAAATATCAGTTTTCACAGGGTATTTGCCAGCTTGTGTATCTAAATGTTCACTGATTTTTAATATTTGGATTAAATTCAAATATATTGATAAACTGGTTCTAAGGACCATTAACTAATATACTATAGCAAATTTACATCTCTTCCTACATAAATTGCTTGGAGAAAAAAGTTGGACTGTCACAAGTATGTGTTTTCTCTCTCTTTTTTCATCCAATATATGTAAGCTTGGCTTTCCCGAATAATTGCTTTATTTAGTTATTCACTTTTTTGCTACCCGTTTCCAGAGGCTCTGGGGTAGCTAAACAGTTGGAAACATCACCAAGTTGAATCCAAAGCAAAATAAAAGCATATCATTCTCAAAAATAATAAATAAATCCATCTTTAAAATAAATCAAACGCTGTATGAAAAATCATACAAAAGAGGAAACTGTACAAAAAATTGCATTCATCACATCTCCAATCATAACACAATCTCATGGAATGTTTGTTGGAATAATCTGCTGATTTCCCATTAAGAATCAGGTTTACAATTAATTTTTAGGAATATTTCCAAGTTGATATCAGCTTTGGCTGATATTTCTCTAAACTATACCGGACTAGTTAACTTAGATGACTTCCCATAATGTTTACTACAATGTGCTGTATGTCCTCAGCCATTATAAAAAATCAGAAAAGTTACTGGTCCAGAATTAGGCTGTATCCGTATTGTATCTTAATCACAGTTTTTATTTTATCAGTTGTGCTGATTTCCAATCTACTTCTCAAGCCAAATTAAAGTTACAATTTAAATTACCAATTTTGTTTTAGGCTACTGGAAATACTTCATTATGTCCTATGTACAAGCCCCAAATTTGTCTTTTGAAACCCAGTTTAAATGTTCCTGTGAAAGGACGTAGGATACGTGTCACTTAGGGAGGAATATTTTGGAAGTCTTACAAAGGTTAAAGCCATTTTTAAGGGTTTTGGTACTAGAGGAAGATCTTTTTGCTCATTCAGGCTTTTTAATCAACTTTTATGTTTGGATTGGTGAATATATACCTACAGTTTATATTTTTTCCCCCACAGGCAAGAACTATAAGAAATAAAGTGAATTGCGTGAAAAATTTCAGGTAAATTTTTATTTACAGAGAAACATCAGTAAGTATAGAAATTGAATAGCAACTTCAGAGGAAAGAATGCAGTTTTTCCAGGGAGTGTATTATTGGCACTACTTCAGACAGTGCAAGCAAGTAAAGAAACAGAGAAGAAAGGATAAACAGGGTTATATGCAATCAGATGCACTTAGATAATATTATCTGATTAGTGATGCGATATTTGTCTAACTCCTAGCAGTAGTTTCCAACAATAACTTATTACTGACTGCTTATTGCAATTCTGACAAAGTTGCCACTTTCTGTAGTGGCAAGGGGTTTTGAGAACTTCTCCTCAAACTTTAACCAAGGGTTTTTAAAAATATGATATTATTTTCATTGTGGCATTTGCAGAATTTTGAATGATTGTAGACTACTAGGCTACAGTACAGTAGTCAGAATTTCAGATATGGTCAAAACTGTAGAAATGGCTACAGCAGATTACATTGGCTCCTGAACTAAGAAGGGATAAATGCTTGAAGCCAGTTTTCTGAAAGCGCGTCACAGCTGCATGAGATGGAAAAGCAGCTTCTGTGACATATTGATAGCTCAGGATGACAGGTGTGATATTTATTGCCAAGGACAGCAAAATTCATATATAAAATTAATATAAAACAAATGCAGACATTGGAGAAGGCTGGAAAGGCATGACAGGAAGTGCCAGAGCACAAATTTCCGCAAGAAAAGGTTGCCCGAGGAAGCATAATTTGTGAAATTCTGTTTTATCTGTCCTGAACCAACTATGGGACTACTGGAGAAATTAGTATTGTCATTCCCTTCCTCATCAAGGATTCTCAAACTTGTAAAAACAAAGTTAAATGTGCTAAGTGCTCTGGTAGAATATTTATATTTTTTCAGGCATTTTAAAATGTCTATCTTCCCAAATGATAACAGAAAAATAAATATATATTTTTCCCCAAATATTGAAGGCAATATCAGTCAAAACTTTGTTTCAAATCCTTGAAAGAAATTCAATATATTTTGGTTTTATATATTAGCGGTTCTATTTATATATTCCCTAAGATTCTTTATGTCAATATCAGTTGGATTTGTCTTTCATTTACTACCCCCAGTATTAGATATTAAAATACCCCAAAAATAATGACTAGATTTTTAAGTCTATTTGATTGTTAAAAATAATCATCACAAATATAGGGCAAGAAATGAATAGCAGCTTTGTCTGTGGAGATTCTCAGTCATCTAGGTCATAGTTGTCTCAAAGGTGCTTTTTTTTCAAAAGGCAACTAAACTGTTTTTTTTTTCCGTGAAGAAGAAGAAGAAACTTCCTTCTTCCTCAAGGAAAAAACAGTCCAGTTGCCTTTTAAAGAAAAAGGTTCCTTTGAAACAACAGCAGCCTTGGTTTACAGAAAGGAAAAAAAAATAATGAATCATAAAGTTGAAAGGAACTCACTCAATCCAGGATACATTAATAGCATTTCTGGCAGATAGATATCTATTAAATAACTGGACCAAAGGGTGTCTACTCTTTCCTGAAGTAGATATTATTGGAATTTCTTCCTCACACTTTCCATATACTAATTCTAGACTGGCTCTCTGGAATAGTAGAATCCTGCTTAGTCTTCTGTGTGACCACCCTTTAGATATATAATTTATTATGATGCCTCTTCTTATTCTTCATTTCTCTAGGCTAACCATGCTGATTTAATCCTTTCTCATTTTCAGACTTATTTCTAGATATCTGTACTATTTTCTGTTGGGACAGAGATGTGAAATTTATGGCCAATTTCTGTCGTGAAGAAATGTTTGAAATGAATATATCACAGGCCATACCATAAAAAAGTTATAAGTAATAAATAGTACATTTGCCAGAAACTAGCATGCATGCATGCATGCATGCATGTGTGTGTGTGTGTATGTGTGTATATGTGTGTGTGTGTGTGTGTGTGTGTGTGTATCATACATATTATATAAATATAATGCAGTTGTATTAATTATCATGACAGTGTAATCCCAATTTGTCAAAAACATAAGTATGAGCTGCATTTGGTCTGCTCGCCATAACTGAATTAACCTTACCTAAAGCCATTACTTATATTTCCATGATGTCAGTATGTTGCCGATGAACATGCATGGATGGCCAGCAATAACAATAAGCACAGATTTATTGTGAAATGAGATGTCATCATATCAATGAGAGTTTCCAAGAAATGTTGTGTTTGTCATATCAAAACCACCATGGGTTTACAACAGAATTTTATATAAAGGCAATGCATAAGTTTAATTACAAATGTTGACGTGAAATCCAGGTTGATCCTGTTTCTCCCAAATGAATTGACCACAATTTTTAGCTTGGCATGACTTGAAAGCTTAAAGAATGTATTTCTACTAATTGCCAAATCATTCCATTGTTTCTGTGTATACAGAAACACTACACTATGATCATAGTGGTCATGCTTGAGTTACTATCTGATATTTACTTCTGCTATTCCAATTGACTAATCTAGTTCATACTGACTGCAAATTTCCATTTATTCAGTTGGCCTTTTTTCAGTGTCACCCTGCAGTTCCAGTTGGAATGTGAAAAGAACAACAATAATTTCAGACACAAATTTCAGCCATGCCTGTTCTTATCTTTGAAGCAATTTTCATGTCACCACTGCCTCACTCTTGATCATATGAAGCTAGGATCTAAAATGATTCTATTTTCCAGTATTTATTAATTATTTTCCAATGCAATCCTAATGAATTCTGAACAGATAACAATATGTAGTACAAATCCAGGTAAATAAACTAGAAACACCACACAATAAAGGGATCCATGGTTGTGTCATCCCATCCTCTAGGATCATCACAGCCTCTAGATATCAGTTCAGAACCTGGCTTGGAGTTTCAAAATATAACTGCATATCATAAACATACTGAAAACCTTACCAAAACTAATTGGTAACCACCAGTAGTTTCATGTAGACTTTAAATAGCACAAAAGGAAGTACTGATCTTATGGACCCTCATACTGAAATTCCTAGGAGGTTGAACAATGCTCCAGTGTGACCACAGCTCTAGTATGAGTGGAAGCACCTTGAAGTGGCTCCTCACCCTCATAGTAGTAGCTGCTGTGAGATCTAAGTGGACCAAAAGGAGATTTCCCTCAATCCAGATCCCAATGGTCATCTACCAGAGTGATCAGTATTATTTTGCTGTCATGCCTAGGGCTGAATCTTGACTATAAAAGAATCAGTAATTCATATGCTCTAGAACAGGGGTGAGCCCTTTTACAACCTATGGACTTCAACTCCCAGAATTCCTGAGACAGCCAAGCTGGCTCAGGAATTCTGGGAGTTGAAGTCCACAGGTTATCCACAGCCAAGCTGGCTCAGGAATTCTGGGAGTTGAAGTCCACAGGTTGTAAAAGGGCCACAGTTGCCCACCCCTGCTCTAGAATATTCTGTAATTGATTCATCAACACCTTTCCAACCATACAATTTTGCCCTGTTCCTACCTAGTTTATTTTTTGGGGGGGAGCATTGCTTAAAAATTGCTACTCAAAGCTAATTAAGTCTAATAAAGCATATGTGTATGTACATAATATAAAATAGATATGTGTGCATTTTTGTGCGTATGCACCAAGAATTAGTTGGTGTCTACAAAATAAGTACTTTCAACTGCTCCAATATAGTAAAAGAACTCTACAATGCTCCTTTTAAAATAATAATCTTATTAAACATTATAGTTAAACAGATAAAAATAATAAAAAATACAAAAAAAGGAAAAAAAAAAGAAAATGCAGGAGAATATTGATGGAAAAACTTAAAAAATTAAAACCAGAAACAGGGTTGAGGTGGGATCTTCTCTTAATCTTTTGCTGAGACATTGACCAGACTGAAGCCTGCTTTAATTCAACAAGTACATTGACGTATGTTCTGTTCATTTAGAGAAGAAAGAATTATATGCTTCCAGATGAATGTTGATCAAAAGTGTTGGCTTAGTGAGATAGCGATATTTTCTCTCCAAAATGCATCTGGAAATAATGTATCATGTCATATCATTATACTCATGGGAAATTCTGGTCCTAATTAAAACATTTATTTATTTATTGGATTTGTATTCTAGGAAATGTAGACTCATAATGACTTGCAGAATAACAATTCATCTATCGTACAACATAACCAACGTCCACAACACAACTTAAAACAATAAAATGAACACAATAAGGTAGTTGTAAATAAAACATCAACAGTAAATGACATACATTAAAAACAAGTAACTTTAACAATTATAATCCATAATAATGTTCTGATGCAACCACTAATTAAAAATATTAAACTATCTGACAGTAATACAGTACAGCACCTTTAACAGCTATCTAGAGGATTAGATTTTGCTCTTAAATTACTCCAGAACAGCTCAGCTTTTATCACTTTCCAGGAAGTTACCACTTTTGGAGCAAGCCTGATAACTAAAGGGGTTTCCTTCATAATAGCAGCGCCACAGTTGAAAAGGATTGATTCCTGGTTTCCACTTATTTTATTTCATGAAAATGTGGGAACTTTTCCTATGATGACTGTACCAGATGAATCAGTTATAGTTAGAGGAGACACTGGACTGCTAAGGGCAGCCTAATTCTTCCATAGAAGTTGCCCAGAAACCCCTTTTTCTATAAAGAAATGAAAAAAAATTCAATCTGATCAATGAAGTAACTCTCTCAGATATCTCATCTTAGAATGAAAAATCAGATCAGATCTTGAAAATTCCAATCATTAATTCTCCAGAAATTCAGTGATGTCTCCTCAGTTTTTATGAGATAACAGTTAGGCCTAGGTAAGTATTAAAGTGCATGTATATGTTGGAGGTATCTTGGCTCAGTTTTACCTCTCTCAGACAAAGCTATGGGCTCAGCTGAGTTTAGGTTAACCACAGACTTTAAAAATCTACCTTGGAAGTCTTAAAAGTATAATAGTCTTTATTAAACTCTTGATACACAGTGTCAGCAAAAAAAAAATGTAAACAAATATATTATTATAAATAGAGTCTTAAATCAAGCCTATGAACCAGATGTCTATGGAGATGCTCAGTCATTCAGGTCATGTTGTCACAAAGGTGCTTTTTCAAAAGGCAACTAGACTTTGTTTTTTCCTGAAGATGTTTCACTTCTCATCCAAGAAGCTTCTTCACTTCTGACTGAATGGTGGAGGATGGAAAGATTTATATTCCTTGCAGTCATCTGGTCATTAGTACTCTTTCTGAGAGTCATTGAGGCCACTTGTGCCTTCAGGGCTACCTGAATAGTGTAAATGGGTATGGAACTTTCTTGGAACTGCTGAAAGGACTGTGCTGTAAGGTTTAATAAAACCTTCCATTCTCCACCCTTTAGTCAGAATTGAAGAAACTTCTTGGATGAGAAGTGAAACATCTTCAAGGAAAAACAAAGTCCAGTTGCCTTTTGAAAAAGCACCTTTGGAAAGATTATGAAACCAGATCTCTCCACACCAATTAAATGTTAGTGGGTCTCATTAGTAAATGCTCGTTCAGCATAAGAGCAATTGAATTCAAGAGCATTAACTTCAAGAAAACTGAAATTATATAACATTTGGCATATTTTTAAAAATCCATTTAATTAAAAAATAATAATTTAGAAAGCTTGGAAAATCCATCAGGAGGTTCATGAATATTCTGGCACTCTTAAAGCCATGTTGCCGACCCCAAATTTATTCTTTACAACATTGTGTAATTAATGGATCTGTGAAGCAGAAATTCAAGAACTTTTAAAAGTTATTCTATCTGCTTCCTTATGAAAAAAATACCCTTTGTTTTTAAACTTGGTATATTGCTAACAATTTAATGTGTCTAAACTGTGAAAAGCTATGACAGGACTTTATTATTATATTTTCTTTTCTGTCTCTTGAAATTGTAAGTGGCCTGATATTTTAAGTAATCAAAGCATGAGGTAGCAAAGACTTCAGTTATATCTGCCACCCTTGATTAAAATAAGCTTTAGTAACTGGGTTTTTTTTTTTTTATGGAAACAGCTGGTTGGAAGCTATTTTCCTATAGCATCCAAAAATCCTTTGCTCAGTACTGGATATGCTGTAGTATGCTGAGATTTGTGCATAATTGAGAAAGAACTGACATGAAACAAAATGAAATATCCATTGATATATTACTTGTTCAGAATTAGTCAAGATATTTATTAATCTGTTACCATGTTTTCCCAAAAATAAGACCCTGTCTTATATTTTTCTGAACCCTGAAATAAGTGCTTGTCCTTATTGCATGAACTCAAAAGCCTGATTGGGCTTATTATCAGGGGATGTCTTATTTTGAGGAAAACAGGGTATATCGATTGAGCTGCTCAAGAACTAAAAATAAAAAGGCCAATTTTTTTAAAATTGTAGTTGGCAAAAAGCATCCACATTCTTTTAGCGTCAGGGATTGCCGCAGGAGGGTGATTGAAAACATAAAAATTCACTTTTTCTATTTCGACAGGTGAAGTTGATAGCGAGGATGCTTCTTGTTGTCATATGCCACATGCCTGATTCATAGTGACTGACTCCAGTTACTGTAACAGCAGAAGTCTAGGAGGAAGATCTTATGACTTTTACAGATATTATAGTCCAATGAACATTTTCTTACACTTGCTCAAGTAATTTGTAATTAATAATAATAATAATAATAATAATAATAATAATAATAATAATAATAATAATAATATATTCATTCTTCATATATTCTTCATTTTGAAGAAGATGAACTATGGATATGAACTTGCAAAGAAAGGACTGAAAATCTCGCACTTGATGTACATGGATGATTTGAAGCTGTTTGGTAAAACAAAAGCTGAACTGAATTTATTAATTGAAAACACAAAAGAATTCAGCCAAGACATTGGTATGCAGTTTGGAATTGACAAATGTGCAACAATAGCAACCAAAGCAGGCAAGATCATAGAAGCGGATGGAATAGAACTAGAGAATGAAGAAATGATAAAGGCAGTAAAATCAGAAGAAGGCTACAAGTACTTGGGGATTTTAGAAGCCTCTGACTTAATGCATAATAAAGTCAAGGAATTAACTTCAGCCAAGTACATTCGGCGAATTCGTAAGATATTAATGTCCAAATTGAGTGGAGGAAACATCATAAAAGCCATAAATACCTGGGCTATACCTATGATTAGATACTCTGCAGGAATATCTGCAGAGACTGGACCCAGATGCAGTTAGACAATTTGGACAGAAAAACAAGGAAGCTTATGACAATGAATCATGCCTTGCACCCTAAAAGTGATGTTGACCAAGAGCAGAGGGTGGTCGAGGACTCCTACAAGTAAAGCAGACTGTGGAAGAAGAAAAACGCAGCTTGAATGATTACATCCAGAAAAGTGAAGAACCAATGATTAAGGAAGTAAATAAAGGAGGCCTTTTAAAGACAACTAAAACAAAAGCAGAATATAAGAAAGAAGTAATTGAGCAGCGAGCTGAAAATTGGAAACACAAAGCTCTGCATGGCCAATACTTGAAAAGTATTGAAGGCAAAGCTGACCAGAAACTAACTTGGAACTGGTTAAGATCAGGAGTACTGAAAAAAGAAACAGAAAGCTTTATTTTGGCAGGTCAAGAACAAGCCCTAGCCACAAACTGCATGAAGGCAAAAATTCAACATGTTACCAACAACAAATGCCGCCTCTGCAATGAGAAAGATGAGACAGTCGACCACCTGATCAGTGGGTGCAGCAAAATTTCACAAACTGACTACCTACAACGCCATGACCGTGTTGCTAAGATCATTCACTGGAAATTGTGCCAGAAGTTTGGATTTGAGTACAGCAAAAACCACTGGGAACATCAGGTTGAGAAAGTTTTAGAGAATGAGAAACTCAAGATCTTGTGGGACTTTAGGATTCAGACTGACAGGCACTTGGTCCACAACACACCTGACATAACAATAGTTGAAAAGAAAAAAGTATGGTTCATTGACATTGCAATACCTGGTGATGCACGGATTGAAGATAAGCAGCAAGAAAAAATCACAAAGTACCGGGATTTGCAAATTGAAGTTGAGCGACTGTGGAAAAAGAAATCGTGTGTTGTCCCGATTGTAATTGGAGCCCTCGGAGCAATACCCAAAGGGCTACCCCGCTATTTAGAAATTCTAAATTTGCCGGACTTGAACATTTTGACTCTACAAAAAACCACCTTACTCGGAACAGCTTACATCCTCCAACAATACCTTAACAGTTCCTAGGTCCTTGGTTAGGACTCGAGCTGCTGAGCTATTAACCAGCCTCAAAGCCTGTGAATCTCACTAAAGATTAACTGATAATAATATATTGCAGATATTGAGGGAAAATGGCATGACACGTTCCCCACAATATTTTTTTTTCAGCCTATGATGTGTAGCAGTGATACTGTGATATCAGTGAAAGGGTCCGGGGGCCAGAATACTCAGTGCTGATTAAGGTTTTAGGAGGATTAGGGCTTTTTTAGAGATTAATTCTTAAAACATGAAAAAAACTCACACTGCTAAAAATTGATAATTTGTGAAGGGCTGAGAGATTTTAAATGGCCATGAGTTGGACATTTCTACCCTCAGTTATAAAACCTGGCTCTTTATTTTTTTTTTTAATCTATGGATGTAAGTGTCTGTGAAGATTTTCAGTCATCCATATCATGGTTGTCCCAAAGGTGCTTTTTCGAAAGGTAACTGGACTTTGTTTTTCGTTGAAGTCAGAAATGAAGAAGCTTCTTGGATCAGAAGCGACACATTTTCAAGGAAAAACAAAATCCAGTTGCCTTTTGAAAAAGCACCTTTGGCACTAGGGATGTAAGAGCTTCTTATACAAGGCAGAGTAATCAGCAATGCCCTGGATGGTATGAGGCCTGTGTGGAGAAATTTGGAAACCTGCTGAGAAAGCGATTGGCATCTAAGCCAACCAGGGCAATTGGTTGCAGAGGAGGTTCTGGTAGGAACCAACATCCAAAGGTAGGACTTTTCACTCTGCTTTCTCTGAATGAAGAGCCAGATGAGATCAACAAGCTGAGGAAAAGTTCTTCTACTATTCTATTATTTTTTACATATGTAAATGAGAAATAAAGAATATATAAAGGCTAGTTGAATGACAGGCACATTGTTTTCTTCTTATGTTTCCTCTTTAGTTTGCAAAGAAATTCAGAAGCAAAAGCAGAGTGTAATTTAGGGTTAGTTTTGAGGTTGCTGTCATCAGCTATCTTGGTTGGGTGAACAATCTGAAGTCCAAAGACGAGGCAACCTCCTTGCTTGTTGTCCAGACCCCTCCAAAAATATCTTCCAAAATGTCTAGTAAAATGGGAAAATTATTAAACACATGTGAAGATCAAACCAGTTATCTGAATTAGAGTGTACAGAATTAGAGATGAAAGCTTCATTTTTGCACCAGTAAACTATGCTAGTTACTCAAGAGACCTCTAGGAGATTCTATTTTTGCATTTGTTTATTTTATATGAATTTTTTATTTGTTTATTTTATTTTGGCTGCCCAACTCATAATTGTGACTTTGGGCAGTTTACATAGGACCAAAACATAAAAACCAAAATAATCCACAAAAATGAAACAAAACTAAACATAATACAACAAAAGGCTACCATAGTCATAATCTCAATAATTTCAAAAGAGGCTCATTTAACACTTTGACCTAATGCCTTGAGAAAGAGCCAGGTTTTCAAGACCTTACAAAAGATCATCAGAGTTGGGATCATTTGACTATCAGGATGCATACTCTTCTATAGAATATGCACCAGGGGTAAAATGTAAAATTTGTTACTACCGGTTCTGTGAGTGTGGCTTGGGGGGGGGGGGTAATATGACTGGGTGGGCGTAGCCAACTTTTTTTTTTTAACTTTTCAAAGCATTTTTTCTACAATCTCTTCGGCTGAAGAGGTTGCAGAAAAAAATGCTTTGAAAAGCCTCTGATGATCCAGCTGAGTTGCGCGATCATCAGCGGCTTTTTTTTTTTTACTTTTAAAAGCATTTTTTTCATTGGAAGAGGTTGTAAAAGTAAAAAAAAAAAAAAGCCTCTGATGATCGTGTGGCTCAGCTGGGCATGGGGGGGGGCAGGGATTTTTGCTACAGCCGCTGCTATCGCTACCAGATTGGGCGATCCGGTCTGAACCGGGAGCATTTCATCCCTGGTATGCACCACAACAAAGTATACACCTCCCATATCACACAGATGGCCTTAGTTCATAAAGGAGACCTGAAGCATTCCTATCTTATCTTATTTTATCTGGAGGAACAGGAAGAAACAATAGAAGAAACGCAATTCCGTAAATAGCCTGTGCCATGAAGAGATTTGTAGGAAATAACCTATACTTTGTATAAGGTTGCACTGTTAGTATATATTTATAAAAAAATGCAAAGATAACTTAAACTTTGGATTGTTGGCAAAACAAGAAAGGAAAGGCAAGAGTTGGGATGAAATGCTCTCTTTCATCCGATGCAATACTTACAAGATTTACTATTGTGTCACTGGAAAATATGTAAGGCTGTATGGCTGATTTCTCTTCTCTATGATCACTTCAATAAACTGGAAATGTGCTGCTTCACATAAAAGGAGACTTAATGTCTTCATGCTGAATTCAAGCTGGTCAAAGAACACAGTCACACTAAAGTCATCCGATCACATCACTCAGAGCAAACTTTATGTTCTTAGTGTGAATGCTGAAAAAGAAACACTTTTAATTAAGCTAAATTAAATACAACACAGGCAAACGGAGAAGTAGTAAAATAAGAATTTCTTCTATTTCTGTTTCTATTACCTTCCATCTTTTCTCCATATAAAAATTATCCCTTCCTAATGACAAGCAAAAGACAGATTATTTTAATGCTCTACAAATGAAAAAGCCTTCCAAGAGTTGGGCTCACACTTCAAATGGAAAGCAATTTCCACGCATGTTTTAAAAAATGTGCTAAATGAACTAACATTGATATAACTTCAAGCAATTAGGAGCACACTAATAACAATAGGAGGCTTCAGCTGTAAATAATTACTCTTGCCTCAAGGCTGTTCTTTAATTCTTGGGTTACTGAATCTATAAACAATAATCAAACGGCAAAGCCGGTTACACTTGTGCTAGTGGGAGAATAGAGGTTTTAAATCTTAATTGTAAAATTGTGTGCTTCTGGATGTGTGTACACACACATACTCACCTCTGCCAATAGTGACACCCAATGGTGATTTTGACCTGCAGGAGTATTGGCCTGGGAGGCTAAGAGGTAATGTGTCCTTTCATCGGTGTATCATATGCTCAGTAGTTACAGTGCAGATTTTGTGTGCCGAAAAACTGTTGTGCTTGCAAGTCTGTGAGTTCATGTCTGTGTTTGTGTGTGTGTGAGAGAGAGATAGGAGGGGGCCTTACTGCTGTGACTCAATAAATGGAAACATAAAAAAAGAAGTTTTCTAATTGCTGCTACCCACAATCTTGTTAATGAGTAACGTACAGTCTGCTTCTCTCCCCCACAGATGCAATTGTGGCTACATTGTTTATCCAGCTTATTCAATATGCCAAAACTAACATTGAACACAATAAAGTATGGCTGCTATTGTAGTCCAGGTTAAGATTTCTTTAATTAGAATGAAAGAAAATGGAGACAAGGAGATTTAAATATGATGGGTTTGCAGCGTGTTGCATGGGAAGCTGCCCGGAGTCACTGCATCAGTGAGATGGGAGGCAGAGAAATGTAATAAATAAAAGAAATGAATATATAAAAAAATCCAGATGAAATTATGTTTTCTGGGGGGGGGGGGGGTGGAGCAAGAAGCAGAGAAAAAGAATTTGTTCTGGTGGTGGATGATACAATTCCACCGGTGCCTTGAATAAAAGCCAATGTTATCTTCAAAGTGAAAGATCTTTGAGATCTTTGTGGTTTTCCCACTGTAGGGTTAATAATAACTTTAGATGAGAAAAAATTGTGCAGTTGAGAATAAACACATATGGAACCAGAATCACTTCTTAGCCTGAGCTTCCCATGTCTCTGTTAAAGCCCTTTATTGTCTATGTTATACAGTATGTGTGTGTGTGCATTTGCATGCATAAAGAGACAAATATGTAAACATGCACACATATACACAGAGCTATTTGTTTGCTACTTCTAAGCAATTCAAAACTAAATAACAGAAAGAAAACTAGATGGATCCCTTTTAACTTCTGGCCAAAGGTCTAAAAATAATTATACCTGGCTAATGTCTTCCAAAGTTTGCATACAGATAGGTACTGAAAATTGTGCTTTGTGAGTTGTAATATATTTTTAAGCTGTGCCTCTCAGACAAAGCTCACATGCCAATTTAATTTTCTACCAAATCAATATCTGTCTTCTGACAAATATTATTAAGTATCTGTTTTATAAGCCTAATTACAACGAGGGATAATAATTCCACCACTGGGGAATTGTAAATACATAAACAAACAACTCATACAAATATAAAACAGGAAAAAGACTCACGGATGACTTTCATTCACAGCACACACGTGCCAAAGTGGAAAGACAAAGACGAAGAGCATAATTAAGGAAACATATGAAAGCTACCATGGGGTTTAAGATTAATTAGCTATGCGTCAATAATCTCATCAATATCCGATTAACAAATGACATATTGCCCAATGAAACATATTGATTCACTCATACTCCCCACTCTTAATAAATTGAAGCTGCTTTGCTAAACGAGAAAGCTGACAAAATTATAATTTCCTGAAAAATTCATCATTCTTTGTGATTCAAAATGAGAACTATGTTGTATTCTTGATCAGAAGGTACCACAGACCATACCGGAGAACAACCTTAGCACCTGTCTGCAGCTCTTTTAAAGCATGTGCACCTTTTCCTTCAGTTATATAGAAACTGTGAAAGGTAGCTCTGTGATCTCCGAAAAAGACACGGTTGCTTTAAACAGTAGACAGTGACTGTGTTTGCATTTCTACATGCTACAACATATATTTTTTTATTTGTGCTCTGTGCTCCCATTTAAAAATAACGAAGTTGGCTTCAAGTATAATTTTCTTAGGAAGGAATGATTTATTATCTTCTAATTAGCCTTAGTGGAATAAACAAAATAACTAGAAATGAAAATATAACAATATGAGGGTTTCTTTATTATGGGTCCTAACTGTAACTCCTTTGATGAGCAAAGAAACTCTAAAATAATATAGAGAATTGTTTTAGTTAAATGGGTATTATACACATATTTGGCCTTTTTTTACAGAATTACTGAAATAGGGCTATTCTCTATATGTCTTCTTCTTGTTGTTTTTAGTTGCGAAGTCGTGTCCGACTCATAACAACCCATAGACAACATTCCTCCAGGCTTTCCTGTCCTCTACCATCCTCTGGAGTCCATTTAAGCTCATGCCTACTGCTTCAGTGACTCCATCCAGCCATCTCATTCTCTGTCGTCCCTTTCTTCTTTTGCCCTCAATCTTTCCCAGCATTAGGCACTTCTCTATATGTCTACTCTGCAATAAATTCCTTGAGTTCCTTCTGACTAGAACTGCAGCAAAAGATATCTAAGCTTTCTAAACAGAGTAAATTAAGGCATACATTAAATGTTCCTAAATTATATGTACCATTTTATTTAATGATTATGAAGGCAGAGAGTAAGTTATAATATTTTAAAGAATACATTAAAATGTGCGTAATCTTCTGGATTTCAAGATAATTGTAATTACTTTTTTTCTATGCTATTCTTAAAAGAATTGCACAATGTGCAATGTACTATTAATTTAAAAAACAGAATGATTTTTTCCCCCCCAATATCACTTTATTGTACATAGTTTTTTTTTAAAAAAATCAAATGTTGACATATGTAGTTAAATGAAAATATGGTATGATCACAACACGGATGGCTGGTGGAAAAAGAACTATGGTTCCATCAGTTTCCTTAATGCTTCACCCTGGAAAGCTGAAAGTTCCAGGATTCTTATAGACATAAATATGGGAACCAATTGTTAAAGCAAAATATCTATTGAATGTTTTCCCTGAAAGTAAAAACTCATTTTGCCCTATAGCACTAGATTATCCAGAGATTAAAAAAATGGGGAAGTTTGTGAATTGGGAACGTACAACCTCTTTTTAGACCATAGGCCCCATTTAACCAGGGCGCCAAATGACCTTAATTTAATTTAAAATTGGGCTTGATTTAATTTAACTTGTATGATTATTACTCATGAATTTAATAAATATCTACTTTTGTCCCAATAGCAATTTATGTTTCATGGCAACTTTTGGAGAGGTTTAATGGCCTGCATTCAAGGTTTTTTTGTTTATAATGGCATCCATTATGGGCAAATAAGATTAGATGACTCAAGAACATTTGAATAGTGACAGGACATAGTATTTGACTTCCTTCATAGCATTGTCCGAGTTAACTAGGTTTTTAACTTGGCAGCATCTCCAAATAATTAGCACTTAGTTAGTTAGTTAGTTAGTTAGTTAGTTAGTTAGTTAGTTAGTTAGTTAGTTCCCACCTTTGGTGGGAAGGTAACAGCATTCTGTTCACCTTTGGCGTTTAGTCATGCCGGCCACCTGACCAGGGAGACGTCTTTGGACTGGCTCTTCGGCTTTGAAACGGAGATGAGCACCGACCCTTAGAATTGGGAACGACTAGCACATATGTGCAAGGAGAACCTTTACCTTTTTAGTTAGTCTGGTAAATTTTGCATTGTCTTGTCATCTTTTTATGGTGCTATTTGGATACTTTACTCAGCAGTTTGTTCCGTTGGTAACTCATTAGATTTTTTGGATCCTGTGATATGCTGAATAACTTTATTGACTCATTGAGTAATGGTTTTAATACTGGTTTTAATATTCAGACTTCTCAGTGGAGTTGCAGACAGCTCTTAATGAATCCATTATTTACAGGGTTAAAATCTGTTACTAAATTTTACCTCTGAACTCCAATTGTTCTACATTTATGACCTTCATTTGGGAAAGAATAGAGCTTTATATAATGTTGAACTTTTATTGATGCTTTACCTAATATAGCTTTAAAATGTGAACAATAAAACAAAATAGCACTGTTTAGCACTTTCCACCAGTACCAATTTTCCTAATGTTCTGTTTCATCATAGCAGCTTTTCACATTTTCCCCCCCTGCCATAAGTAGGTTAAGAGTTAAAATGTCAACTTTGAATACCAATCTTTGATAATGAGTAGTTCACACCATGTGTCAGTCTGGGGAGTAGCTATCTCAGCTAATCTCCAATTCTGGAATGTGAATTGGAAAAAAATCAGTTTATTTAGCATGCAAAAAAATTAAAGGAGGCACAGCATCAATGCATTTAAAAAAACAACAACAAAGAAAAATGCAATTTGTGAGAGAATGTCAAGGTGGACCAGCCCAAAAAGTAATGCCATATAGGTCAGTGCTACTTTTATTGTAAAACAATAGTAGTAAAATCTTTCAATTTTAAATGTGTTTCTCCCCTCCCTCCCTTTATCTTTGTGAAAATTATGGAGGCTGTTGTTTGAGAAGTTTATATTCCTGCCTTAGACCCAGTCTTCTTTTATCTAACCATTGTCTTTATAGCAAGTCTTCCTCCTGCCCTTCAAGGTCATTCCTTCTTCCCTCTGCAGAAAATTAGATCAAGTTTTTTTCAAACTGGGCTCTGTAGAAACATAATAGATTTCCTGAAGGATTAATGGGGAAGGGATGGGACATTTTCATTTGGCTACAGGTGAATGGAGAAACCTCAAATGTACTCAGCCATCTGCTTCCTGTCTCATTGCTGTTCTTCCCATCTCATTCATGTCACCTGAATTTGTAAGTGCTCCATGCAGGAGACAACTTGTCTTTCTTTTATGATGTTTACATGTGCACAAAATGCAACTTTGGCCTAACAAACTCTGACCTAACAAACTGGGTTCTTCAGTGCTCATGGTGCAGATGGTATCTCTGTGTATACATGTTTGTATCTACAAGAGGGTTGCTTAATAATTAAGGTGGCATACTGACCATCTGCTTAGGAGTAAGCCTTACTGGGCTGTGTTGGAATTAATAAAGAAATTTAGAATTATGCTGCTCAGTGTCAATACACATGCTGTTCAAATGTCTTTGGAATTGGACCTCCTCTAGTGTAAACATACATGACAATAGTGTTTGTGAAGAGAGGCAAACTGAAGAAAAATGGATACTTAAATTGCTTCAGCCAGGCATTCTCAGCCAAAAACATCCAAGCCATCAATACCCATCTTAAATATATACCCCTCAATATATGGATATTACTTTGCTTTCTTTTTTATTAATTCTAATAAAATTTTATGTAATAGGAACACTTTCCAGATATGGATCATTGGCTACAAACTAGCACAATTACAGATGGTACAGAAAAATGTGAAAAGAGAAGAAGCAAAATGAATTCTATTGCTGCTGGTGTTGTGACTTACACTTATAGGTTTTGAGAATTAAAATTAAATTTGCCTGATTTCCCATGATAAAAAAACTTTTGTTCATGCAGAACTTATGAATTTCTGGATAGAGCTTTTAAAAGAATAGCCTGAAACTGCCATTCAGGTCTTGAAAAGTCATTTGTACTAGCACAATTTTCTTTTTACACGCAGTAAAAAAACAAGTATAGAAATAAACTAAACATAGGAGATGATCTCTATTGACAAGTAACATCAATTGCTCCAAATATTGAACTTTTATCCAAGGAAAAGCTATCACATTCCAGTAATTGAACATTGATTTGTTTGGTTAAAACATTTAACCTCCCAAGTAATTATAAAATCAAAATATATTTTTTTTTCTACATTAGAAAGGTTAATTTTGCATTTGCAATAGTTTACTCTTTTTTCTTTTTCAAGGGTTCCTAGAGGATGATGATGACATACTTTATTCATTAAACATGAAACTTAGTCAACTGATCATTCAAAAATGCATCACAAATACCATTGATTGGTGCTAATAGTTGATACGGGTTGCTGCCAGTGTCCTAGATGTCAACCAAGTACCTTCTTAAGATGTACGATGTTCCAAGTAGCACAGTTTTTTGTAATTCTGCTGGTGTTATTGCAGGAAGCTGCAATTTCTTGATGCATTTTATAAAATTCTTGGACATGGTACCAAGTGGCCTGATGACAATGGGTATCACTGTTACATGTTTCATCCATAATCACATAGTTTCAATGGCCAGATTGTGATACTTTGTGATTTTTTCCTGCTTTTTTTCTTCGACTCTGGTGTCTCCTGGTACAGCGATATCAATAAATTGTATGCTTTGGTTTTCGACAACTGTGATATCTGGCGTGTCGTGTTCCAAATGACGATGTATCTGTATTCGAAAGTCCCAAAAGATCTTCACCTTCTCATTTTCAACAACTTTTTCCACTTTTTGTGTCCATTACTTTTTGGATACAGGTTAAGTCATATTTTTTACATAATGACCAGTGGATTAATTTAGCAACTCGGTCATGTCTAGCTTTGTAATCAGTTTGTGCAATTTTGCTGCACTCATATATTAAATGTGAAACAGTTTCAACTTTGTCATTGCAAAGTTGGCAGTTTGGATTGTCAGTGGATTTTTGTATTTTCGCTTTCATGGCATTAATTTGTAGTGCTTGTTCTTGAGCAGCAAGTATTAAACCTTCCATTTCTTTCTTGATGGTTCCCATCTTAAGCCATGCCCATGTCAAGTTGTTATCACATTTTTCTTCAATGTTTTTAAAGTGCTGTCCATGTAAAGCTTTGGTTTCCCACCCATTTAATCTGTCATCCAGCTGTTTTTCCTTATATTTTGCCTTTGTTTCTGTTGTTTTTATCATGTTCTCTGTTTTCACAATCTGTAGCAATTTTTCTATACTTTGATTTACTTAGTCATTCAAGCTTTGTTTTTATTCTTCTACAGTTTGATGGATTTGCAATATTCTTCTTGGCAGGTACAACCTGTCGATGTCACTTTGTGGATGTAAAGCGTGGTACATATTCAAAAGTTTGTGCGTTTTCCGGTCCGAGTTTTCCAGTTCAGCCACAGTCCAGTTGATGATTCCAGCTGAGTAGTATATCATTGGAACTCCCCATGTATTAATTACTTTAATGATATTATTATTATTATTATTATTATTATTATTATTATTATTATTATTATTATTATTATTATTATTACAAATCTATGGCCTGAAAGAATTTTAAAAACCACTAAGCTTGATCACTATGAAGAAAGAAACATGTTAAGTATATGAATGCATAAAAGGTTTTATGTTATATGGAGTTTTGTTTGTAGTAGCTGCTTGGTCTCAAATCTAACAGTTATCCTGTGGTAAGATGGGTGGCCAATAAATTTAATAAATAAACGATGAATAATCTTTGCCAATGGAATTTGAGGCTTACCTTCTGATTCTTATTTATTCCAATGGCACTAAGATGTACTAAACTTACCAACATGACCCAATTATATGCTATCTGAAAATGTGGGAAGGTTTTGGCATTAAAAAAATAAATAGTGTGGATTTTTTTGTATGTCATTGAATCATACTTGAAAATATTTGATCGCATCAATCAAGAGTACATTAAAAATTATTCAATAAATTGGCTTCCCCTTATGTATTCTTTAAGTGCCCAAAAACTTGCTGAAGGAACTACTGTATGACTGAACTTTCATCATCATTCTGAATACACTTCAGTCATTTTTAGCCAAGATGGCTTGGGTGAATGCATTTTATAATTCACCTAGGTGCAAATCCTAAGAGATCATGAACACTAAATGGCAGCTGAAGTTGTCAACATTACAGATATTTCTCACTTATAAGGCTTTGATTTTTCACACAACTTTTATTCAACCGCAATGTAATCAGATCAAGAAACCTCAGAGGTTTTGCTATAGAGCACACATAAGCAAAGTACTCGGAATAGCGTTCTGCAGAAACAGCTCACTCAACAGCACAATTACTGACATGAGCAGCAATATTTTGAAAGCGGTTAACAAGAGCAAGGCACAACATATCTGCCTTTAGGAAATTTTTCTTAGAAAACTAACAGCAAGAAAAATCTAATTAGAATTTTGGGAGGTAACAGAGGGAGTGTAATGGGATGTGAGAATGATCTTGGAAGAAGGGGTGGGGGAAGATATGTTGCTTAGGGAATAGATGAGATAAAAGGAGAAGCCCACAACTGAATAAAGGGCAGAGAAAGAAGTTAAGAATGAATCTGCTGTAACTTAAGGTAACAGTAAAGGTTCCCCTGCACATGTATGCTAGTCGTTTCCAGCTCTAGGAGCGATATTCATTTCCATTTCTAAGGCAAAGAGCGAACGCTGTCCGAGAATGTCTTCATGGTCATGTGGCCAGCATGACTAAATGCCAAAGGCACATGGAGTACTGTTACTTTCCCACCAAAGTGATCCCTATTTTTCTATTTACATTTTTTAAGTGCTTTCGAACTGCTATGTTGGCAGAAGCTGGGACAAGTAACGGGAGCTCACTCTGTTACACGGTGCTAGGGATTCAAACTGCTGAACTGTCGACCTTCTGATCGACAAGCTCAGCATTTTAGCCACCGCGTCCCTTGCTGTAACTTATCAGATGGTAAAATGTGACAGCAGGAGATTTGTACTTTCAGATTTGCAAGATTCTGTTAATGTAGCCTTATAATAAAGGACCCTTTATAATATCCTTTATAATAAAGGATAATTAACTCACGGTGTCATATTTCCTGTCTGGTCAACTTGGAAGACAGAGAGAGACAAAAAAATCTGTTACTGCAACACTGGAACAGCAAGTCTCAGGAAAAAAAGTTTATAATTTTTGGTTAGTTATTATCTACCTGATATGGTTCATTCAAGTGAAGCCATTCACATGACATCCACATGGGGGTTTACCAAACTTTGCTGTATTTTGTTTTATTCTGAGTTCAGTGAACTCACAGTAATCATGCAGTTAGTCTGCCAAATAACCCATGCTTACTGTGCCCCTATTTGGTCCAACAGATAGGAGCGGCTACTTCAGAAATCTCTCAGACTGTTGCCAATTGTTGATTCCACTATTATGGTGCAGCTCAGACCCTCTGAATTCATTTGGATGCCAAAAGTTCCTTAACCTCTTTTGAACAACACCAGGTTGGCATTTTCCATTTTGACATGGGAACAACCTGATTTTGGAAGTTCCTCATCATAGTCATAATTTTGTTTTACAATGAATAGATGTTGGCTCTTTTGGTGAAAATATATCAAATTTTATTGACAATAAATATAAAAATTGAATCAAATATTAAATTAATAAATATTAAATATAAATAAATAATATCAAATATTGAAAATATATCACATTTTATTTATTGTATTTTTCAGAGTATAAGACGCACCTTTTTCCACCAAAAAAGAGGGTGAAAATCTGGGCGCATCTTATACTCCGAATGTAGCTTGAGGCTGAGCCCACCCAGCCTCACAAATGGAGATTTCAGAGGCTGAAAGAAGCCTCTGAAAGAAGGTTCAGAAAAAAAGCCTCTGAAAGGCTTTTATCTAAAATAATATGGCAAGCAACAAAAGAAGAATCAGTAAAGGTTCTAACCAAACTATGCTTACAAATCTGGAGAATGACACAATAACCAACAGATTGGAAGAGGTTAATCTATCTATCAATACCAAAGAAAGGAGATTGAACAGAGTACAGATAGTCCTTCAGAATAAAAGCCTCTGAAAGAAACTTCAGAAAAAAAGCCTCCAAACAGAGCTTCAGAAAAAAAGCCTTTTTTTTCTGAAGCTGTTTTGGAGGCTTTCAGAGGCAGAAAAAAAAGTTTTTCCTGAAACAGAGTTTCTGAAGTTTCAGAGGCAGAAAAAAAAGCAAGGCACAGAGCTCACAACCAATGAACCTGTTGCTAAAGTTCACCTCTGGGAACAGCTGATTGGAGGTATTCTGGGAGGCTGATCCACCCACCAATCAGTTTTTTTCTTATTTTCCTCTGCAAAAACTAAGGTCCGTCTTATACTCCGGTGCGTCTTGTACTCCAAAAAATATAAACTGTTTTGACAGGATTGATAAAAGAATCCATCTAGTACAGCAAAGACTTCTGGAAGCTTGCTCATAAAGAATAATAGTTATAGTTACAGTGGCTAGTAGGTAATCCTTAAAGGACTACTATCGGCAATACAGGAGATTTTGATTATGCATTGTGGCTAATAGTCATTAGTAAACTTGCTCTATATGAATTTGTTTATTTCTCTTTAGATACCATAATTTACGATTGATGGTTCCATTTAGTCATATTTCACACATTATGACTTTTTAAATTGAGAATACACAAAAAAGAACACAGACATTATTTTGGTCTGAATCCTTTCTACCATCTGTCACTGTTGTTCCTGAGTTTGTAATTTTAATATGATTTTCCCTCCTCCTCCCATTTTTTGTATAGTATGCTCTGTGTTATAAAAACTCAAGTAAATAATTCATGTAAAAACCTCTGTAAATATTGTCAAACTGCAGAATAAACTATTTACTAAAAGGTCTCTTGGCTGAGTGTAACAGCTTTATTATTATTACTTGTTTTGTAAAACAATCCCTACCTCTTTATTTTGCTTGCACTCCACCTCCATCCTTTTTTTTTTCCTAAACAGAATGGCTCAGTTGGATAAATACAATTGTTAAAAACCACTTAGGTACATTTGAATCAACATAAATAATGAAAGAAACCTTTTCAATATTACTAATTAAGCCATCTGGATGCTGGATTAGAACTTGAGCAAATGGTGTAATTGTTCTCTCAACTGAATTGAAAGGCCAGAACTTGTTGGGTTATAAAATAAATGTTGCTCCAACATTGCCTGGGAGAGATGTTGGTGTTGCATCAGATTAAGGATTAGGACCTATTTCTGATAGCAAACAGTATTCATATTAAACTTATGTCCAATTCATCCTTTGTTGTTGTTGTTGGTCACGAAGTCGTGTCTGACCAATCGCGATCCCAAGGACAATGTTCCTCCAGGCCTTCCTGTCCTCTACCATCCCCTGGAGTCCATTTAAGCTCACGCCAACTGCTTCAGTGACTCCATCCAGCCACCTCATTCTCTGCCGTCCCATTCTTCTTTTGCCCTCAATCATTCCCAGCGTTAGGCTCTTGTCCAGGAAGTCCTTCCTTCTCATTAGATGGCCAAAGTATTTGAGTTTCATCTTCAGGATCTGGCCTTCTAAAGAGCAGTCAGGGTTGATCTTCTCTAGGACTGACCGGTTTGATCACCTTGCAGTCCAAGGGACTTGCAGGAGTCTTCTTCAGCACCATAGTTCAAAGGTGTCAATTCTTTGGCGCTCAGCCTTCCTTATGGTCCAACTTTCACAGCCATACATTGCAACTGGGAAAACCATAGCCTTGACTAGATGCACTTTTGTTGGCAGGGTGATGTCTCTGCTTTTTAATATGCTGTCTAGATTTGCCATAGCTTTCCTCCCCAGGAGCAAGCGTCTTTTAATTTCTTGGCTGCAGTACCCATCTGTGGTGATCTTGGAGCCCAGGGAAATAAAATCTGTCACTACCTCCATTTCTTCCCCATCTATTTGCCAGGAATTGAGAGGGCCGGGAGCCATGATCTTAGTTTTCTTAATGTTGAGTTTCAAGCCAACTTTTGCACTGTCCTCCTTCACCTGCATCAAGAGGCTCTTTAGTTCCTCTTCACTTTCTGCCATTAGAGTGGTATCATCTGCATATCTGAGGTTGTTGATATTTCTCCCGGCAATCTTAATTCCAATTTGTGATTCATCTAGCCTTGCCTTTCTCATGATGTGCTCAGCATTTGCGTTAAATAGGCAGGACAACAGTAAACAACCTTGCTGAACTCCTTTCTCAATTTTTGCCAATCAGTGGTTCCGTGTCCAGTTCTCACTGTTGCTTCTTGACCCATATATACATTTCTCAAGACGCAAATAAGATGGTCTGGTACTCCCATCTCTTTAAGAACTTTCCACAATTTGTTGTGATCCACACAATTCATCCTTGCTGGAACACAATTAGGTTTTTGCTCTTTCCCATTTGCCTATTAGAAAATACCCTTGCTCTCTGATTTAAATTACATAAATGAGGCTCTAAAACCATTTAAGAGATAAAGCAAAAATTATCTCAAATATATAAAATGGAAAACAAAGTTTTCCAGATGTCTATGGAGATTCTTAGTCATCCAGGTCATGGTTGTCCCAAAGGTGTTTTTTCAAGAGGCAAGTGGACTTTCTGGAAAGTCCAGTTGCCTCTTGAAAAAGCAGTTTTGGGACAAAGTTTTCCAGAGAAATGTAGAAGACTTACGGCTCTTAGTACAAAATTATGGTAATGGAAGAAAAGCAATGGTGGTGCCAGACAAAATATCCAAGAGGATCATCACCAGAAAGAGCCTTGGTAGTACAAGGGTTTAAGGCACCCTGTTATTAAGCTGCTTAAGACCAGCTGCCTGCAATTACTGCAGGGTTCGAATCTCGCCAAGGCTCAAGGTTGACTCAGCCTTCCATCCTTTCTAAGGTAGGTGAAATGAGGACCCAGTTTGTGGGGGCAATAAGCTGACTTTGTATAAATATACAAAAGGATGAAGGCTATTGCTGAGCACATTGTAAGCCGCCCTGAGTCTTCGGAGAAGGGCGGCATATAAATCAAATTAAAAAAAAAAGATTCTTTCCATTGTAGTTACCTTCTTCAAGTTGAGGAGCACTTGGATGTGGTTTATGGTCATTGCCTTTAAATACACATTTTTGCTTTTCTCCAAAGGTCTACTGTAAATAGTCTGTGTAGGTGGGTGATTCCTGCTGCTCTGTTAGATTGTCTTTTATGAGATGAATAGGGAAAGTTGCTCTGTAACGCAGAAAATGAATGAAATGGTTCCTGTTGTGGTTTTACCTTGTTTATTTTATATAGTGTTTTGACGTGTAACAATGTACTCTACAGTCTTCTATGACTATTCGAGTGTAGCATAAGACATAGCATTATAGTATTAGACAAAGGAACCAGGTATCTCAATTGAGCCCAACATTTCTGTTGCTAGGCAATACATTTGTTAAGTGAGTTTTGCCACATTTTACAACCTTTCATGCTGCATTTGTTAAGTGAATGTCCATTGTTGTTAAGTTAGTAACACAGTTGTTAAGTGATCTGGCTTTCCCACTGATTTTGCTTGTCAGGTCACAAAAGGTGATGACATGACCCTGGGACGTTGCAACTGTCATAAATATGAGTCATTGCCAAACATTTGAATTTTGATCATGCGACTGTGGGGATGCTGCAATAGTTGTAAGTGTGAAAAATGGTCATAAGTCACTATTTTCAACGCCATTGTAATGTCGAACAGTCACTAAATGAATTGTTGTAAGTAAAGGACTACCTGCACATCTGTGAAATCACCAAAAGTTAAGTTTAACTCAAAGGTGGATTAAATGCCCCTTTCCAGCTTTAGGATGACTTTATATCTGCTCCTGGAGGGAATGCTTTCAGGTAAGAGGAGGCAGGATCATCACCCAGCATCAAAAAACATTCAGGACAAAACATGGTGTGATCATCCATGAAGACCTTCAGATGAAGAACAGCAAATAAAGTGTCTCTCCTGTAGGGAGACTTTCTTTCCTTGGCAAAAATAAATAAATAAAAATCAAGTACAAAGTTCACTGGAACAGAATGTAACAGGATTTTATTAAATGTTGTATTCTAATGCAGATATTAAAAAGTATGGTGTAGTGATTAAATATTGGAAACCTATAAAGAAGGCCTAGACCCAAGTCAGTCCTCAGCCATTGAAGTTAGATTGGGTGACTCTGGGCCAATTTTTCTCTCTTTCAGTCAACCTATCTCAAGAGTTTCTTATGGAGCAAAATAAAACCAAGGAACTATATATTGTTAGAAACTCTGCATAACTCTACAGAACTAACAAAGTGCACAGTCGACATGGGCCTTTCAGCTTAACTGCAACAGGAAACAGGAAACTCTTCTCAGAACAAAAAGATATAGAGTGTATACCATAGATGCAAATGTATAACCACTGCCATCTACTGGTTGGCTGTAGTTATTGCACAAAATACATTCCAACAATGTATTCCAGCACACACACACACACACACACACACACACACACACACACACACACACACACACACACACACACACACACACACACACTAAGCTCCTGGAGGAAAGAATAGTTACAACGTTAATGAATAAAAAGTTGAAAGGTGAAGTACAGGGAGGACTTTTGTTTTTTTTCCTTTTAAGGGAATGAGCAAAGTGAGATTGGCTGCATATAAATTAAATAAAAGAACAAGTGGTCTATGATGATAGAATAGTTCATTGCTAGGATTATGTATTTTCCCTTCAATTCCAGAAGTTCTTCCTTGCTTAAGCTGGTTTGGGGCTGGAAGTAACAGCTCATCCTGATTATGGCTAATAATACATACTCATTGTAAGGCAAATAATTTTGCAAGATGACTATTTAAAGAAAGCCCATATGGCATATATGTGTGTGTGTGTGTGTGTGTGTGTGTGTGTGTGTGTGTGAAGCAAGAGTCTCAAAAGGAAACTACTGTGATAGTGTTCTTATTTTCTGCTGAAGGAAAACATATGTTTATGTGGCCATTTGAGATCTCCTGATGATTTCCTAATGAGTCAGGGAAAAAATGTTCCCATATGATCTCCCTGGTAAAAGCAGACAGTGTGATAATCATAATGTGTGAAGCAATGCCATATTGTTGACTTTGCAAATGTTGTGATTTATGTGGTTATATATTACTTTATGTTAAATAACTTATTAACATGCATATTTCAAGCACTCCTAGTCTGTTGTTGGATAACTTGCAAGAAGAATGATTTGTTGTGTTGGTTAGCCTTAGGGTTAGTCATGTGTCAGAAGAGAAATTACGGATTTGTCACAGTAATTTTTTTTTTAATTTAGTCATAAGAGTCATAGTTTTTTATTTCAAAGAGTTATGACTATGTTACAATTACTACCTTTAGAAAATTTGGTACATATTAGCTAAAAATATCCTTTGTAATATTGTACTTTGAATCACAGCTACATTCACACTTCTTAAACAATGGGCCAATACAACTTATGGGTAAATTCAAATGAACACTGAACTCAGATTGCTTTCTCAGGCTTCAAATAGCAAAGACTTTTCTGAACAGTATTATTTCAGACTACAAGTAGGATATGTCTTGTTTGAATACCTTCACACAGATAAATCTAAAACAAAAATAAGACTTCTACTATTGTACAGATTAACCTAATATGTTAAAGCCAATATTTAAACATAGGCTGTTGATTGACATGGTATTTTTCTATGTTTGATACATGTATTATGCAGCAGTAAATATATCTATATTGTTGTCTAAAATAATCTAATACTTGTTATTTTAAATAGTGGAGGAGTTGATTATGGAGACACATATTCACTGGTATGCTGTTCTATGACTGTAATATAGATTTCATTTAATACATTGACAAGGGAAAACTTTATTCTGTTTGGATTTGAGCTGTTCCCAACAGATAGGAGATTGAGTAGCCTGTCCATATAAGGGCTACAAATATAGATGAAATGTGGGCGTGCGCATGCTAGTCACATGTCCTTTTGTTCTTTGCTAATTTGAATGATAAGAAGATGAAGCTCTTAAGGGTAGAATGTTATTTTATTAGAATTCTCAATTGTGTGATAGATTGTGTTAATATGAATGCCCAAGTTCTCTCCCAACATTTCATTGAAGATAAAAAAAAAAAAAAACTACAGCTTCAAATTATGACTTATGTGTATCTGTTAATTGACCTTTCCAAATAACATACTGCAAACACTATCACATCACATCAGTTCTAAGTACAGTGGTTTTTATCAGTCTGCTCATATTTTCTACTGTTGGAAACCAAGTATAGTATGATGCTGGCTTGAATAAAGTTGCTGATGAAATGGGGTGGTCCAAATAGAAATAGAATCATAGATTGGAAGGGACATTGGAGGTCTTCTAGTCCAACTCCCTGTCCAAGGCAGGATTCATTATTCTATGGCATTCTCTGATAACTTTCCACCCATTGCTTCTCGTCCTACCTTCAGGTACTATGGAGAATAAATCAACCCCCTCTTCCCTGTGACAGCAGTATTGGAAGACAGCTATCATGTCATCCCCAAGCCTTCTCTTCATTGGATGCCACTCAGCTTTTCCTTTTAGCAACCAATGTTATAGCTATATTAGAGGACAAAGGGAAAGAGAGGAACAGAGAGAATGGGAAGGAAGGAAGGAAGGAAGGAAGGAAGGAAGGAAGGAAGGAAGGAAGGAAGGAAGGAAGGAAGGAAGGAAGGAAGGAAGGAAGGTTGGTTCTCTTTAGTGGCAGTCAATCTGTAATAATACTTTCTGGGGGTATTTGCTTTGTAACCTTACTAATTTATTTCAATAATTATTCTGTTAATTACAATTCTTACATGCTAAATATGGGTACTTCCAGATGACCAGCAGATCTGTTATCCATGCCTTGCAAATGGGATTAAATTCAGTTTATTTCTCTTGCTATTTCTATACCTTTTTTTTGGGGGGGGGGGTGGCTTCCAACTCTGAAATTCATGCAACTATGTTTCACTTTAATTAGCTGGAAATGTGGTTGCTCACGTTCACAAACTACAGGCTTTTTGATAGACCATAGTGCTCACTTACAGGTCTCTTCTTCATTGCAGTTGAGCACCCTCATCTTGCAAACCATCTCTCCTTCCTCAATCTTCATCCTATACTTCACTGAAAGACAAGAAAATAACTTCCCAGGAATTTGTTCTACTTCTATCCTTCTATTTGATTACAAGCTCTTTAGAAGTTAACTAGCCAATCATCAAATGAATATTCAATGTGAATGGGAAAAAAATTTGAGGAGCACTTGAGGTGGAAGGAGTCATACAGAAGTCAGGAGGGAGCTACTGAGAAACCAACTTCTTAGAAAATATCATAAAAAGAAGAAATAGGAAAGCACTGTGACATGTCTCCTGAGGTTTACAGTGGTACTCAGCTGCTTTCAAACTCATCAAATTTGGTATTCAATGCATTTTGATGTGAAAATTTCATCCCAGTACTCATTGTTTGTTTGGTACTCAATGCATAAGCTAAAACTTGTTGGTGTCAGATGGCTTGTGGCTTGTACATTATTCTTTATGGGAAAAAAATGTTTGGTATTCATTGTTTTTGGTACTCATCATGCCTCCTGGAACCAATTAACAATGAGTACCAAGGTACCACTGTATATGAATCCATGAATAGCACAGGTTTCTGAAAGTTCTGCTCTGGAGTTAAAAAATAAATAAAAAAGAAACAACTGGGACATCTGAATTTGTGATGAATCCCTTCTGACTGTGCTATTGGAATGATGGTAATAAAGACCATGTCAGTGGTCAATTCCCCAAACATACCACTCAAATCACAGACTATTTGATATATATCTGTCATGGAGGGAAGAAATATACATATACAAAAAATACATTTGAACTAAGTTGCCTTTTCATAGTGTGAAAGTATTATAAAAGACCACATTTTTTATTTTTGTCTATTATTTTAACCCCAATGTGTCAGGTATGTCTCCTTTCAATACCCAAGAAAGAAAAACTCTGACTCCATTTTCATAGAGAAAAGTACTTTTACTGAGTATGAACTAAATGCAACCAAAGAAAAGCAAGGTCTGAGGCAAAAGGCATGAAAATTACATATAGAAAGCATCCCCAAAACTCTTCCCCTAACCGTCCAGCGAAAATTATCCAATCCACATTTCCCCCGGGTCATGTGGGGTGCAACGTCCGATGGTGCCATCCTCCTGCTGTGCCACGTCGGTCGACCTTGAGTTGTTATCAGCTTCAAAGAAAACGCTGAAGAAAATTTTCTCTGCTCTTCTCCACCATCTCACTTCCCCCCTCCCAGACATTCCAATAGCTCCCCCCTCCCCCCGTTACAATGGCAGCCGAGCAAGCAAGTAAAGAAAAAGCGAAGGCTGACACAATTCTTGCTTCTTCCTTGATACCAGTCACAGTAAATGCCTGTCCTTGGCCTCCTTGTGATTTGGCCATTTTAAAGATTTTGCATAAAGTGTTGAAATGTGCATACCACTGCACCATATAATAATGTCAGAGTAAGAAGATTTATAATGGCTTAAAATGCAAAAAATGCACATAGGCAGTTATAAAGAAGTGGGCCTTAGTACCAGAGCACAAATTAGAGTATGAGAAATACCTCACAAGTGATTATGTGTATGGCTACCAGCTGGAAGCTTCACCAAGGTAGAACTTTAATTCACTTTGGCTTTTTCTCCCTGCCTTCTACCTGAACTTGTAATTTACCTGAATCCCACCTGCACTGAAATATAATTGAGAATGGCCCTTGCCTGTTCCATTACTTCATGTGCCATAGTTAACATTAAATTGCCTTTCTGAAATTGCAGCCTCACTAGCTCTAAAGCAATAAAACACAATTTTTGCTTTGGTGCTAAAGAAAAGGAAAAGCAAAAAAAAAAAAAAGGAAAAGAAAAGAAAAGAAAAGAAAAGAAAGAAAGGAAAAAGAAAAGAAAAGCTGGGGAATCATGACATTATTATTGTTACTGTTTAAAAACAACAATGCCTGTCCTCATGTAATGAAGCTTGACTTTTTGGAAACTAATGATGAGAAAATGGCGGTAACAGTGTCTGTTGTTCTTCCCGGAGGTAAATCTCCCACTTGGGCAGGAAGCATTGCTGTTACAGGTATGTGCATTAATGTAACGCATGTGGGCCTGAGCACCGTGCCAAAGCTATTGCTTCATTTGGTTGCTGCTGTTGTGTAATTAACTCTCTGACTCAGATAAACCTTTCCCTTTGAGTGAAAGTCATCCAGGGCCACTCCTGGAGTCAGTGTGACTGCAAAGGCGCCCCTCCCGTATTGCACACCTGCTACTCATCAGTTAGCGGTTGATAACATCTGTCCTGTTCTCTCTTCACTGGAGATGTGAAGCATCTCTCTGTCACCGCATGTTCATCATGCCAAGTCAATGGACACTCCAGAAATAAAAATTGTTTATTTCTTGGTTATCAGCATATTGTCTGCACCCCTTCCTGGTAGGGTGGGGAGGAAGGGCAAAAAGAAAAAAGAAGAAGAAGAATCCCCCTCCAAGGCAATAGCAATCTAACTAAAACAACCTGTTGGTCTTGACTTAGCTATGTCTGGAAGGCATTCTTTATTAATCCTGGCTCCTTTTCACTAGGAAATGTTTCCCCAAAACATATTTACCTGCAGTTATATTGCACTTGCACTCCCAGGCACAAAAAAATTTCTCTATCTATAAATAACTTATTTCGTCTATATGTTTTTTGACTTTCCCCATGAGAATTAGACATGGGTCTGCCCTGTAGGAAAAACTTAGAAATGTATTTCAAATTATGCAATGTTTCTAGTTCACAGTACAGTTTGTTGGATTCGAGTTTTACGAAGCTCCTGCCAGCCATAAATTTTCTGGGAGTTTTTCCAAATCATTTTCAAACACTGTTTCTGTTTCTTTTCATAGCATTTAGTTCTTATGCGGCTGGTTCATCTTATATAGTTTTGTCAGATTTGCAGACATAATAGACATTTAGTTATCTAAAGTATTGCCTAGAGGTGTCTTACTTTAGCTTCTTTAGTCTCTAAATATTCTATTGATCTTTCTCTGTGACTCTTGTACATTTAATTCATCTCCAAAATGAGCACATCTCATTCTTCCAAATACACTTGTCCTTTTTTTCCCCCTTGGCTGATAGAAATTCAGTCTATAGGTAGCATGTAAAATTCCACCTGTCCAATTAATAGTTAAAATGCCTCTCAGCTTCAAAGTATAACTGACTGCAGCTGTTTAGAAGTCTGGCTTTTTTAAGTGACAAAGGCTGATCATCCTTTATATAGCTTTAGTTAGGAACCCATTTGATTCCTTAAAAAAATGGGAATGACCTATGAGGTTAAGTTAAGAAAAAAGAGTGACAGCCACTTACTATACACCTTGAGCCCACACTAAAGTTCCCATCGTGAAAGAAACCTGTGCGTCACCATTGCTATAGAAACCAAAGTAGGGATACAGTTTCAGAAAGGATTGTGAAGCGATGAACTGCAGCTCAGGTACGACTTTTCCCCCACCCCCATTCATACTTAAAAACATAAAACACCCACATCAACCCTTTTCATTAATCTATTCATAATTTTGTTACAGCTCCATAGCTTTATAAAGGGGCATTTATTTATGGATGTGCTCATGGGGCTTTTTATGGAGAAAAAAACGAATGACTAGAGTTAATGAGGTTGATTATTTAAAACACAGGTGAAACAGCGATGTGTGTAAATGCACACACCATGCTGAAAGAGATTGGTAATCACAAAGATATTTCCAACAGGAATAATTGATCAAAAGCTGAAAGACTTGGTTAAGTGTTGTAGCTTTGGGGCAGATCATTCTACCTGCCTAGTGGTAGAAAAACTGTTGGTTCAACAGACTATTGCTGTATCCAGAGGCCTGCTGAGTTTGTACAGGCAGGGTGGAAATGAGAAAATGAGAAAAGAATGGCAATCTATCAATCTGTCTATCTGCCCTTCCTTCCTTCCTTCCTTCCTTCCTTCCTTCCTTCCTTCCTTCCTTCCTTCCTTCCTTCCTTTTCCTTCCTTCCTTCTGTTATTATTTACCACATACATGTATATCGGGGTGGGTTCTACTTACCTTTACTACCAGTTCGCAATGGGATCTGCGCTTCTGCGCATGCGCAGATCATCCATGATGACATCTGGGTGGGTGGGCGGAGCCTCCCACCGCTTTTACTACTGGTTCGCAAGAACTGGACCGAACCGGAGCAACCCACCACTGATGTATATGTGAAAACTATGTGAGATCCTGTGATCATTGGACTATTAAGCATTCTTACCTCTTGCCTTATTAGCAGACCATAAAAATTTGGGATTTTTAATCAAATTTAACATCTCCTTAAACTTGATTTTTAAATCCCAGCTTTTTATCTTCTGATGGCTTTGTCAGTCACCTGGAAGTGTTCAAGATGCTGAAACTAAATTGCAGTTTTCTGGGCCTCACACTAGGGTTCAGCTAGTTTGAATTACCAAGAAGCTGATGTTGAATTTGCCAAAAAATTATGTGTTAAAAATAGACAGGGATTATTTGAAGGAGAATATTTTGTAGCTCAGGGTTGAACTGGGGATCCTTGATGTTCTCTGAGCTTGGTTGTTTTTTTCAGATGTCTCTTTATCCAAATTAGGTAACATCTTCAGTGCTAGTAAGGAATGAGGTTTGTCTTCAATTTATATTCCAGTGGTTTGCCCTCTCAATGTTGGTGGAAGTGGTCTTGGAGGTTCTTTGATTGGGCTAGCTTGTTTGGAGTTCCTCAATTGCTTACTTCTTGATTGTTGGTCTGATGTTAATCTTGGTGTTAATCTATGCTTATCTGGGTCTTGATTCCTGGTGGAAGGTGTTTTGGTGTTTTGTTCCCTTTTTGGCTTCTTGATTGTCTCTGTTGGTACTCTTTTGCACAGCATGTAAATGTTGTTTATGTCTATGTGTCTATTGATGGCAAATTTGTCAGAATGTCAGGCTTCCAGGAATTCTCTCAGCTTGGTCTAAGGTGGTCACAATTTCCCAGTTAAAACTATGGTTAAGTCTGTCCATATGTTGAGAAATTAAAGTGTTCATACGTCTTCATGTCAAGAATTATTTAAAATGTTATGATAGGCTATTTACACTGTGAGGGAATATGGTAATATTGACAATTATTTTAAGAAAAGTTGTGTTTTTAAAAAATCTACATGGGATCATGTTTAGGATCTTGAAAGTTTTGGAAAAGGTGAAAGACTTTGCTTCCAGGATTTGGTTTGATTTGATATATATCTTCTGAACTATTGCTTATTCCATAAGGAATAAGTTAGTTCTGGAATACTTATGAACGCCTTAAAACTGTACAATAATGCTATTAAGGCTCTGATTTTGAGTAACCAACTGATATAAGGGAAAAGAGGCTGCAAGTTGTTTCTTTGTATTTTAATCTTATCACTGGAGTTTCTGTATTTTTACACGATAGGAGTAAAAGTAGAAAAATGGCAATATTTGCTTTTTTGGTCTAGTGGTTAAGTCACCAGGCTAAAAAGTAAAAGACCATGAATTCAAGTTCTACCTTAACCCTGAAAGCCACTTGGGTGATTTTGGGCCAGTCACTATCTCAGTTCAACTTATTTTACAAGGTTGTTATGAGGGGAAAAGGAGAACAAAGGTATTTGCTGCCTTGAATTATTTGTAAAAGTAAAAAAAGATGGAATATAAAATAATTTTTAAAAAAATAAAAAAGGAGAAGAATGAAAAGAGGAATGAAAAGGCAGTTATGTAAACTCCAGCTTAGCCCCCCAAAAGAGGAAAAAATGATAAAGAAACTCAAACTAACCCACTTGCTAACTTGCTTCTCTTCGGTGTAAAATCAGGAAGAGAGTGCCAGTCTTTCAAGATTTTGTTATTGTACCCTAAACAGTCCCTATAAATCTATTGTCTGGCCTGGGCTACCGCAGAGAGATGACAAATTGTCAGGAAGAAACACTGCTACCCGAATCGTGCTAAGACCTTTCCTGTATAGTGATGGAAAGAAATAATGGGAACTGCAATTTTTTTTTTTAATATTTATTTTTTTTCCTTATATGTTTGAATTAGCATTCTATTTATGTGGCTTTAAAGATGGGAGGTCAGCCTCTTGAGTCAATGTTCAGTGTTCATATCTTCTTCCTGTGTTGTCCAGTCATCCTTCTGACAAGAGTTCTGAGTTAATATAAACTTTTCCATAAAGAATAGTCTTATTTTTGAAGTTCATGAATGGATGTACAAGATCTTACTCCCTATCATGAAAGACCCTCGGGCTAGGCTGCTAATGGTCAATATATATTCATTTTCATTACTCTTGCTAACTAAGCTATTAGAGTGAAGAAAAAAAAAATCCTTTTTGGCAGTCTAATGGCTAATTTACAAAATACTACAATTTTAAGTTCTGGATTGTCTGATTCTGGAAAATATGCAATAAGATAGAATTACCTTCAGAATATGAATTAACAAATAAAATTTGAAATACAACTCTTTGTACTGTAAATTATAAATTAATTTATAAAGGATATAAAGGCAAAGATATCTCTTTTTACTTATGTACTTTGAAAGACATGTAAAGTGTAAATATATGTTTCTTTTATTCTTAAATTAAAATTTTCAGTTTCCATTTATTACTTAATGAATAGATTTTTTTTTCAATGAATTCTACCTGAATAAATCCTTTTTCTTCAAAGGTAGCATTTGGTGTAAGTTAATCATGTATTTTTGTTCTCATGGTTGCACAGGATTCTGTGTTGTGGTGAGGCACAAATAGGTGATATACATACCTTGCATATTGTAGTAACTTGTAGTAACAAAAAGTGGCTTAAACTGTTGATTTGCATGAGGAGGCATAGTTTATCAGATCATACCTAATAATTAACGCACCCCACCCATGCTTTAATCATCTTCAGTTTGAATGGGGTGTTCGTCATTAGCCTAATGTTCATCTTGTCAACTAACGTCAGCTTAGTTTGCTAACTTTTAGGAATAATTCAGCTCTGTTATCTCATAGGCCTCTTATCAGTAATGGGATCTTATATGTTAATTTTCCCCTCTTATTCAAATAGATGTTAGTCATGAGAACAGACTTAGTCTTATGTTTACATCTCAGTTGCAGAAACCTCCAGGGCTGGGGATTGTGATATACAAAAACCTGAAAACTTTGTTTGTATGTAAATGTTTATCTTCTTTTCAAAATGTCTGTTATTTGGAATCATATAAAACATGGATGGAGAACTTATAACCTAATGGCTCAGAGATGGTCTCCAGGAATTTCCTGATCAGGCCTTACCATCTACTTAGCTGAACCTTTTCATAGCAGTTAAGCTGAAGAAGTCTCACACTAACATTAAATGCTTTGAGGGAATCTTTTCATCTCTAGATGGCAAATCCTAAATTTAAGTTTTTCCTTCTTAAATAGTACGTACAGTATACACTCACATGGAGAGAGAGAGACAGAGAGAGAGAGAGAGACAGAGAGACAGAGAGAGAAATTTAACATTGTCTTCTATGTTGTGGAACTACATTTACATGTAGGTATGGGTGTTGCTATTATGTATGCAAATAAATATCTGTAAATGGCTACTCACTTTTGGGTTTGGTCTTGGGAAAGGTATTATGATGGAAAGGTTCCCATTTCTTATAAAAGATATTAACAATTGTACATCCAACAACCAAGGCCAAGTGAACTTTAGAACTGTATTTCTGACTTTTTAAAAAAGGATCTGTCTAACATATTGGGGATTTAATGTTTTTTTCCCCCAAAAGCAGCAATGTGTTCTAAAGAAATGTTAATACAGTATATGCAGTGCTATTATGAATTTTAGTTGTTAGCTTCCACTGCTTTGGATTTGTAGTAAAAGCAACTTGAGTGCATAGCCAGCTAGGAACTTTTCAAGAGGGCCACCGTTTTCTCTAAATATTAAGGAAAGTGAAAAAAAGAAAAAGAAATCCTTAATGCACAGATTAAATACCTTCAGATTTAAGACTCCATTCTAAATCCATAGGGTAACTCACATGAGAAATAGGTCTTCCATACGAAGTGGACATATATACTTATTTATTAAATTTTTATCCTGGCTTTATTGTTTGATAAGTAACTCACTTATATAAGTCTAAGTTAGGCATAATACCAAAGAATATACATCTAATTGGATCCAGACTTGCCCATCTGTGAATGGAAGAGCATTTCTGTTTCTAATGTGAACTGGTAATGGTATTTGGGATGACCTTGGGAGACAGGAGGAAGAGCTGCACCATACATAACCATCATGTAAAAGTTACTCAGCCCATAGATGTTAAAGGGGTGTGGGAAGCATGTCAGAAACAGTCCTCCCTTATTTGGGGGAGAGTAAAAGGGAGGTAGGGATGCGGTGGCTCAGTGGCTAAGACACTGATCTTGTCGATCGAAAGGTTGGCAGTTCAGTGGTTCGAATCCCTAGTGCCGCGTAACGGGGTGAATTCCTATTACTTGTCCCAGCTTCTGCCAACCTAGCAGTTTGAAAGCACGTAAAAATGCAAGTAGAAAAAATAGGGACCACCTTTGGTGGGAAGGTAACAGCGTTCCGTGCGCCTTTGGTGTTTAGTCATGCCAGCCACATGACCACGGAGACGTCTTTGGACAGTGCTGGCTCTTCGGCTTTGAAACAGAGATGAGCACCGACTCCTAGAGTTGGGAATGACTAGCACATATGTTCGAGGGGAACCTTTATCTTTACCTTTAAAAGGGAGGGAGGAGATACTTTCAGATTTTCAAGATTCTATTACCTAAACCTTACAATAAAGGTAGTGTTAGTATTCATAATTTAGGCTTCTTGTCTGACTAACTTAAAGGTTTAACAGATCCAATGGAGATTTTTCATTGAGAAAGGCATCAGGCTGGCAATCTTCTCATATTACCTCTTCCCCTGAAAGTCCCTTGCCAGTATCATGCTGTCCTCAAAAGATTCTCAAATCCTTCAGAATCATATGGGATATAATGTTTGGATTGCAGAGTAAAGTTAAAACCAGAGAAAATCACCAACCTATTTCCATCGCAATGTTGAGTGCAAATCTGAACCTAAACTATTAGGTGTCAGGATCAAAACAGGAATGTCATAAATGACTTCTGTTTTCTTTAATGACAGAACATTGAAAAAAAAATGCATATTTGAATAATGAAAGGCTACTGTTTTCTGTCTTGGGATTCAGTGGACTAAATGTACTTAATGTTGATACACATAACCAATTAAATTGTGGCTGTAAAGTTTTGTGCTAACGTTGAAGCTATTTCGGGTGTCAAAGTAAACAGGGCAATTCCAAAGATGCCATAAAGATCTCATTGATTATAGTCTCTATTCTTAATTAAATATGTCCAACTCAGAATGGTACTTCTGAATCTACAATTACTGAATGTGTGAGACTCAGCTTAATAATATACACGCTGGGATGCAAATATGCTGTTTGGAAGAGCCAAACCAGTAAGACATATTCTTATTATCACCGCTGTCAGAAATATTTGTCTTTGTTTCTACCAACGCAACACTGCCACACTGCTTCATGTAAACTGCTGAAGATGTGCTGCATGCAATTTTATAGAGAAGCACAAGAAAATTCCTCAAGCCTCTAAGCGGAGGCAGATGAATAACATGTCTCCAATTTGCTTTGCCAAAATAATCTGTCTGTTACCTGATAGCTGTGTTAAGTCTTAAACTCAAAACCAGTCAGAATTGTGAAAGATAAAAGCATAAATATAGGCAGAGATTAGAGTCCAGAATTATTTATGGCAGAAGTCTCTCTTTTAAGTTGGAAAGGTTAGGGGCTGATAAAGACTTGATTCTCAAATCCTTCAGAATCATATGGGATGTAATGTTTGGGATTGCAGAGTAAAGTTAAAATGCCACCCTTTTATATGGAAATTTTGAAAGAGGATTGACTGTGTTGTTATAGTTCTGGACAAAAACATTTCTTGACTCCCTGTAAAACTCAAATAGGATAGCTTGTTTGCTTGCTTATGTATGGCTATATATGCATGGGATTGACATGCTGCTCATTTCCAAAAAGGCTCATTTGAGAATGAGCTAAACCTTGGCCGTCAAACCTGCAGGCTGGATGCGTCACACGCTGGCCACTCCCATGCCCAGTTTAGTGAAGGGTAAAAAAGTTGTGATACGTCATGTGACGCTGCCGTGATGATGCAACTGTGACACCCCTGAGCTAAACAGAAAGCTTTGGGGAAAAAATCCCCTCCCAACAGTGACAGTTAATTTCCTAGCCATTGACATACCAAGAAATACAGCCCTACCAACAACACAATGACCCACTGTAAGGATGGCCATCTATACCATTGATCCCCACAAGCTTTCTGGAACAAGCAGGTCCAGAAATTTATTAATTTCTAAGATTACATCTTGTTTTCATGCTTAGTTCCAGGAAACTGATGCAAGATCTAGATCCCTTTAAAGCAGAGGTGGGCAACTATGGCCCTTTTATGACTTGTGGACTTCAATTCCCAGAATTCCTGAGCTAACATGGCTGGCTCAGGAATTCTGGGAGTTGAAGTCCACAAGTCATAAAAGGGCCATAGTTGCCCACCCCTGCTTTAAAGAGAGGTATACAATCCACAATATACAGCCTGGTAGCAATCGCTAATTTCCTCCTGACTTTTTTTTTCTTGACGAAGAAAGAGGTCCCAAGTTTATGCCTTTCAAAGTTTTAAATGTGATTTTGGTTCTTTTTTTCTTTTTAGAAAACAGATGCTTGCAGTGGTGGGATTCAAATAATTTAACAACCGGTTCTCTGACTTAATGACCGGTTGGCTGGGGGTGGCCATGGTGGCCATGGACCCCCTTGGGAACAAAAACGGACCCTGGGGGAGACGCGCCTCCCTGCCCCCTGTTTTGGGCCTAGTAGGCCTCTCTGCAGCCTCCTGGGAGCAAAAATGGGCCGGGAGGGCCTACGCCGGACCCCCCACGCCCGATTTTGGGTCTAGTAGGCCTCCCTGAAGCCTCCTTGGAGCAAAAACAGGCCAGGGAGGTCGCTGCACCCCCTGCACCCCATTTCGTGCCTAGTAGACCTCCCTGCAGCTTCCTGGGAGCAAAAATGGGCCGCTTGGAGACTCCTGAAAGGAGCAGGTAGAGTGGGGTGGGGCCACCCAGTAATTTAACTACCGATTCACGAACCATCCCAAACCAGCTGAATCCCACCACTGGATGCTTGGATTTGAAAATCAAGATAAAATGTTATATGTGAATGTACAGAAGCAGAATATGTTAAATTTTCAGATAGCCTAGCATACTTAAAGCAGAAGAGAATGCATCTCTTTCCATATCTAGAAAAAACATTCTTGGCTTATTTAATTCAGAACTTCTGCCTTTCACATGATGCCTGGCTATTCATGCCACTTTATGCTATGATCTGCAGTTTCTAAAAATATTTCCCTTCCTACAAAAGGAACAGCCCCACCCTATAAAAAAAGCTTGCCCAATTCCATTGTACAAGGCAGAGTTTTATAACTGGTGGACTACTGTATTTTTGGATCAGTCAGCAATAAATAAGGCAGATAGTAGGATGGCACTTTGTCTCAATGGCTTTTTGTACATATTGTCTTTTTTGGTCTTTCACTTAGAATGGATTAAGAGAACTACCATATTTTGCTGTGTATAAGATGATACTTTTTCTTAAAAAATATTTACCTAAAAATGGAGGTGCATCTTACGGGGGGCCGAGAAGAGAACTGCGATTGCAAGACTGCCGATACCTTATCTCTGCAAACTAGCCTCACAAGCAAAACTCCCGATTGCAGAGACAAACTAAAAGGTTTCCTCCAATCACGAGCCTTATGTAACTGACGTCAGCTGATGCTGAGGAGAGTGTGTAGCCAGTGCCCAAATGTGACATGGAGCAATAATGTTGGAGTGTTCTGAGCCCATAAAAATATCAGAAAACAAAAAAGTAAATACCTGTACCAGTAAGCAAATGTCTTACTCTGCAAAATAAATGTCTTCTATTTAATGTTTAAAATATTGATTTCTGAATTTTGGGTAAGAAAAAAAGGGGGGGGGGGCGTCCTATATAAGGGGGCGTCTTATAGATGGAAAAATACAGTATGTTGCTACATTCAGGTTTTGGAAAATGAATTTGTTATTTGAAATAGTATATTTTTCTATTGCAGGTTGCTTATAGAAGGATACCCTTTTAAATGCTGTCCAGGACCCTTCAGGAAGCAGATATAGGCAGAATATATTACCTGAACAAAACTTCATAGTTATTCAAAAATTTGAGATATAGTGATATAGTGGGAATTAAGTACCCAAGATTGCCTGTGACTGCCTTCTGAACAGTTGATATTTTAAAGTTGTTTTACCTATGATTACATATTTTCACACAATTTTTTATTTTTATTTTTTTAAATTCAGAATTGCTTGTTTGTTGTGTTACGATCATTATGTTGCTATTTTAGACCACATGGGTCTGTATTCCTTGAAAACGTAGAAAGTGATTTTTGAACTTTTTAATATTTTTCCTTTTCAGAATAAAAATGGGCAACCCTTAGGATTTACATTGTAGGAATGAGTCCTGTTAGATGCAATGTGACAGAATATGAATTGCCTATCTTTTACCTTACAGTTTAACTCTTATTATGAGGTAGATGATCGCTGAAATGAATATCTATTGTATACTGCAATATTCTAAGGTGCATTGAGATGCCCACAAGGAAAAAGGTAAAGAAATTAAATTATACATCAAAAGTGTAGTTAGGAAAGAAATAAGTGAAATAAATCAATGAATGAACTTGGAATACAGTGGTTAATTTAAATCAAATATGGATTTCAGTACATCTGTAAACAATAAAAGCTTTGGCCCAGCCAAACATTTTAAATGTTTACTTTTGTTTTCAATCATATTAATAATAAAACTAAGTCTGTATAGTACACATGGCAGGCATTGGAGACAGCAGAATAGAAGACACAGAACTAGAGAAAATAATAAACTACAAAGATCTGCAAATAGAAGGTCTATACCAGGGGTGCCAAACACGCATCGTCACAGCGTCGTCACATGACATATTGTGACTTTTTTCCCCTTTGCTAAACTGGGCATGGACGTGGCCAACGTGTGATGCATCTGGACCCCGGGCTGTGAGTTTGACATCCCTGGTCTATAGCTATGGTGTGACTTAGGCTTACTGAGTCATTACAAGACACAATTAGTCCCAAAAAACCCCTATTTTATTGTAACAGCTGAAATTATGTTCATTCCCAGCTGAGTTCCAATTAGTTGCAAAACAAGTCCTTCGGAAAAAGTCCTTCGGGATAATCACCAACCTTTATCTTCTTTGACACGTTGCCAAAGGCCTTACTTGGCAAAGCCCCACAAAGTTCAGAAACAAACAAGAGATGCCAACTGGAAACAGAGTTAGCAACGTTGCTTTCCTGCAAAAGGCCCAAGTGCCTTTGTTTCTCTTTTAAGCCTTATGGGAGGGGCCAATCATCTCCTGGCCTTACTCCTGAGTCGTCCCTTTTGCTTTAGCTGCTCTTGCCTTCTGGCAGCTCTGCGCATGCATGCACTAGGAACAGGCTCCTCCTGTTCCTCTGCCTCTCTGCTGTCTGACTCTGGCGGCTCTGGAATCCGTGTATCACTCTCAGATGGCCCTGGCCCCATCTTTGCCTCCGACGCAGAGCCCTCATCTGGGCCTTCCCCAGACTTCAGAACTGGCCCATGTTCCTCCCCAGCCTCCTCATTGTCCAATTCCGCTGCCAGATCCGCAGGCTGCTGGCAGACCACAACAAGCTGTAACAAAAGAAAGCAAAGATAGCACCAATAGTGATAGGCACTTTGGTGCAATCCCAAAACATCTGGAGTACCACTTGAACCACATCCACATTGACAAAATCATTGCCAATCAATTGGAAAAAGCAGCTTTACTTGGAACAGTTTACATCCTGCAATTATACCTTTAACACCTTCAAACAACAATATTCCCTATGCTTGGTACTTGGGAAGGACTCAAGAGGGGGACAAAAATGCCAAATCGAGGCTAAACATCTGGCTACCAGTGTAGTTGTGCTATCTTGGGACATTGAGGTATCAGGTGTCCTGCAAAAGGAAGATAGGTCCTCCTTTTTCTCCTCATGTCTTCTGTCAGGCAGGCCTAGCCTTAAAAACAAACATTGTCTGGTCTTTTGAGTATCTAACAAGCTTATCTCTTCCAGAACAGCTTTTATCTGTGGAGCTGGGCTTCCCTAAAAATGCTAATGGCAAGTTAACAAGCTTCACTCTGTGACTTTAATGAGTTGATTAGAACCTTTGGCCTGTTTATGCTGCTGCCTGAAATTGACAAAACCTTCAATCAGTTACTCGCTGAAGACTTTTACCTCTTAATTTCTCTAGCACATTCCTTCAATTCAGGGGGAAAAAAAGTCTGTCTGATGCTAGAAAAAATAATGTCATATGCATCTAGGCCTAAATAGGCCTTTTTTTTTTGCAGGTATTTTTTGTTGTGCATACCAGGAAACTTAAAACAGTTTGTGTCCTCGGTCCCCCCCATTTGTCCTTCTCTCCAATTGTCAGTGTCCTTTGCCTGTTCAGCTATCTAGTAATCCTATGCTGAGTTAATTTTTCTTCTCTTTGACTGGCATGTTAAATGTGCCCCAGAGATGGGAGCCCAGAAGTGTGAAGTTGTTTAACAGCAGCACCATCTGATTTGTCGGTGTTAAACTCTGGTGCATAAACAGCGCTGTGAATGTAGCAATTCCATTGCTCTATAAAATTTAACTTCCTTGCTTCCGTTCCCTTGGTGCAGCAGAACACTGTTTATGTTTGGCTGGGGATAATCAGACATATGCAGTGATAAAATACACATTTAAAAGAGCTAGTCCCTCTTTTATGAATACTTGTTTGTTATATTAGTGAACTTCAGCATTAGAGTCATTTCTTATTCTGTAACACAGTATATTATATGGAGAATATTTGCACTGGAATTTTTAATCCTCCAGGGAACATTTTTGGCAAAATTAATATATTCTAGCTTTAAAATCAAACCTCTGCTAAATAATTATAAACAGCTACTTATTTATAATTGTTACGATATTTTCAGGATCAGACTCAATAAATAATTTGAGAACCAGATATTCAAATATATCTCTGTTTATTTACATAAGGCATTCTATATTCACTGAATATTCACAGATAGAAGCACAGAATGGAAGTATGCAGCTCCTTATATATACAATGGGTGGAGCTAAGTATGGGAGTGGTAAAGTATGAATACATTAAGAAGTGAAGAATAAGTTAACCCCTGACACACACTGTCCATGTACTATTTACATAATGGAGAATAAGGCATTTACTTGTGACAAATCCCCCTCTAAATGCCGATTCGATATATTATAACAATTGCATTCAGATTCAGAACAATATAAGACATGTAACTTAGAAGTCAAGTATTTATGTTGCTTAGACGGCAAAGGCTTTGTTAATATGTCAGCTATTTGCTCTGATGTTTCGCAATGAACTGCTTTGATAAACCCATCCTGAGATAACTGTCTCACATGTTTAAATTTTATATCTATATGTCTGGACCTTTGTCCAATGGCATCAGATCTAGATATTTCGATAGCAGCTTTGTTATCTTCATACATAATAAAAGGCAAAATGGGTTTTTTCCAAATGTCTGAAAGTAAATCATTGAACCATACAAGATTATTTGCTGCCTTAGATAGACAAACATATTCTGCCTCTGTTGTCGAGGTGGCTACTAAATCTTGTTTGCCAGTATACCAGTAAACTGGACAACCGTTAAGAAAGAATATGTAGCCAGATGTGCTTTTTCTACATGAGGTATCTCCAGCCCAATCCGCATCGGCGTAACATGTGAGGATGGGCTCCTTGACATTATTAGGTTCCAACAATAAACAGAAATCTAAACTATTCTTTAAATATCTTAATATTCTTTTGACAGCTTCCCAATGGTATAGTGATGGTTTGCTGACATGTCTGGACAATAAGTTGAGAGGTAAAGCAATATCAGGTCTAGTCCAATTAGAGATATAAAGAAGTGAACCTATGACTGACCTGTAAAATGTATTATCTTTAAATTCAGGAGATGATTCTTCTGTATTCTTCAAAAAATCAGTTTGCATGGGAGTGTCACAGGGCTTAGCGTTACTTAAATTACATTTATTCAAGAGCTCTATAATTTTGTCTCTTTGAGAAAGTTTAAATCCCCTTCTGGTTTTGCTTATTTGAACACCAAGATACTTATTTACCTTACCCAAAGATTTCAGTGAAAAATGTTCATTCAGTTTTGCTACAAATGCCTCTTTCCTTTCTTTATGTTTACCTATGTACAAAATGTCATCCACATAGATTAATACAAATTCTAGGGAATCATTCTTTTTTTAACAAAGAAGCAATTGTCAGCAGTAGTGGCATTGAAGTTCATGGTTTTAAGAACTTTTACCAAACAATCATACCATTGTTTACCAGATTGTTTTAACCCGTATAAACTTTTATTTAATAACCAAGTCTCATTTTTGTTTGTGTATTGACTGTGAGGTGCTCTCACATATATTTCCTTATCTAATTTTGCGTGTAGATACGCAGTCTGTATGTCATATTGAAACACATCGAGGTTGAGTGCTGATGCTATAACCAGAGCTGTTTTGACACTCTCTGTTCTCACTGTGGGGGAATATGTGTCTGTATAATCCTCGGGATATTTCTGTGCATAACCTTGTGCAACTAATCTAGCTTTGTATAGGGTATTGCCTCCCTCTAAATTTTTAATTTTATATATCCATCTAGTGCCAATGATGGTTTTGTCCTTTGGTGCAACTGTAGGTGTGAACACATTTAGCCCTCGTAAACTATCCATCTCTTTAGTCATGGCTGCTTCCCATTTTTTCTTTTCTTCAGGAGGAAGTTTTAACACTTCCTCATATGTGTTAGGTATTGATGATTCTCCATCCATATACATTACATAATCTTTATATTTGTTTGGCATTTGATTTCTGCTACTTCTGATTGCTTTTTCTGGTTTACTATCATTGTCATGTAAATACCTTGCTTCTTTTTTAGTTAATGACTCTGTCTTTATTTTATGTTGACTGTTTGTCCATGTTTTGATTTTATTTTTATGTACGTTGTTACTGTGTTCTTCTCTAATCCTTTTTTCTTGGAGTTTGGTGTCTGGGTTGGTGTTTGGGAATATTTCATTAAGATGTATTTTAGACCAGTTGGCCTGTTCATGGAACACAGCTGTTCTGGAAACTATAAATTTATTATTATTATCGATAAATCTGTCATGAATCTAAGTCTTCTGGATACATTCTCACCTTTGCGCCTTAGTTGTTTAGGTATGTGTACGTCTGCAGTGACTCCAAATATGTGCATGTGTGCTAATTTTGGTTTCCTATTATACATTACTTCATATGGTGTCTTATTTACAATGCTGGACCAAGTTCTATTTTGTGTGTAGTTAGAATATTGTAGGGCTTCTGACCAGAATTGTTTACTTAAACCAGCATCTTCTAATGTGCATCTAATCATGGTTTGTAATGTTGAGTTCTTTCTCTCTGCCACTCCGTTCTGGAATGCAGAAAAAGGGCTAGATGTGTAATGTAACATTCCTTTATCTTTTAGCCATTGGGAGAACTCTTTAGACATGAATTCACATCCCCTATCTGTCATGATTTGTTTTATTTTAATGTTGTGTTGTGTCTCTATGCGTTTGTAAAATTCTTTAAATTTCTGAAAAGTTTCATCTTTATGTTTTAATGTGTAAACAAATCCATAACGACTATAATCATCCACAATGGTCAGAAAATAGCGTTTTTTATAAGTAATTGATGGTGTTAGAGGACCAACTAGATCCATATGTACCAAATCAAAAATTTTGTTGGTTGATCTCGTTGATTTTCTAGGTCTGGGACTAGTTTTGAGCTTTGTAGATTTACATACTGAGCATTCCAAATAGTTTTCACAACTTTTTATTTTAACACCTTCTGCATGTTCAGTCATCTTTTGCACTACAGGAAAACTGGCATGTCCTAATTTCCTATGTAAGACATGAGCACACTCATCATGAATTGGTTTACCTATCTTAGGTTTTTCTTTATTGTGTGTATCTTTGTGATTATGGGTTACTTCACGTTCCTCATTGTCACTGTTACTATTGTCTCCATTATCTATCTCATTGTCATTTTCCACACTTGAATCAATGTTGTGTAACCATTCCTCCTTTGTCATTAAGTAAGGTAGACCTCCTTTGATTATTACTGTACCTATATTTATTTTGTTTCTCTCTAATGTTGCTTTTCCTTTCGAGAACACAATGTTAATGTCAGAGTCTCTGCTTAGTTTTATGGCACTAAGTATGTTATGAGGAATTTCAGGTATTAGTAATACCCCCTCTATTTTTCCTAGGCCAGGTAAGGTTACATTCCCTCTACCTATCACTTGAACCTTTTCTTGATTAGCTACTTTGATTACAAATTTATCTTCTACAAATGAAGATAATATGTTTTTATTATTTGTAGTGTGATTAGTTGCTCCAGAATCAATAAGCCAATTATTGTTCTCTAGTTGTTGTATGTTAATGTTGTCATGTTTATTTAGCCCATTCAGTGAACCAAATTTTCTATCCTTTGAATTATCTCTGCCCCCTCTATGTTCTCTATAGTTGGGTGGACTTCTATACCTATGTCTATCAATGGAAGACTGTCTGTTGTTGTACCTATTTCTATATTCTGATCTATGTCTTTCTCTTAGAATTTTAGGACAATCCCTCCTATTATGCTCTTTGGACCCACAATTATGGCATCTAAATGTTTCATGATATCTTTCTTGAAATGCTACCTTTTTATATTGTTTGTGCTCTATGTGGTTGTTATAACGACTTCTCCTTGAATTGTCTTCAGCTATTAACTTATTGGATAGACTTTCTATGGATAAGTATCCTAGATTGATTGTGTCTAAGTGTGAAATATAATTATCCCATGATGGGTCAAGTGAATTGATGATAACACTTTTCATCGTTTGATCTGAAATCACCTCCCCCCTTAAGTGCAGCTCTGCTCTAATCTTGTTTAAAGATATTAAATGTTCACTTATGGTAACCCCTGGCTTTATCCTAGAAGAGAAGAAATCTTTAGACATTCTTGTGGTAGTGGCTACGCTTTCACTGTGAAACAAATTAAACATGCATTGAATAATTTCTGAGACAGTCAGATTTTGCTTAATACTGTGATACATAGCAGGAGACACACTAGAAATTAATAAGAAAAATGCTCCGTGGTGTAGGCAATCTAACTTTAGAGTCCAAGGTCTTTTTGGGGGGTTAGTAATAAAAAACAGTAAGTTTTCTTTCATAAAGACAACCTGGAGCTGCTGATACCATTCTTGCAAATTAATGCCATCTATTCTCAGCTTTGGGAAGTCACTGGGTAAATTCCCAACGTTGTTGGGTGCATTACTTACAACCGGGAGTAGTCCGTGGTCTTGTAGATGTTTAAAGTTGCAAAACGGCATGGGGATGCTCGCTACAAGTCTGCATGATTCTCTCCGCATTCCATGTCTTCCTGGGTTGTCTGCATAGTCCTGCGCATGCGCGTTGTTCATTTCGTTCTTGGAGTCATCGAGAGAGGTTCTCGCTGCTGCAGCTCCCTCGCTTTGTTCTCCTTCCGATGAATCAGTCTCCGGCTCGATCTTGGGAGTCCTGGTGATAGCGGGCGCTCGTCCTCTCTTGCTGAAGGCGCTGGTCCTTGGATTAGTCTGCGGCGTGGGGCGGCATCCGCAGGGCTCTCTGGGCTCAGGTGTCGATTCTCTCGCCGTCTGGATAGAAGCGGGTAGATTTTGATGCATTGGTTCGCTTGCTTGCTTTTTTGTTGATTTTTTAGCAATCTTCAGTTTCTGTCCAAATGCAGCAAAAAGCGTTTTCATTGCTGACTTTACTTGCATGTCTACTGGATCTTCTTCGTTCTCTGTTTCTGATTCTTCTGAGGTATATATTTTTTCTCTTTCATTTTTTGTATCGAGTAAGGCTTTTCGCGCCAGACATTTTGAATCCCGCATCCTGATTGGCTCTGCTTCGCTCATCTTAGGGGTCTGTTGGAACCAAGATGGCTGCCATTCGAAATTTTGCGCGGGATTGTTGGTTTTCTTCTTCGCTGCATTTTTATCTGTAAGCATATCACTTACTATTTTTGATTCTTTTGATTTTTCAGTAGTGATGTGCTTCTCTCTCGCTGCTCCGTTGTTTTTTAGTATATCTTGGAGGTTCGCGACAAGACTTTCATCGCTCTTTTGGCTTTTTAAAAGTTTTAGTATCTCTGACCTGAGTTCGTTGTTTTCTATTTCGTTTTCTTCTTGGTCATCATCTTCATTTATTATTTCTTTGTCTTCTGTGGTGTATTCTTCAGATTCTCTCGAAATTGCATTCGTGGACTCATCTATTATTTCTTGATCCGCTTCCATTTCTTTGCTGTATGCCCTGGTGTTGGGCCTATCTCTTTTAGACATGTTTAAGTTTTTATTGAGTCTATTCAACCATCCTCTGCTACCAGATTGTTACGATATTTTCAGGATCAGACTCAATAAATAATTTGAGAACCAGATATTCAAATATATCTCTGTTTATTTACATAAGGCATTCTATATTCACTGAATATTCACAGATAGAAGCACAGAATGGAAGTATGCAGCTCCTTATATATACAATGGGTGGAGCTAAGTATGGGAGTGGTAAAGTATGAATACATTAAGAAGTGAAGAATAAGTTAACCCCTGACACACACTGTCCATGTACTATTTACATAATGGAGAATAAGGCATTTTCTTGTGACAATAATAAACTATTCTCATGAATTAAATCCACAAAGAACGATCTAGGCCAGAGAGGCAGTCCTATGGCATGCGTGTCAAAGGTGAAATGCTGCAACATTTTGTGCGCTATACCAGCATTCACCTCTCATGCAACTTCTAGAGGGTCGGAAGACTGTACAAGAGCATGCCTCATTGTCACATGATTTTCAGAGGCTTTGGAGGCCACCTGAGAATGACTTCCAGAGCCTCTTAAAAAATGCATGATGTCTGGACCCTCCAGAGGTTGTGTGAGAAGGCCTCTTGCGTTGGCCTCCAGGGACTCTGAAAACCTTGCAGAATGAGTCTTCTTTCATGTGGTTTTTGGAGGCTGCAGAGACTGAAGAATAGCATTCTCCAAAGCATCTTCAAGAAGCAAGAGGGATCAGAGCACCCTTGGTAGGCCTTAGGGGCCAGTCGAAAGAAAATACCACCTGAAGGTAATGTCTATGGAGATTCTCAGACACCCAGGTTATGGTTGTCCCAAAAGTGCTTTTTTCAAGAGGCAACTGGTCTTTCTGGTTTTTCTTTGAAGATGTTTCACTTCTCATCCAAGAAGCTTCTTATTTTTTTTTTGCAATCATTTTTTTTATTTTAAAACAAAAATAAAACATAAAAACATCATCATTCCCAACAGTTACAGAGAGTATATCGATCGGTTTGCATCCTTTTGTGCTCCCTCCTCTCTTCAAAATATCACTATCTTCAGCTCTTGAAAAAGCACTTTTGGGACACTGAAGTAGCAGATCCTGGGCATCACACACATGTTTAGACTGTACTTTTTAAAATAAATGGATATGTAAAGAATTATTTCTCTTTTGTTTGGGTTTGTTTGTGCATGTGAGAGAAACATGCCAGCAGAATCAAATTAGGCATTTTCTGAATTTGTAATGTACCGAGCCCAAAAGTTCTGCTATCCCTGATCTAGAAAAAGGTATATTTAAGTTCTAGTAGTTTCAACAAAGAAAAATAATGTAAACTTACTGTGGGAGAAAGAACTGTACAATGGAGCTCTTGTTCGATCCTATTTGCAACTTACAAGTTTTCTCTCCCTTTCTCAAGATGAGGTTTGTTTCATCTACTGAAGCAAGACCATAGAGGACTTTATGTCAGAGTTTGTTGCAAAAATCAGATCCAGAAAGCACACACAGGCAGACTGATGCAGCAGGATTCAACTTCTTTATATACATAATAAAACATGAAGTAAATTTACAATACCAATAGCAGATTCTTCCAATGTAGCAGTTACAAGCAAAACACAAGCAGAGTACAGCAGACAGTTTGCCGTTTCAGAGCTCAGAGCTTAATACAGAGACACGCCCAGGCTCCTTCCAGCTTCAGTTTCAATTCAGCAGAGCAGACCTCATTGGCTGACCTAGTTGCTATGCCTATTCATTGGCTGACCTTGTTACCATGTCTTCCCAGTCATGAATATTCTGACACTTTAGTTTCCAAATACTTTATGACAGGTTTGGAAAGCCAGATCTGGCGCACATGGGCATGTTCAGTAACATTCCATGGGAAGACCCCAATAAACAGGAAACTGGAAGCATTTATAATTCAGCAACAAGGAAATACAAAATTATGAATGTGATTGGTTACAAATTAATGATAAAAATCATTAATTTAAAACAGACTTGAGTTGCTATGTTGTACGCATTAAATGTATGGTTAAATGTTAAATCACCTTCAGCTAGATAGTTCTAACTATTCTTACCAACTTTTGCTTGGCACCTAACCAAACTATTCTTAGGTATATACTTGCTTCTAGTGCCCACTAAAACTTGTATTAACACAGTATTTAAATGACTTAACTTCCTTCACAACCTAAATAAAATGATTAGTCCTTAAGGCATTTAAGGTTAGCTGGACTGGCCTAAACTTTTTAAGGAACATTTTGGGATATAGAATAGAATGGAATAGAATTCTTTATTGACCAAGTATGATTGGACACACAAGGAATTTGTCTTCGGTACATAAGTTCTCAGTGTACATAAAAGCTATAAATGATAAAACATGATCATAGTCATCATAAAAATACATTCATCATAAATCATAAGATACAACCCTTAGTGATAGTCATAGGATACTAAATAAGCAATCAACATAATATCGGATAATAATATATAATAATCTGATATTATCTATAATAATATATAATATAATAATATATATAATATAATATCAGATTATTATATTATTAATATGTGTCATGAGTTTTATATAGTGTTCCTTTATTCATTGTTGCTTAATGTGCTTTTATATTTTTTTTTTAAAAGAAATCATGCAACAATTTAGGAAATGGCACTTGCTTTGTTCTCTCATTAGGCTTCCTAATATATATATATATATATATATATATATATATATATATATATATATATATATATATATATATATATATATATATATCTTGTAAAAATAATTATTTCACCAGTCTTTTCTTATCATACAGAAGAAGACAAGGGTGCAAACCAATTCTTTTATGTCAGGTCACCTTTAAGGGAAATCAAATTTTTAAGAAAGTGACTAACATAAGCTTTTAGCTAAACCTAGAGGCAAATCAGTAACTTGATACTAAAATGTCATTCTGTTGCGTGTTCAGGAGAGTGAAGTGAATAATAGGAGAGAATTAATCCACCCATCCTCAGTCAGGCATCCATCTGGAATGCAATCTTCCAAATTGCTATACATTAAGATTTTGCTAAGGAAGACTACATCAACCAGTCAGGAATTTGAAGGGCATTTTAAGCTACATGCACAACACTTTATTTTAAATGCAACTTGTAATATTATTGGAGCTACAATGCAGGAAAGTCTTTGACAATCAGAAATAACAAAAATAATGTCGATCTTTTATAATGTTGTTAATTTTTTTTAAAAAAAGATAACTATCAATCTAATACAATCTAATAAAAAGTGAGAAATAAAAAAAAGAAAAATCAAAGAGAAAGCTAAAAGTGCAAAAAAGGAAAAAAGGAAAAGAAAAAAGAAAGAAAGAAAAAAGATATACGGAAAGGGCTTCCAATTATAAATGTACTTCTTTTTTCTAAAGCTACAACATGCCTCTTTTTTTTCCCTATAATGTATCCTGTCTAATTGTCAAACCATAAATTATATTTTTTTTTCTGTTTTCCACAAAATATCCACAAGGAGTTTCCATAATGTGAATGATCATATAAGCACGTTAAAGGGCACATTATGGTCTTATAGAATGTACAGTAAATTGTGATGGAATGTTTGTCCCAGGCTTGTTAAACCTGAGTATTGCCATTTCTAAGATCAGACATGGAAGATATTGAAGTCTTTCTCTTACCTATAAATTAGAAGTTTTATAGCAATAGGGAAATTTTTATTCAGAGCAATTTGCCTGATATTGTTTCACTTCCAAGAAAATCTCTCCAAAACTACTGAAGTACCCCCAGGATTCTGTGAGATTTTAAATTGATGTTATTAAATGTGACAATTAGAGGGAGGGACTAATTAACGGAATAAAAAGCATACATTTCATTTTAGTGTTCAGTGATTAGTATTGTGGCTTTGACTCTCTTCATATCTTCTTTTAAAGAAAGCACAGACAACACTGAAAATAGAATCAATTTATTGCTTTGTCTCTCTTATGGACCAAACCCAGTAATATTGCAGACTTCAACTTATCCCATAAAGATTCCATAATATCAAATAAAATCAATAATCTTTCTTTTATTAACTATATATCATTTTCCCCCATTTTATTTCACCATACCTACCTGCCAGTTTCATTTTTTATTTCCTCTAAAGATGTGCATTTCATATTGCTTAGAAAGGATGTGTTATGAATTCTTTGTGTACAAAACATCCACCTGACTGACTTGGTTATTTCAGTTTATGATAGTATCTTCTTATCCATAGGTTTCTTGCAGGAGATACCTGCTCTGTACAAAACCCTTCATATTGGAGTAGGCTAGTTTATGCATGCTGAGGCATATTAAATCCTCTGGGATTCCCGGATTGGTAACTTTACTCTTGAGTTTATGTAATTGATCAGTAGATGGCATCTCTTTCTTTTCAGCCATTTCTTATTATTTATGATGTTGCAAACTTTCCAAACAATGAATGGTAACGGACCTGTTTGGATTAATCAGTTAAACTAAATATTATTTAATTTAAATTTTACAACCCAACCCAACTCTAAGTGGTTAACTTCAGCTGTGTGCTAGAATGCTTTTATTAAGCAAGTAGTATGCTTTGCACTGTGAAGAGGTTTGTGCAAAGAAAGCTGCCTGAGTTTTAGAATGGATTTTATAAAATTATGCAACTGGAACTGTATATAGATGAGGATACTGAAACCAAATGAAAGATTTTTGAAGATCTAGTGCATTAAGTTATTATGATTACTTTTGTTCAGGATAAACATCATGATTGGTTTGATGAGAGTGATGACAAAATTATGCCTTCCTTTGACTTCTGACACAAAGCTCATTTTGTCTAGCTGAGTGACAAATGCTTAAGCAAAGAAAGCAGAGAGCCAGTGCATTAAGGAACTAGCTCAGGCAAGACTTTACCGCAAGTGAACACTGGGGAACGAATAAAGTTATTCAAGACAAGTGTTAATCAGAAAGATAGGAAATGATGCTTTCACAAAAAAGAATTATGAAAATTGGCCCTAATAGAGCCAAACTCTGTAAAGCCGCAAAAGAATCCATGTCTCCATGTAACAGAAGAAGAAATACATTTCAATTATCACTAATTAATATCAGAGCGAGAAACTCTCATTATTTTCTATAATTTTTCTTACAATCAGATGTTAAAAACAAATTGCTTTACAAATTATTTAAAAAGAAAAAACCATGGCTGTAGCATTCCTTTACTTAGAACGTGGCCAAAAGATATGTATGAAAGTTTTGTCTTTCATTAAACAATTATCTCTCCTTGGTTTCCTATGTTTCAATTAAATTCAATTATGAGGGAGCACTTTCATTACAGGGGGGCTCCCCCCCCCCGGGTAATGGTAATGAGCAGTCCTGTCTTTAAGAAATTATTGAAGAATTCCTGCTAACTCTGATGAAATTTGACCAAATTGCAAAACTAATTTTTCTGCTGACAAATTTCAAACGATCACTTGTGATTGCCCTTATTTGTAGCAATAGATTGTAACATCCAAATTGAAGTACAATTATCACTAATTTTATCTACTGACAGGAATAATTGTACATTGGGATCAACTTTCTGTTCCTTACCTGCATTGGTATTGTTCATCACCTGTTGTCCTTTTCTGAATTATGAATAGTGGTATATTCTGTGAATGTCATTTCTTACTTAACTCCTAAAGGAGCGATCTTTTGGAAACAAATAAAAACTTCTAATGTATTAAGAGATGGCTTTAATATATTGTTTTTCATGTTTTTGCTTGGTATGAAGCAGGTTTTTATTGCTCTTCTGCATTTGTTTATGATTGTCATTGCATTGTTTATTCTTTGGTTTGGTTTTCATTTGTCAATCATTTTGAGACACCATGTTGAACATAACAATACTGTAGCCATAATTGGTAATTCAAAAAGAATGAGAACTCATACAATATTCCTCATATTAAAATATTCAATAATCTGTATTCAGGAAGCATATGAATAGCCTATGATTACATTAGTTAACCTTACAAAGCTTGCTTTATATCAGAACATTGTGTTGGTTCATTCAAGTTTTTTTTTTTTTAAAAAAAAGGAAAACAAAATGGACATAATCTAATGATAATGGACATAATCTAATCTCATTCAAACCAATATGTCAATAAAGATTTAGGCTGAAAGAGCTGAAAAAAGTCCAGAAAAGCAGAAAAACTATTTCCAAATAGTTAGAGCCTTGATGGTACAGTGGTCTAAGCACCCTTTATTAACACAGCTGCCTGCAATTACTGCTGGTTCGAATCTCTCCAAGGCTCAAGGTTGACTCAGCCTTCCATCCTTTCTAAGGTAGGTGAAATGAGGACCCAGTTTGTGGGGGCAATAAGCTGACTTTGTATAAATATACAAAAGTATGAAGGCTATTGCTTAACGCATTGTAAGCTGCCCTGAGTCTCCGGAGAAGGGCAGCATATAAATCAAATTTAAAAAAAAAGTTATATTTAAATTATTGATTTAGAGTATCTTTGCCTGAGTGATTCTGTTGTATGCCATTATTTTTTCCAAAAATGTAACTCAATCCTTCCTGAGTAGAAAAGTGTATTGTGTTTGCAACACAAAGCTGTATACAAATTACTAAATGGTTATTCAGCAGGGAAAAAAAGGGTACAAAAATGGCTAAAGTAGATTTTCAACATGGTACAGGGAAAGCAAAACTTACATTTAAAAGGACCACCTGTGGAGTGAACATATGCCTCCAGCTGCAGTTAGTGATAATGTTGATTTAAATCACAACCCAAACCACTCTCCAGATTCTGCTTTGAATTGTTCACTTGAAGAGAAGCACAGGATTCTATTTTATATTAAGTTATTAGCCCTCTCCAATCTGGTACATGCTAAATAAATGGGAATTCTGGCAGTTGAAGTCTACACACCTTAAAGTTAACTAAGGAACTTTGAGGAACACTGCTCTAAATGTATTGGATTGAAATATCTAGAACAGGAGTGTCAAACTCGCATCATCACATCATCGTCATGTGATGTATCGTGACTTTTTACCCCTTCACTAAACTGGGTGTGGGCATGGCCAACGCGTGACCCATTCGGCCTGACCAAGTTTGACAGCCCTGATCTAGAACATTGGCCGTTCTGACTTAACATTCTTGAAATTGTTACCCAGCACATCTGGACAACATCAGAATGAGGAAGACTTGCCTACCTAAAACTAGTTAATGACTCATTATAAAGAACCAAGTTTCTTATACAAATACACTCTTGTTAGGAATTAATATTCCTTGGAGTATCATTTATGGACAATGCACATATGTATTTGATGAAGAATTCTTATTCGGGAGGAATGCCTTATCTTCTCAGATGTATTCTTAATCTGGAGAAAGCGAATTCCACAATTCACTGCTGTCCACAGGATGTATTTGTCTAATTTCAGTTTTTCTTCAGCTGAATGTTTTCTTCATTTAATAATAATAATAATAATAATAATAATAATAATAATAATAATAATAATAATAATTTTATTTCAAACCGTTCTTCTCCCGAAGGACTCAGGGCGGTGTACAGCCTATTTAAAAACACAAGACAAAACATTGATTAAAAATTTAAAATAATTAAATAAATTTGGCTCAATTTAAAACCCCACAAATTTAAAATACCCCAATTTAAAATTATTATGTTGATAGCCCAGCCTGGCGGAACAACAGGGTCTTCAGTGCACAGCAAAACACCCAGAGGTCAGAGATCTTACGTATTTCCGGGGGCAGTTCATTCCACAGGGCTGGGGCTCCCACAGAGAAGGCCCTCCCCCTGGGTGTCACCAGCCAACATAACTTGGCTGATGGTACCCTGAGGAGACCCTCTCTGTGGGAGCGAACTGGCCGGTGGGAGGCTATTGGTGGCAGAAGTCGGTCTTGAAGGTACCCGGGTCCTGTGCCATGGAGCGCTTTAAAGGTGGTGACCAACATCTTGAATCGTACCCAGAAGACCACTGGGAGCCAGTGCAGCTCGCACAGGAGGGGTGTCACACGGGCACAACGAGTTGCGCCCATAACCACCCGCGCGGCCGCATTCTGGACCAGTTGGAGCCTCCGAGTGCTCTTCAAGGGGAGCCCCATGTAGAGAGCATTACAATAGTCCAGCCAGGAAGTGACAAGGGCGTGAGTGACCGTGCGCAAGGCATCCCGGTCCAGAAAGGGCTGCAACTGGCAAATCAGGCGAACCTGATAAAAGGCCCCCCTGGCCACGGCCGTCATATGCTCTTCTAAAGACAGCCGTGCATCCAGGAGGACACCCAGATTGCGAGCCATTTAAACATTTTTAAATGTTTTCAATGTGGCTAGTTTCTGTCCAATAGTTGCTGCAAAAGATGTTTCAGGCATATCTATTTCAAATATGGTTCTCAGTTAATTAAACATAATATAAAATGGATTGGGGGAGTGGGAGCTAATAGTTAACTGCATATGAAATTGCAGATGTCTGTAATTGTTAGCACTAGTGCCATGCAAAAGCTGCCAGACCAGTATGTAGAGTCTGCTATAAGGATCCCCTACTTTTTTTTTGTTGAGGGGAGTATAACATCTCCCAGTACAGGCTGAAGGATTCCAGCTATTTCTCTTTCCTGGTTGTTCAATGTATATCAGCTAAATGCAAACTCTTTGCAATGAGTGCATTGATATATGCAGTCAATGTCAAATAGGAAGTACAGTAAAATAACTAGGAGTAATGAGAATGTATAAACAAATGGTTTATGTTGTTTCATACTGACACATATATGACACTAATCCAAGAGCCAATGCCAGAGGCAACTGGAGTATATGTTATGAACTACTTGAGGTATTCCTTCTGGGACTGCTCATATGGCATGATTTCTGTCTCACTGCTTTCAGACTGACTTCACTGATCTATTATGAACTACAGCTATGTTGGAAGAAAGTAGATAATGCAAGGGAACTAGTACCGAAGATTTAGGATTAAGTGTCTTCTACTATTTAAAAAGGCTATTTAAAAAGAAATAGGTTTATAAAATTCACGTGAGAATAAACTAATTTGATGATGCAAGTAATCAAATGCTAATTTTAAATACTATTTGCAGCAAATGCATGGTCTGTTGGGAAGCAGTGTTTTGTGGTATGTTTGATCTAAACACTATTTTGGGAGCATATATTGTACAATTTGTGAATTTAAATGGAAATCCCAATAGGGCATTGAATTTGAACTTTAATCGCATTATTAAATTACATTGGATTCTGAGCTTATTTGGACAGAATGTTTTATCGACCTTACAAAAATCATAAAAATAAAGCTAATGCTAATGGAATAATGTCAATATATGAGTACTATGCATGATACGATATAAAGTTATATTCATATACTGTATATTCAAACCAATCCATATCAGATGAAAACACCACAGATCTTTTCTCCATTGATATTAATAACTCTGGATCGTGCCCATTATAGACTGATAGATAAGTAGAGAGATAGATATAAGATATATAAACAGACACATGGATTCATACATGTAGAATTAGCTTTCATCTTCTAAGGATGCAGCAGAATTACTGGTAGCCTTAGGCAAGACACCTCTTCTCATTGTTAACTCCTCATTTTCAAAATGCACTAAAAATGTTCTGTATAGAAAAAAAAATAAATCAAAACTAGTATGCCATAGAAATACCAAACAAAAATATAGTGCCCATTTGCAATTAATAGAAAATATATACAATTCTTACTTTTATATGCAATGTTAGTTATCATTGTGTTTCAACACTATGCATGAAATCTATTAACATTTGAAATCGTAAAAAAAAGTATCTAAATATTGTACACTAAAAACTGTATGAATACAGAGAGTATCTGTGTCTGCAAGTGTGATTTTTGTTACTGATATTTGGCTTTTTCCATAGTATACCTCTTTTGTACAGCATTTAGTTTAAGCACTTAGTTTGAATGTTCCTTTCTAACAGATTGGTAGTGATCAGTAATCTATAAACTGAAAGATCTCAGATTTCCAGTGTTTTATTATAAACTGGCCACAGACAAACCACTTATCTTTATTTTATTTTCTTCTAATTATAGTGATTTATTTATTACTACATATATGACACTCACTTTAGTGGCTCTAAATGGATTACAAAACATAAAACATACATACATTTCTAAAATTATTTTAAAATTCTAAATCTAATGTTAAAATGAAAGCCTAACACTCCTAAAGCCAACTCTAGGGGCGGAGGGGTGGCGGTGGTTGTTAGAGAAAGTCTTAGTCCTAAGGAGGTCACTGTCCCTCAGATAGGCAGGTGTGAGTCTCTTCTATTGAAGTGGGACCCTGGAGTTCAGTGGGGGTTGTTGGTCACATACCTATCTCCCAGCTACGTTGCCACAGCCCTGCCCGCACTGCTCGATGTCTTGACTGAAGTGGCACTTGAATTCCCCAACCTTTTGGTTGTGGGAGATTTCAATCTGCCTTCAATCGGTGAGTCAACTGAGACAGTCCGGGAGTTCATGGCTTCCATGGCAGCCATGGACCTGACTCAGGTTCTTCAGGGCCCAACTCATAGGGGAGGACACACACTCGACCTGGTTTTTCTCTCTGGGCAGTGGATAAATGGTCGTGGTAGGGGGGAACTTTCCATCGCCCCCGTCATGGACCGACCATTCCCTCCTTAGACTGGACTTTCAATCTGCCAACCCTTGCCGCTGGGAGGCGGGACCCATAAAATGGTTCTGCCCCAGGCGCCTGATGGACCCAGAGAGGTTCTTGACGGAGCTTGGGACATTCCCCACCTCTCAATCCTGTGATTCGGCTGAGGCTCTGGTGGCATCCTGGGAACAGGCGGCTGCTGACACCTTGGACCGAATTGCACCTTTGCGGCTTCTGACCCGCAGATCCCGGGTTGTTCCTTGGTTTTCCATGGAGCTCCGGGAAATGAAACATCGGAAAAGATGCCTAGAGGAGAGTTGGAGGTCCTCCAGGTCTGAATCTGATCAAACACAGTTAAGAACCCATATTAGGTCTTATCTAGTGGCGATGGAAGTGGCGAAGCGAGATTACTTCACCCCCCTCATTGCATCTGCAGAAAACCGCCCAGCGGCCCTGTTTCATGTGACCCACTACCTCCTCAATCAGGGAGCAAGGGTCTTTACAGGGCAGAGCTGAGGATTTTGTACAGTTTCTGCATGATAAAATCGCTCAGATCCGGATCGGATTGGACTCTGACTGGGCAGAATCCAATGGGGAGACTAGGGTAGGTTTTGAGAGTAATATCTGGGTTGAGTTTGACCCTGTTTCTGTCAAGGAAGTGGACAGGATTATGGGTAAACTTGGTTTCTCCACTTGCTTATTGGATCCTTGTCCCTCCTGGTTGGTTTCGGCTGCCAGGGAGGTGACTAGAGACTGGATTCAGACAATTGTCAATGCTTCGTTGAACGAGGGGGTCTTCCCGCCTCTCTTAAGGAGATTGTGGTTCGACCTCTCCTCAAAAAGCCTTCCCTGGATCCAGACTCACTTAATAACTGTCGTCCCGTCTCCAACCTTCGCTTCATCACGAAGGTTGTTGAGACTGTAGTGGCTCAACAGCTCCCACAATTCCTGGAGGAAACAGAATACCTTGACCCGTACCAACCGGGCTGCCGACGTGGGCACGGAAATGGCATTGGTTGCTCTGGTGAATGATCTCTGGCTGGCTCGGGATGGTGGTTGTTCCTCCATCCTGGTCCTACTTGACCTCTCAGCAGCTTTTGATGCCATCGACCATGGTATCCTACTGCAGCGACTTGTGGGGTTGGGGGTGGGAGGCAATGTTTTACAGTGGTTCTCCTCCTACCTCTCAGGTAGCTTGCAGTTTGTATGAGTGGGGGGACAGAGGTCCACCCCGAGACCCCTAAATTGTGGGGTGCCTCAGGGGTCAGTTCTCTCCCCCCTGCTCTTTAACATCTATATGAAGCCGCTGGGTGAGATCATTCGTGGCTTCGGGGTGAGATATCATCAATATGCTGATGATACCCAGTTATACATCTCCACCCCAGACCAACCCAGAGATGCCCTTTCCGTGATGTCCCGTTGCCTGGAGGCCATGTGGGCCTGGATGGGTAGAAACAGACTCAGACTCAACCCCTCCAAGACTGAGTGGCTGTGGATGCCGGCATCTCGGGTTTCAGAGGCCTCATCACTTTTGATGGGTGGGGAAAAACTTGCCTCTGTTGATAGGGTCACAACTTGCTCGGCTGTCCCTAGAAGACCACCTGACGGCCGTGATCAGGGGGGCCTTCGCACAGGTTCGCCTGGTGTGCCAGTTGCGCCCTTTCCTGGACCGAGATGACCTTCGCACTGTCACTCATGCCCTGATTACTTCCCGCTTGGATTACTGCAATTCCCTCTACATGGGCCTGCCCCTGAGATGCACCCGGAGACTCCAGCTGATCCAGAATGCAGTCACACGGGTTGTTACGGGAGCCCCTTGTTACTCCCATATAACACCTCTCCTGCGTGAGCTGCACTGATTACCAGGGGTTTTCCGGGTCCGCTTCAGGGTGCTGGTTCTCACTTATAAGCCCCTACATGACTTATGGCCGGGATATTTGCAGGACCTTCTCCTGCCTGCCTCTCACCATCCTGTTCGCTCACATAGGGCTGCTCTCCTCAGGGTTCCGACGGTGAGCCAATGTCGTCTGGCGGCGCCCAGGGGTAGGGCGTTCTCTGTGGGTGCTCCCACCCTCTGGAATGAATTGCCTACTGAGCTCCGGATGGCTCCTGATCTCCGCTCCTTCCGTTGGGACCTGAAGACTTGGCTGTTCAAGCAAATAGGCTGACTCTGATTCTGGGTTTTATTATTTATTATTTATTAGTTAATTTGGTTTAAAATGGGATTTTGTTGTACATGTTTTTAACTTGTGTTCGCCGCCCTGAGTCCTTCTGGAGAAGGGCGGCATATAAATACAACAAACAAACAAACAAACAAATAAACAAATAAACAAACAAACAAATAAACAATAAATTTATACTACAGTGTAGTCCTTACCAGAGGAGGAACCTTCCCCCCAAATATGCTGTTGATATTAGATATACTCTGCAAAATAATCTATTGAATACTATATCTATAGGAATGAGGAATGCTATGCAGAAATATGTGATGCTTCAGCTAATTTGGGGTTAGGATATAAAAGGATTTGTATACAGAATGATCGTCTGTAGGGCTTGGAAAGCAATTGGCAGTCAAAGTAGTTTTTTAAAAACAACAACAACAACAACAACAACAACAACAACAACAACACAGGGGTTTCATGATACTCTTAGAGTTACCACTTGACATCATGTCATTACATCTTTGGCCTGCTGCAATGTGCTGACCATCTTCAAAGACTGCCCCATGAAGGCTGTGGTGCAGTAAACCCAGGTAAATCTACAACTGGTTAATCAGCTGAAATTAATACAAGACACCCCCTTCCCCCATTTGCTATCATTGCTATGCAATTGGATGTATTGATGCAGCATCCAGTCCCTTAAATAAGCAACAACTCTGTCGGAATTCGGCTTCATCTTGTTCTCCACATCTAATCTCTGCCTATGGAGATTCGTGAAATATCCACCCCTAAGCTCTCAGGAAAGAAGAAGTATAGTTGTATCTCCTCAGCACACAAATGCAAATGAGCTCCAAAGCTGCAAATGAGTTCTACTAGTGACTTCAGACACATATTAAATAATCTGGGAGACAAGACAGAATCTTTCAGGATAATTTGCAGGGGGATAAGTGAATGTCTCCCAGGATCATTTTCTGATAATGCCCAAAGAGATAGGACACTCCCGACTCCCAGCACATTCTAGCTTGCTAAAAGCACTGACTTGCTTATCCAGATGTTGTGAGGATTCGGTGTTGCATAAGTGAAAGGCAATTTGCCCAATGATTCCTCTATTTTCTTTCCTTCTACACCTCCTGTCTCCTGAAACAGCCTTTTTCATCAGGTTTGAGAGGTTTAGCAGAAATTCTGGGCCATAAATTGCTTTTGTAGATGAAACAATAAATTAATTTCTTCTGCTTCAGTTTGATTAAACATTGCATTCAGAAGAAGCATCATTGTTCCAATTCTTTTTCCTCAGTCAAAACATTCTAGTTTAAGATATTTGCTCTCAAAAATACCAGTTTTAGGATAGCTATATCCTAAATTGTATTACAAATGGAAACAATAGCCTTAACTAATGGAAATAAATGCCAATTCTTGGGTTTCATCTATTTGTTATCTTATGAGTGACTTCCAAAGCTTATGTTGGCTTAACCTTTATACATTAAGGGACAGAATTTGAGAGTTATTTTTAGGACCAGTGTTTGTTGGTGGATGTGAGCATTTGCCTGCCAATACCATGTACATGAAATGATAACAGCTGTCTATTGAAAATCTGCATTGCTAAGTCAGAAAGTAAATTAGGACGAGGTAAAATTTGTGCAAGACAAACATCCATTTATCCACACTTTTTGCCATGTCTTACATGCAGAAACTTTTTGTTATTTCTGTTGATGGTGCCCTAAACTGAAAGCAAGGCATGGAAAAGCAAGTAAGTGATTTCTTTTTTTGCAGGATATTTAAAGTATTTGTTCTCTTTTTAAATGCTAGTTATAAGAATAATAGAGAGGAAAACTGGAAGGCAGGCAGTTTTCCCTTTTCTGTTACTGGGAAAGGGGATGATTAACGAGAGTTGTAGACAATGTAGTAGGAATGGAGGAGGGGGTCATAGAATTTAGACAAAAGTGCCTTCAAGAATTTAGATTTTTCCCAGGGATCTATGGTAAAACCTCAATTGGCCTGTCTACTATTTCTAGTTTTGATTAAATTTATAAACTCAGCGCCAGATATTTTTACGTGGTTTGTAGCCCAGGGGCGGAATGAGATGGACTCCACTGAAACTGTGAAGCTTGTGAATTTAGGGCAAGGGACAGAGAGAAATAAGTAGTGTAATTGTTTTTGTCGAGTGATTCTAGGACCTCCTCTGTTCTGAATTACACATGGTTCAACTCTTTGACCTAACCAAGTTAGGCAGGGCCTGGTAGATCTCCTAAAGCTGTGCTGAAAGATTCTATCAATGGCATGCTGGAACATTATCTGTTATGTGAGATGTGTGCTAACAACCATATTAAACTACATTAATTACTACCGAGGCCAGATTTGTGGCAGTCTCAACTACATTTAACCTACCATCCTGTGTGTCCCTTACTGTTTGGAAAAGTTGAACCAAAGGACAGCTTGTTGAATCAAAATTTAATGGCAGTATTTTGTCATGAATTACCCATTTTAATGCTTATACTATTTTTCTTTCTTATGTTATCAGTGTCATGTTAGCAGTTTGATACCAAGTTGAAGTAAAAGCTTAAATGCAGTGATAAAACACCACAACAGAATCAATTGCATATTTGTTGTTCATTTTTAAAAAATGTTAATTCTTTAATGTTGCTTCTTCAGAAGTTTTTTTTTTCAGTAATGTTCTTAAAACATAGTAAACAAGAACATCATGTTACTATTTAGAAACTTTTTGAATGAATTGGAATGCATATTACGCCAAGAAAAAAGGAAATGCTTGTACATTATATTGAATTATATATACCTACATCAAAGGTGGGTTTCAGCAGGTTCTGACCAGTTCTGGAGAACCGGTAGTGGAAATTTTGAGTAGTTCGGAGAACTGGTAGTAAAAATTCTGACTGGCTCCACCCCCATCTATTCTCTGTCTCCCAAGTCTCAGCTGATTGGGAAGAAATGGGGATTTTGCAGTAACCTTCCCCTGGATTGGGGAGGAAATGGGGATTTTGCAGTAACCTTCCCTTGGATTGGGGTGGGAATGGAGATTTTACAGTAACCTTCTCCTGTCACGCCCACCAAGCCACCCCCACCAAGCCACGCCCACAGAACCAGTAGTAAGAAAATTTGAAACCCATCACCACTACATCTATACAAACCAAAACAGAGACATACTCTAAAAGAAATTCTGATATATATGTTGATATTTTATACATATACGTAGTCCTTGACTTACCACAGTTCATTTAGTGACCGTTCAAAGTTACAAAAGCACTGAAAAAAGTGACTTTTGATCATTTTTCAAACGTACAATCAGAAGTGGGATTCAAGTAATTTAACAACCGGTTCTCTGCCCTAATGATTTCTTCCAACAACCAGTTTGCCAAACTGCTCGGAAAGTTAACAACCAGTTCTCCCGAAGTGATGCGAACTGGCTGAATCCCACCACTGCTTACAACCATTGCAGCATTCCCATGGTCATGTGATCAAAATTCAGATGCTGGTTCACATTTATGATGGTTGCTGTGTCCTGTGTTCACCTTTTACGACTTTCTGACAAGCAAAGTCAATGGGAAAGGCAGATTCACTTAACAACTGCGGCAAGAAAGGTCGTAATGTGGGGCAAAACTCACTTAACAAATGCCTCACTTAACAACAGAAATTTTGGGCTCAGTTGTGCTCATAAGTCAAGAACTACCTGTATTGGGAAGTAATTCAGACATGTAACATTCTAATGTAAAGTTATTATATTATAATGATATTTTATATATCACCTGAAGAACTCTGTTCATTGTCTATTCTGCATATTATACTTTTTGATCTTCTTTTGGTGCACCTTTGACTCATGGTGACAAATAGAATAGAATAGAATAGGGTAGGGTAGGGTAGGGTAGGGTAGGGTAGAGTAGAGTAGAGTAGAATAGAATAGAATAGAATAGAATAGAATAGAATAGAATAGAATAGAATAGAATAGAATAGAATAGAATAGAATAGAACAGGACCTGCACATATGGGAACTTCAATTACTATTGAGAATTTTTGCTTTAGTTCTTTTATTATATATTAACTATCCTCCACTTCTCTGATCCACATGTCACTAGTCTTCAACAGTGCTAGCTGCTGAAGATTAGTGACATTTCCAAACCTGACAATATTCTTTAAGGTGGACAAATGCAAATAAACTGCTGCATTTTATTTATTTCTTTTTTAGTAGTTGGAACAATCAGGGGTGATCAAAGATTCCAGGTCCACATGCACAAAGGAAAACTTTAGCAAAGCTGGATCAGCAGATTATAAAAATTATATAGTGCACTAATTTAAAATAATTAATTTATACTAGCTCAAATAAGGGTACATATGTATGATAGGATGAGGCTCCATCCATATTTATCTAGGAAGCATGAGTTCTGTTTTATATTTAAATATTTGTTTATTGAAATGAATTAAGAAGCGTCATATCTGTTCCCATGTGTCATTATTTTAATCCAGAGAATATTTTAGGGATTATTACATTCTTAGAATCAATGTCTGGACAATCTGTATCTAATTATCCCATCTATTTTAGCTATGTAAGATTCCAGAGCCACATAAGATTTTAGGAGTTCTGATGTAAAATATAGTTTCCCAATTTTGGGGCATTCTAAAAATTTATAGTGTTGTTTCTTTATGTGTGTTTCTTGCAGACAGATTATTTCTATATTCAATTTTCGTAGTTCTGTAAAAATTGGGAAACTATATTTTACATCAGCACAACAACAAAAAAAAGAGAGGAATAGCCTTATATATTAAAGAGTCAATGGATTCTAAACAGATTTATTCTGATGAGGAAGGAAGAATTTTGATGGTGGAAACAACGATCAATCAAAAAAAAAAAAACCTCTAATAATAAAAGATTTTAGGAGTTCAAGGTGGACGAATCTACAGAATTTGTTTGGTGGTGTTTGAAGCCATTGTTCATTTCAAGCACACCTGAAGTTGTTCATTTTAAACTCACCAAAGAGACAGTACATGCCAGTCTGGGTCTAAATCTAAAGTATGCATTTCCTAACCGGAACTAAAGTTCTGTCATTGCGAAGGCTGTCTTCATTTTTGCTTTCAGCCTTGCATGGGGACTGCTGTCTGGAAGTGGTAACTTTAATTCAGATTCTAAGCAATCCGATGAGCTCTGTTGTGAGCTTTACCGAGACGATAAGGGTAGGAAAGACAGCTCAGAGCACAGCTTGTTTACAGCCAGACAGGAGAAAACAAGGAGACACAAATGTGGGCTGACGTTTTCATGAAGCACAATTGGTTGACTGCAGATTCAATCTGACTGCCCTCGACTGAGCGATGATCCGTACAGTATGCAAAATTCACTTCCTTGCTGGTTTGTGCCCACCAGCTTTGTAGCAGCTTTTGCAGAACCCCTGGGCCATGGCTTTGAGTGGAACCAGAACTGAACACAGCTTTCTTGTACCCAATTTCTTCTGACAACAATCACATTATTTTAAAACCTTCATCGGTTTTAGTTGTCACTGGTTATATATAAAGGGGGAGGGGTGGCAGCGGTGTAAGTACAGCTATTGCAATTCTAGTAGTTTGCACATTTAGACATTTTATTTTATTATGCTATTCCATTGGCATAAAATCACTGGATTTACAAAAAGGTATTCCAGTTGCTTTCTTTGCTACTTTAAACTATACAGATCGACTCATCCTTCAAAATAACGTATTTGTTTTTTTGTTTTTTGTTTTTTAAAGTCATCACCTTGGGGGATTTGGTGCAATGAATGGAAAATATGTCACTGGGACCTTTTAAAAGCTGTTAATTTAAGAGGGAAAAAAATGAAAATGAACACTAGATTACATTCTAGTGTAATGCTAGGTTACATTCTTAGTTTTTTTCAGTTTGAGAATACTAGTAATACTCTCATAAGGTTGAGGTAGATTGGTGAGTCCCAGCAATGGATTGTTGAACTGTCATTTGCAATCTCAGAGAATACACAACTAAGTTTGATCCTCCTTCTCCTCACATGCATGCATTTACTTCAGGTCATAATATATTATAAGAAAAGGTCAAGAAAAAACCACAAAGGACATATTGCATCTGACAAAACAATGATTTTCTGTCTCTCTGTCTGTCTCTGTCTCCCCACTATATGTGTGTGTGTGTGTATGTATTCCACCAAGATAGCCAAGTTGGGTTCAAGTTGAATGGGCCCATATTCTGGATGCTAGTTGAATCTGTGTCACTTAAAATTTTAAGCTCATTCCCCATCACTGCTGTGCAACCACTAGGGCCCAATCCACCATGATATGAGAAGTCATGGTAGAAAAAAAAATTAGGACAAACAATAACTTTTATATATTAGGGTAATGTCAGTGTATAGGAAGTAAAGATATATCTTCTGTATACTGAATTCCATATTTTTCTTCAATCTGTTTATTTGCGGAACTTATAGGCCACTCCAATTGTATATTAGTAAATCAGGTTAAAGCATATGCATATAAAATAAAGATACATACATACATACATACATACATACATACATACATACATACGTGTGTGTGTGTGTGTACACACACACACACACACACACACACACACACACACACTGCTCAAAAAAATAAAGGTAACACAAGCAGAAGACATCTGAGATCTGAATGAATGAAATAGCCTTATTAAATACTTCGTTCGTTACATACGGTAGTTTTGTGTTCCCTTTAGTTGTTTGAGCAGTGTATAAACTACTGTATGTAAAGAACAAAGTATTTAATAAGGCTATTTCATTTATTCAGATCTCGGATGTCTTCTGCTTGTGTTCCCTTTATTTTTTTGAGCAATATATATATATATATATATATATATATATATATATATATATATATATATATATATATATTTGTTTTCTCAGGTTTTCGCGGGTGTTTGTATGTAGGTCTTTGGTTATTCGGGTCTTCTCCCACGTAAAATTGGAAGTGTCTTGGCGACGTTTCGACGAAGTCTCATTCGTCATCTTCAGGCTGGTGTTCTCGGCTTCGTGCTCCTGGAAGCACGAAGCCGAGAACACCAGCCTGAAGATGACGAATGAGACTTCGTCGAAACGTCGCCAAGACACTTCCAATTTTACGTGGGAGAAGACCCGAATAACCAAAGACCTACATATATATATATATATATATATATATATATATATATATATATATATATATTGCTCAAAAAAATATATATATCAACATAAAAAATTTGGGGAAAATTCCTTAATTTGTAGTTAATCTTATCTCCAGTAAATAACATTTGCTGGACAAAGGGTATGAGAACAGTTCACTTTAAAATACTTTGTTGGATATCTGAGTACCTGAATGTTATTATTAGATTTTGCATACAAAGTGTCTTTCTATTGCAAAATGAGTTCACAGCAATTCAGGGTAGCTATTGTTTCTCTAGCCTGCCACCAGTCTGCATGGGAATTCAGCTTCACTTCTGACACCTTATATTATTCATTTATGAAGAGGCAATGACACAAAAGGTGAACTGACTGTATTTATTAAGATCAGAGTTGAACTCAGCTCTAATCAGGAACAAAGAGGAACTTAACATCTTGCAAATAGCACACCTTTCCTCTCCATAGCATAGGTAGGTTCAACTTTTGTAAATAACTTTTTAACTGAGGAGTGGCTGGAATTAGAATACAACAGCATGCTAGGAATTATACTTAATTTTAAAGTTTGGTATCAGATTATTGCTTTCTGCATTATAGCCTAACAAAATGTCACCTATGGCACCTATGGCAAAATGTCACCTATGAAATGAAATTATTTCAAAATATTGCCTTGGTGCATAGTTTGGATATTAAGCTAAGCAAAGATCAATTATTAAAAAGGACGTGACATCAGATATGTCTTGTAGATGTGGCATCAAATAAGTATGCATGTCTGAATATCTTTTGAAGTAATAGATAGCTTGTGTCTTTTAGTTTCAGTCAACAACTTTAAAGGAACAAGCAGTCAAGAAATTGATAGCAAACTAGCAATTGATAGAATAGTCTTCAAAATATATTCAGATACTGTGATGTTTCCATGCCTACAAAAATCACAATCATGCAAATAATGGTATTCTATGAAAACAAAAGTTGGAGTATTGATGCTTTTGAACTTTGATGTTGGAGAAGACTCCTGGGAATACCATGCCTAATTAAGAAAACAAAAAACGTTTTTGTTAGGCCATACCTAACATATGGTCACTAAAGTCAAGACCAATTTTATAGCCCATAATTAATCAAGCCATCAGTCAATCAAAGAGGTGAAGATCCAGGTATTGAAGATTTATCATCACAATACCTGTGCGATAAGTCTGTGTATTGGTAAAAGCTTATTTAGGTTGATGATACAATTTCATTGCATTAGAACTACACGTAGATAAACAGAATTGTACTGTTGTGTTCTTTCTTGGATGATTGGAGGCAAGTTATCCCTAGTAAAATTTCATTCTAACCGAGTAACCTCAAAATGTCCTCAAGACTTCTCCAAATATATTTTTAAGTTCAGTGTTATACCTGGTTCAGTTTTTTAGAAACATCATCTAGTAAAATTATAGATGAATATAATAAAGGTTACAATTTCATCAGTGTCTACTCAGAAATATACTCAGCAGAAAAAAATAGTACACTTCTGTTTAATTTTATGTGACTACAGTCTTGATCAGTCAACACTGCAGTCATCTACAAGAAAAATCATGTATATTTATGAAGTATTTTTCAAATACTTTTAAAAAAAAGAAATAGAAGCCACAAAAGCCCTAATTCAGATAGAGAGTTTGTTGGTGAAGAATTTTGGCTTAATCCTCCCAAACCAATCTCACCCACGTTACTGTTCAACATTTTTTTTTAGATTTAAATTAAATTTAAAATTTAGCTGATCTATCAAGTAAAATTACAATTAAAATAAACAAATAGCTCTTCATGCTATCAGGAGTGAGACAAATAGTAATCAGGGATGGAGATTTTTACCTAGAACATTTGGAAAGAGTTGACTCATTTGCTTTAGTTCCAAAACACCCTTGAAAGATCCAAGCCATTGGTCTCTTGAATGAAATCTAGATTGGCCTTGTGTAACTCGACTACTGTAACGCTCTCTACATGGGGCTCCCCTTGAGGAGCACTCGGAGGCTCCAACTGGTGCAGAATGCGGCCGCGCGGGTACTTATGGGGGCGACATGGCGCTCCCACGTGACACCTCTCCTGCGCGAGCTGCATTGGCTTCCAGTGGTCTTCCGAGTGCGCTTCAAGGTGTTGGTTCTCATCTTCAAAGCGCTCCATGGCTTAGGACCCAGTTATTTACGAGACCACCTTCTGCCTCCGATAACCTCCCACCGGCCAACACGCTCCCACAGAGGGGGTCTCCTCAGGGTGCCGTCTGTCAGGCAATGTCAGCTGGCGACCCCCCGGGGAAGAGCCTTCTCTGTGGGGGCACCCGCCCTCTGGAATGAGCTACCCCCAGGGATACGACTAATCCCAGACCTCCGGACCTTCCGCCGGGCCCTGAAGACTTTTTTATTTCAGCAAGCCGGGCTGGGTTAAAATTTTTAATTGGGTGAATTTTATGGGTAACGGGGTTTTAAATTGGAGAAGCCTAAGATAATTTAATTTTGTTTTAATATATTTTAATATTTGTATTGTGTGTTTTAATTCTGGCTGTTCACCGCCCCGAGTCCTTCGGGAGAGGGGGCGGTATAAAAATTTAAAAAATAAATAAATAAATAAAATAAATAATAATAATTGCCTTAAAATCAGAAAAGGTTCACCAAGTTGGAGCAAATAAAACACCAAGGTTATTTTAAAATGTGGTATTGTAAATGAAAGCTAATGTTCAACATGATATGTAAGCAGGAATTAAGTATCAGTCTTATTTAAATGTAGTTTTCATTGACTGTTGATGATTAATTTTATTTATGAAAGCAACGAGTGCTTTAATATATCAAATTACCAATATCTTGAATGTTTTGAGTTTTTCAAAAGTAGAGATTTGAAATTATGCAAACAAATTCTGGCAACTGTAACTTATTTAAGATACTAAATATTGTGAGCCCGATGGTATTTTGAAAATATTTGGAAAAATACAGGCAACTGCTTTTCATAACAAGCCCTTGACCATAATGATCCATGGGAGGTAACCACATTTCTACCTTAATTCAGTGGAATGATTCATGAGAAAAGCATTTTATTTTTAATCAGTTTAAAGCAATATAATCTAGGAGACATATTTTCTATAATATAGAGTAGCTGGCCCAGTAAGAAGCTTCAATTCAGTGAAGTTAATATGCAGAATGCATTTATGTTTACAGTCCATGTTTGCGTTCAGAATACTCTAGTTTTAATCACCACTATTTTCAGAGTGGTTGGCAAAGTATGTGCTGAAATCCTGAAGTACAGTCAATTTCAAAAACATTGGCCTAGATAAAGGGATGATTTTATTCAGAAAAGTGCAACGTGTAGTCTATTTCCCCTCCAACAGATGGTGGCAGACTTTTCTATATAGGAATTCCCCTACCTTCTGATATATCCATTTTCCATGCCAATATTTTTTTTCCCAGAATGTTAAAAAAATGTGCATTCAATCTAGTTTTTTAAAAATAACCCTTGCATAAATCTACAATGCTTATTATAGCATTCTACTAATTTTTAATCGGAGGGCTGAAAGATCGTAAGATGGTAGTTTACTTAAAGTCACTAACTGATTCTTGATGGTTCATTATGCAATTCAGGATTATTTTTCAATGTCCCTGAGTCTAGTTGCCTTGGCCTGCAAATGCTTTGTAGCACCATCTTGAGGGGAGGAATTGAAACAGTTTATGTCCAGGATGTGTGAGGTCTGTAGATATCTTCTCAGCTGACCCACGCAATATCCAGGTCTTCTATGGATGGCAAAACAGATCAGTACAATCATGGAAGGAGGAAGTAGAGGGAACTATGAAAATATCAAAATAAAAGGGGTGCCTAAAGGTGCCTACTTTCCTTTTGGTGAGCTGTCTTTATTACTCTACAAATGCTAAAGACAAAGAGGCAAATAATTTACTCTTAATAGCATTACTTCAAGCATTTTTTCTTCCTGTTGGCCAAATGTCTATGGCTTGTGTAGAAGGTTAGCACCCGCCCCTCTCCTAGAAGAATGAAATATTCTAAAAATGGCAGAATATTATATTTTCCTGGATGAGAAATTGAGAAACATGCTCTTGGAGACAGAAAGCAGCCCCCACCTTTCTTAATAGTCCTCAGCAGATGTCAGCACTTAAGAGATAAAAAGCTTATTGAGATCTAGGTAGCTTTAGTCATAGGCAAAAATTCCCTGCATCAAGGTCTGAACAAAGGTAGGATTAGCCTTCAGCCACAATAGGAATTGCCCAACAAGCCCTTTATTGCATCAGACCAAACTTCAACCAAATGTAGCTCAGACGAACTCCTAGGATTTGTACATGGCACCACGGGAGTCTGACAACAACCAATAGAATACATATTCTTGCACAGGAACAGGAAACTCAAGTGCAAAGCCCAAGGGAAGGTCTAAATACCCCCCTCACTCTCAACTCCATGTGGTCAGCTGTCCACAACCACCAATGTGCTTCAGTTTTTTCAATAAATGGACCCTCTTTCCAATCAGCCTCCAATGTTGGGATATTTCTCCCAACAGATCCATTCCAGATTCTGGAAGTGGGTGATAGTAAGACAGAAGTAGAGAAAACAATTAGCTAATTCCATCTCCAGATTCTTATTTTTTAAAAAACCCAGACCACTCATCAATTAGAGCAAAACCCCACTCAATATCATTTGAGCCTCAGTGAGATAATGTGTTAAAGTCTCATGTTAACATCCTATCTAAATGGATTGTCCTCTGTTTTCATGGAGTTTTGAGCAAAATCAGGAAACAAAACAGTGTTCATTTATTTATTTATCTATGTATTTATTGAATTTATATTGCCGCCTATTCCTATTATTTCAACAACACTTCTCATTCAAAGATAGTAATTTTCATTATATTAATAGTTCTTTGATTTGATTTATAAATTTTTTAATGTAACTAGCCCCAGTGAAAAGAAAAGGAAATACAAATATATTTAAGATATTATATAAAACATCTACCAAATGCTAGATGCAAAAAGGGTGAAGATATAAGTGATGTATTCTTTTAAATGAAGAATTTTAATGTGACCTTCGTTTGACATTTATTTTACTTTTCTTCTCTTTTTCTTATTTATTTTTTCCACTTCTGTTGTTCAGTTAGTAGTTGACCCCTTTAGTGGAGATGTAAATGAAGTGACATTTCAATGCCATCCCATATTTAAAATACTGTGTTAGTTGTGGCTCTTAAAGGATGATCTACATTCTTAAGCTCATTTATTCATTTAACAATTTCCCTCCAGAAGTTCCAACAGAAGGCTCTGAAACAAACTAAGCAGAAGAAATCTAAGTCGTCTGACTTTCTGATGGCTGAGCTTTGCTCGATGAGTTATTGCTCATAATTTGTGTAAGGATTAATTAAATAATTACAGACAAATGGCTGTAGGCAAAATTTTGTTCTTGCTTGTCAGAGTGCTGTTTGTAATTATTTTAATCATTTGTTGTCCCCCCCTCTCTTTTTAATAAAGAGTTAATTTTAATTTAATTCTATTTTGGTGATATTTGATGCTGATACCACACAAGTAAATGAAGGATTAGAAGGAATGCTCTGCTTATCATTGTCTTGGGTACACTTTTGATCTTGTTGCTTTCCGCCCCCTCCAACAGCAAAAGATGAGAAAGTTTCAATTGAAGTCTTCGAAAATCCAGCTTTTAACATCAGTAATATGGATATTTCAGCACATCAGACTTACAAGGTGGGACTTATTAGATATGACAAGCTGACTAGCAGTCTTGCAGCTCACCCACAAAAACTCAGGTTGCAAGCCCAAGCTGAACCAAGAGGTGAGATTTCACTCTTGATCATCATCAGCTTGAGTGACAATGGTTATGTCCTTGATCTAACCTGTCCATTCCATGTTGATTCAAACATTGTATCATGACTTTCCCCCCTAATAGATTGTCCTAAAACCTGCTATGCTGAAACTGAAAAAGCAATATGGTTGCTGAAAATATAATTCTTTGTAGAATTGTTTTTATGATTTGTAGTTTCTAGAGAAATGCATGCTAGAAGTTTAATCAAAAGTGTCTTTCTTTGTATTGTATTGCTATGTAAGTTATGCTAAAAGTAAAAAAAAACACAACGGAATTCAACATGATAAAGGGCAGGACAGGTTTTTTTTCACTATCTTAAAATAAAACTAGATATCAGATGCCTTCAAAATGCTGTTTGTCAGCCAATGATTACCCTTTTAATTTATGAAGTATTTTATTCTTATGTATATTATGCCATCTCACAGTTCTCTACATAATGTCCATATTGAGGCTAGAGATGTTAAGGTTGAAATGTACTAGATTATTTCAGCCAATCCAAGTAACTTAATTGCTAAACTGTTTCAAAATAAGAATCTTCACAATTATATGGCACAGTGCGTGTTTACTAAATGCTACTCTTTGCGCTTAGATTTTTCAGTTTAGCCTCATCAATTTGTATATTCTGCAACTCAGAAAATAAAGGATTTTTTTTTTGATGAGGAAATAAAAATAATGTTTGTGCCAAGTAGGGAGGGGTGAGTTAGGGTGGTGAGGCAGAATTAGTAGACCATCCGGCAAAAAGATGCAGAGTTAACATGAGTCTTCTCTCTATTATGTTACAAAATTCAACTAAACCATCACCTCAATATTCTCGCAGTTTAAGGTTGTAGCTCTGGACCATTTGGTCTACATCTTTCCAGTGGAAACAAGAATGGGATAGTGAATAATAAACTCCACATCAAGGTACTCCCAGAATCATGAAACAGTGACTTCCATATATATCAGAGGTCCCCACCCCCCGGGCCGCACAAAGCAAAGTTTCACCTGCACATGTACGGGATCTAGGTTGTGCATGAAATCATCCCTCCTCTGGACTGTGGAAGACAGCTTTTCTTCCAAAACCCAGTCCCTGGTGCCAGAAAGGTTAAAATAGTAGTTTAATTAGGTACTAATTTTCTCAACTCAGCTTTTTCTGTTGAGGAAGATAAGAGGAAATCAGCGTTTGGAAACTATTCTCAGACTGTTTTCTGGCTTCTCAGTTTTCAGAAGGAGTTTCGTTTAAAAAGGTAGAGAACTTTATGAAGGTGAGAACTTCAGTGAGATCATTGCAAGGCCTAGAATCTGTATTTGGACTGTAAACAAAATGTTTTTCAGTTTTGGCCTGAAGAGGTTAATCAAACCCAGGGAGGGTCATCTATGGTGGACAATCCATTTAGCTGTGATGGTAAATGGAATGTAGGAAATGACTAAGCTTAGACTGAGGGAGAAGGTCAAGTGTGTCATCAGTCTTGAGTGCTTTATGCTCACAAGATATTTAAGTCCAACCCACCTTGGCTTCTGTTGATTCTTATCTACCACCAATTTGCTTGAACATTAGTAGTTCAGTTTCTCGTAGAGAGTGTTGGTATGCAATAAACTTGTACTCTTTCAAACTGTCTTGGTTCCTGATTTCCTGCGCTTGACATGGAACTTATTAATAGTCAGCTCTAATTCTACTAGAGAATTACATCTTTCATTTTCTTCCAACCTTAACCATCTTCTGCAATGCACTTTATGGGGCTACCCTTGAAGAGTATTCAGAAGCTACAATTGATACAGAATATAACAGTGCATACAGTTTTGGAGGCCCCCTTGGGTAGCACATATAACATCGCACTTAAGTGAATTGCCAATTTGCTTCTGGATCCAATTCAAGGTGTTGGTCATTGTCTTGAAAGCTCTTTATGGCATAGGACCAGGATATCTAAGGAGGCATCTTGCCCCAAGGGGATTGGTCCACTTCACTCCTGCTGGTGGAAAGGATCTACTGTGGATTCCCTATGAATTGTAGCTGGAGGGGTCCAAGGGAGAGCTTTTTCTGCCACAACCCCCGCCTTTTGGAACATCTTGACTCAGGAGATGAGGTCCGCCTTACCTTCTGGCCTTCAGGAAATGTCTTAAAAATTGGCTGTGCTTATTGGCATGGGGCCCTGAAGAGGAAGCTGTTGGCTGATGGCTACCACCACCTCTCTGATCTAAACTCGTGGTTCTTTAGTTTGTTTTAAACTCTGTAATTTTAATCCATTTTTATATTTTATAATTGTTTTTACTTCCATATATGTTATTATCATGTAAGTTGCTCAGTGTTGCCTTGTAACGCAAGACAAATGATAAACTAATAAGTAAATAAATAAATAAATTTGGCCCATTTATTCTAGGTAAATGTCTTATCTGATATTCATTCTGTATATTAAGCTGTTCTACTAGTGACAAAAATGACAGATTTTAAAATTACAGTGATTCTTTGTCCATTTGTTATCTCTTTTCCCCCTTTGGCTTCAAGAATATAATAAAGAATAAATAGTTTAATATAATTTATTATTAAGCTCTTTTAATATGATGATTTTTTAAAAATTCATCCATCCCCATGTTGCATAGCATGATGTCCTCTCTTGTATGCATTTAAAAAGAGATACCAGTAGCTATTTCCTGTAAAAGGAACATTTATTGTACAAACAACAATAGATATAGATGGTTTTTTTAAGCATGGAAGAGGACAAAGAGCATCTAGAGAGGTTTGGAAATTCTCTAGTTAGAAAAGATTTGGCTTTACTTATGTTCAAGAGGGGACTTTTGCACAAGTCTGAACAAAGAAAGAATTTACACATAATAAATTGCTGAGAAAAATAATATATACCAGGATGCCAACTACTGCAAAATGGATTATATTATCGATGTTTCATTGCAATTGATTGCTATAAGTTGAAAAGGGATCCAACAGTATAAATGTGAATTGATTCAAGGTCAGTCTATTTAAAGACCTATTTGTCTTTATGCGAGTGCTGATCGGGAGCATGGTTAGCACTGAAGAATTTGCATCACCATTTTCACTTTTAATGGTCAACATTAACATCTGCAAGAAAGCATGTTCTCACACCGCTTTGTGCTAGAGGAAAACAATTACGCCGTATAAGGTAGATGAGCTCTGTTATTGCGGTCCATAAGACTTTGATTACATGCTGCCAGGATTCATAGCAGGCTAGTAGTTGTTGACAGATAAAGTAACAAAAATGAAACTCATTCCCCCCCCCTTTTTATTGAGACCTCAAGGTAAAGCAAATTTTCAGGTCTTGTACTTACTGCATGGAAAAAAATAGACCTTGACAGTCAAAGTGTGCCAGTCCAGAAATCTAAATTAAACCTAGTTTCATATCAAAGTTTCATTTAGTCTCCGAGAAAGAGCTTCTCCTGGCATTTTGTTTTATTTTTTAAAGTAAAGCAAAAGTAAATATATTGTTTCTACAGTATTTCTTGGCTTTGTTTTCCTTGTCATATCTCTTTGATCCTTGTCCGTTTCTCTGGGTGTGTGTTTTCATTTATTTTATCTGAGGAAAGACTTTTGAAAAATATAAGGCTAAACTCCTTTATTTTCACATCCCAAATGTATATCCCGGTCTCATGGCATATGCATCCAATGAATGTTAAGATATTCCTTTATTTCATTCCTGTAATAAAGTAATAACAGAATTAAAAAATAGCGTCCACAATAAGGCAAGAAAAACATTTAGCTGATTCAATTGTGAAGCTGGGGTGGTGGGCAGGCCCTCCTGTCGGTTTTACTACCAGTTCTATAGAACCAGTCCAAACTGGGGGCAACCCACCACTGGTACCATTGCTGCAGAAAGATTGCATCTTTATGCCTTTAATCATTACTACCATGGAAAGCCCAAAGATTACCCTCCCACTCCCATATTATAGCAATCCTTTTATAGATGGAGAATAAGAGTAATATTGTTGGCACTTCTCATTCAGTAACATTATCCAATGTAAATGTTAGCCTGTTTCTAAAGACAGTCCCCAATTTACAACAGTTCATTTAGTGACCATTCAAAGTCACAGCGGCACTGAAAAAAGTGACTTATGACTGGTTTTCACACTTACAACTGTTGTAGCATCCCCGTGGTCATGTGATCAAAATTCAAACACTTGACAACTGGTTCATATTTATGATGTTTTCCGTGTCACGTGATCCCCTTTTGCGGCCTTTTGACAAGCAAAGTGATGAAAAAGCCGTATTCATTTTTTACAACTGCGTTACTAACTTAACAACTGCAATGTTTCACTTAACAACCATGGCAAGAAAAGTCGTAAAATGGGGCAAAATTCACTTAACAAAGGTTTCCCTTAGCTATGGAAATTTTGGGCTCAATTGTGGTCGTTAAGTCAAGGACTACTTGAACTCTTCTAAGGATACCAGGAAACTCATTACTGGAAAAGAATAAAGAACCAAACCTGTTTCTCTTGTAAAGCTAAGGGTTTGTGTCAGCTGATGTCCTCCTCTCACTTTTAAAAACAAAATATAAATTTCATTAGTTCCTGAAGCACTATGTACACCCAGCTATGGAAATGGAAACTGCTAAATGAGTAGTTTTATCCCATCAAATTGTTATGTGGATGCTGAGCCCAAGCTAATACAATTGCAGCTCAGATTAATGAGGCAGCATTCACAGAATCTCCTCTGTAATTAAACACTTCCATGGTTGACAATAGTATTAAAGATGTACCAGATGTTGAAAGCTGAGCGGTGAAACTTAAAACTGTTAAAATTGAAGGGGTCACCTGTGAAACACAATTTCCTTAACAGTTTCTTTTAGAGCCCATCTCAAGAATAATTTTGGTTTAGGAGTAGGTTTAAGGGTGTTATTTTAATCAACCTATCATCTTCATTTGAGAATTTTCTCATTAATTTCTGAGCAAGAGCAACATCAACTGAACTTGTTTCCAAAATTACCTTTTCTGACCTTTTCCTAGATGATAATTATGAAAGCAGTCAGCTTAGAAGACTTTGTGTTTTTTAAATATATATATATATAGCTTATAAAGTAGCAGCAGAAATGCCCCTCTTGCATGCTAGTGTTGGATTTCAAAATTAACATTTTGGTTCATGTGCTTCTAATAATCACTGACCCTTACTTCATGTACTTTCCACAGGAAATGAATGCAGCAGAAATTACTTTGACCCTCTGATGGATGAGGAAATAAACCCAAGGCAGTGTGGGATAGAGGTCAGCAAAGAAGGTGAGGCAGAATTAAGTATGTAATTTTTGTGTCAGAATATTCTTTCCCGTTCATGGAAATGAGGTGACAAAGATCACAAATTCGGTTCCATTTAAATATCCAGCTTACAATTTAAATTATAAGTTTTAGCTGCTCTAAATGTGATAGGAAGCTTTGGGAGTCTTTGATGAAGGACAGTGTGTTAGTGGACAATAGAACAAGGAATTGTGAGCTACATTTGTTCTGGCATCGTGTTTACAGGTCTGCTAAGCCAAATTTCTTAAGTGTAGTTGAAGAATGGAAGCGGGAATTGTCTGCTAAGCATGTTAACTAATTAAAAATATTTAAAATACCTAGTCAAAACTGGTATAACAAGATGTTCAATATTGGCTTGGCTTTCAATAAAAGTATTGTGGAACTAAAGGTATTATTGTGTGATCTCATACTTGGGTTTTTGCTGAGAAAAACAAATATTTTCTGAGGCCTTAAATGCTGCTGTATGAATGGAATGCAGAGCAAGCAAAAAGATCACATTCATATTGAATTTTAAATATTTCTTTTTGTGGTTCACTTAAATATATGGGTCTTGTTAAAACACATTTTAAAAACACTTTGGCACCTTTAATCATGGACATATATAAACAGAAATCTTCTCTAATCTGGCCCTATTTCAGATGTACTAGACCCATGATGGGGAACCAATGGCATGCGTGCTGGAAGTGGCACACAGAGCCATCTCTCCGGGCATGCCGGCCGTCACCAATTGCTCTTCCAAGTTCTGGCATGTTGGTCTTCGCTGAGCTTCTGGTTGGTCTCTGCTCTTCCGCACTGGTCTCCACTCTCCTGATTTCCGGCGCGCCAGCTGTTTTCATGCGTGCACACATGCCAGAAACTAGAAAACCAAGTGATCAGTGCACATGCGCGCGCCACAAACTGAAAGCTCAGCTTCCCAGTGCGCTGGAGAACTGCTCTTCCAGTTTCCAGTGCTCCCACGTGTGCGTGCCGGGGAGCTGCTCTTTCGGTTTCTGATACTCCCCCCATGTGCGCACGTGCTCCCATTTTGGCACTTGGTGCCAAAAAGATTTGTCAACACTGTACTAGACTATAACTTCTAGAATTCACCTGTCTCATTGAGAACTACAGTCTTTAGGTCTGAAGATCCTAGATCAGAGCAGGCTGATACTGACAAAATTGTTAGCGGTGTGTGTGTGTGTGTGCGTGTGTATGTACACACATACATATGAAAAAAAGTGACAGAATGTGCCTGATCCTTCTATTTATTTGCTCTCTATTATTTATTTAAAAGTAACAGTTATAAAGTTAGAGCTACATCTACTTGATCTCCGTTACTGATTGCTACTTTCTTATAAAATGACCTTAGGATGAGGCCTTGGCCAATAAAGAATTCTATTCTATTATGTCAGGAAGAGTACCACTGAAAAACAGTGCCCCCATCCCCATTATCATTCCCCTAATCCAATCCAGAAGGATATGAAAGGTACGATGGTATTGAAACATGCTAGAAGATTCAGGAATGTCAGGGTGGATTTACTACCCCATTTCATATTCTCAAAGATTATGCACAAAGATGGCCAATGCCATTTCAGTGCTATCACTTGGTCTGAACCCTGACTGAAAAGGGTCAGTTAATCTGCTTCCTTTTGGGCTCTCTGAAGCTCAGTGGGCACTATCTTTACAACTATCTTCCCTGAATTAAAAAAAAAACAACCACATAGTTGACCTCTTGAGAAGGGAATGAACCAAAGGTGGGTTTCAGCAGGTTCTGACCATTTCTGGTGAATCGGTAGTGGAAATTTTGAGTAGTTCGGAGAACTGGTAGTAAAAATTCTGACTGGCCCTGCCCCCATCTATTCTCTGCCTCCCAAGTCCCAGCTGATTGGGAGGAAATGGGGATTTTACAGTAACCTCCCCCTGGATTGGGGAGGGAATGGAGATTTTTACAGTATCCTTCCCCTGCCACGCCCACCAAGCCACACCCACAGAACTGGTAGTAAAAAAATTTGAAACCCACCACTGTAGTGAACCACTGCCTGCTTCTAGGTAGGTGACACTATACTCTCCCACAAAGAGACATTAACCATTAAAAGAAAATATTTGTAGCTCAGGGTTGAAATGAGGGGTCCTTAGTTTTCTCTGAGCTTGGTTCTTTTCTTGCAGACCATTAATTACCCAAACTAGGTAGCATCAGCAGTGCTAGCAATGCACACCAAGCTATGGTGAAATGCTACCAGTTCGCACCGGTTCGGGCAAACCGGTAGTGATAAAAACTACCGATTTGGGTGAACTGGTAGTAAAAAAAAAAGCTACCAGTTCGTCCAAACCAATATTTCCGATGATCAGCTGTGCCATGCGATTTAAAATTGCTACAAAGCAGGAAATCCTGCCTTCTAGTGAATCTAAATTGCGCAGCACAGCTGTTCCCCCCCTCGCTGTTCTACTTACCTTCCCAAGCCTCCTTTATCCACGGGAAGTGCGCGTATGCAGCATGTGTTTGGTGTGTACTGTGCATGCACATGCAGTGTGCATTTGGTGCTCACTGTGCATGTGTGTGCAGCATGCATTTGGCATGCACTGCACATGTGTGCTCAGCATGTGTTTGGCATGCACTGCACATGCGTGCACACCACGCATGCGCAGGCAGCGAACCAGTGGCAAACTGTGGAGGATTTCACCACTGACACCAAGGACCCACATTGACCATTATTTGGACTCAATGCATGTCACTTCCCAAGAGGCCTTAACTAGTCAGGAGGATCATGGGTCCCAAGCACAGGTGGCAAAACTCATAGCAGCAAGCACTCTGTCCACTTCCTCAGGATGAACTGGTTGAAACTCTTCCCAGACAACAGAACAAAGGTGCATCTTGGTAACTTCCATAGGACCTCTCTATTAGACCCTCTCATTAACTAGATCTAAGCTGTTAGTAATTTTTGGAACAAGTCTTATAACCCAGCTGAGTTTGCCTTCAATCCAGAATGAAAGAAATTTGTAATTATAAGTTTAAGAATTGAAAGAATTTTAAATAAGCAACAAAAAGATTTTTATCTTGGTATGGGGATAGTTCCTAAAGCAAAGAAGCAAGACTATTTTTCTCTGAAGGCAAAAAATACAGGATTGAAAATCATCATTGGGTTACTGTTTTAGTGTAGCAGGGTCTCCTTGTTTCATACTCATAATGACAATTTTTTTTTTAAATTAGATTTATATGCCGCCCTTCTCCGGAGACTCAGGGCGGCTTACAATGCGTTAAGCAATAGCCTTCATACTTTTGTATATTTTATACAAAGTCAGCTTATTGCCCCCACAAACTGGGTCCTCAATTTACCTACCTTAGAAAGGATGGAAGGCTGAGTCAACCTTGAGCCTGGCAAGATTCAAACTTGCAATAATTGCAGACAGCTGAATGTTAATAACAGGGTTTTAGTCTGTTGAGCTATCCAGACAATTATTCCATTACTATTTTTTTAAAATGGAGTTGTATTCTTTCCTTTTCTTGTCAGTTATTTTCTGAAGATTCTACAGCCCAACAATTATTGTAATATGTAATAGCAATAGCACTTAATTTATACACCACTTTTTGCAGCCCTCCCTAAGCAGTTTACAGAGACAACATATTGTCCCCAACAATCAATGGTGGGTTGCTCCTGGTTCTGTCCGGTTCTTGCAAACCAGTAGTAAAAGCGGCGGGAGGCTCTGCCCACCCGACCAGATGTCATAATGGGCGATCTGCGCATGCGCAGAAGCACGTGTGCATGCTCCCGTTGTGAACCGGTAGTAAAGGTAAGTAGAACCCACCCCTGCCAACAATCTGTGACCTCATTTTACTGATCTTGGAAGGATGGAAGGCTGAGTCAACCTTGAGCCGGTCAGAATCGAACTCTTGGCAATGAGCAGTGAGTTTGCCTGCAATACTGCATTCTAACCGCTGTGCCACGACGGCTCACTCAATAATGGTCAATTCTGCCTATTTAAATGGTTTATTATACAGTTGCTTAAGATTTTAACTCTCTGAATTACCTCAACGTATCTCATTTTACTTCTTGTAGCACTTGTCAAGTCACATGAGTTATTCCTATATGACAAACTGATGCGGTTTATAGATAAAGTGTGGGGGGAAAGGGCTGGTGTCACATTGTAAATTTATTATAGTAACATTTTCATTCAAAAGATGAAGTATGCATATTTGTTTCATTAATATAAAGACTGTGAGTAAGAATTGGTTCATTATTTATCCATAATTAGGTTTCTGCATATCGGCCCTCCTAAATAGATACCCTCTAATTATTTGGATTACAACTTTATAATTGCTAGCCATTATGTCCTACATTTCTAGAGGGTTCTCAGTTGAGAAAGTTGCATTTTACAATTATTCTGTCTACATAACTAGATTTAATAACTAGAAGTTGAAGTGTGAATTATTTGCAGAACTTTATGAGTAAAATGTAACAGAATTTCTGCCTGTGGGGTTATGTAAAAGATCATTCATGAAAGCAAATTGTGTCTTATAGATACGGATGTATCTATAATGACCATTTGTGCACATGAATAAACCAAAATTAATATAATAGATAGAAATTGGGAAATCAGATTCAGTGCATCACATCTTAACTTAAAACACTTAAGTATATGAATAATTCGGTGTAATGTTTATAAAACAGAAGTCAAAATACTGTATTTTATTTATCTTTCCAGAAGAAGTACATAGATTGCTGAGCACATTGTAAGCCGCCCTGAGTCTCCGGAGAAGGGCGGCATATAAATCAAATTAAATAATAATAATAATAATAATAATAATAATAATAATAATAATAATAATAATAATAATAATATTAAAAGTATAGTGTAGTATCAGCAATAATAATAATAATAATAATAATAATAATAATAATAATAATAATCATAAATGCTTGGAAAATTAATTAATATTAATTAAAATAATAATTAATAATTTTCCAAGCAAAAATTTCCAAGCAAAAATGCTTGGAAAATGTTACTGAAATCACATTTCTCCTAAAATTCATGATATTGCCCAACTCTACCTTCTTTGGTTCTTTGTCACAAGGAGCGAAGGAGGAAGGGAGAACTAATTCAATTGATATTGCATACCCAATACCATAACTTGTACATAGTAATAACATTTTTAAGACATAGCACCTCTCTAGGAGTCTCTGGAGGCTGGGGACAGCAAAAAAACGTCACTTCCTTTCCAACCAGTAGTTGGGAAATGAGCTGTTTCAGGCCTCTGGAGGGCCTCAGAGGGAGTGGGGAAGGCTGTTTTCACCCTCCCCAGATGCATAGAGAGGATCTGGAGCCAGGTGAGAAAGAAAAACGGGCCTACCGGGCCATCACGTGCCAGGAGCGGGGGGCTGGGGGCGCAGAGCGGGACACATAGAATTATGGGTGTGGGCACATGCACACATGATGGCAAAAAGGTTACCCATCACTGGCCTATTTTCATAGAAAGAGCATGCTCTTTTAGAAATCGATTTTCTGTCTCAGTTTCTTAGAACCATCACTTCCTAAAGATTCCAAAATATTATTCTGAGGCTGCTGGAGAGATGGAAGACTTTACTGTTTTCAGCATCAGCCCCTGGACTTCTGTTGAATCCTATACTTTGTTTTTAAAGGACCAATCCTTTTCTATAGCTAGCACAAGGAGGGGCAAGGTAATATGTCACTGTATGTGACAAAGAGCTATGGGATGAGTGAAATATGCAGACTAATAAACTATATTCGCAACAATTCCTCATCAGAATTTATTTTTCTAAAAGAAAAACATTCTAAATCCCGATTAAGGATTTAGGACAAGGATTATGACCTTGGCACGTATTTTAGCATAAATTTAATGGGGAAAAAAGGAGTAATATCATGCCTGATCATACACAATTTAGAGATTTAATAAACCATATCAATTCAAGGAAAATGTTGTGGGAAAATTTTAAAAACCCAAACCCATCTCAAAAACCCATGGTTTCTAGAATTCATATAAAAAAGAAGATAATACCCTGTTTTCCCCCAAAATAAGACATCCCCTGATAATAAGCCCAATCGGGCTTTTGAGTGCATGGCAATAAGGCCAAGTGCTTATTTCAGGGTTCAAAAATATATAAGACGGGTCTTATTTTCAGGGAACATGGTAAATTTTGCCTACTTTGAATAAGGGCAAACAAAAAAAATCAGGTTTTTTATTTATTTATTTATATGCCGCCCTTCTCTGGAGACTCAGGGTGGCTTACAATGCGTTAAGCAATAGCCTTCATACTTTTGTATATTTTTTACAAAGTCAGCCTTTTGCCCCCTCAACCGGGTCCTCATTTTACCTACCTTAGAAAGGATGGAAGGCTGAGTCAACCTTGAGCCTCATGAGAATTGAACTTGCAGTAATTGCAGGCAGCTGGAAGCTAAATACTACCTTTTAACAGTAGCATTAGTCTGCTGTGCCACTCAGACTCCTATCAGTTAAATATCTGATATAATTAGAACCTATCAGTTCTATAATTAACTCCTATCAGTTAAATATCTTATATAATTAGAAGCTTAATCACCTACATAAAGCCACCCTGTGTTGGGTACACAAAACATGGGAGAACAGACTGCAATCAATAGGCAAAAGTAACGGTTAAATTTAACATTTAACAAAGAAACAAATCTCTTATCAGAATGTGTATTTAAGTTCCTTGTCCAGTTTGGATAATATTAAAACTAAATAAATAGGGATTTGTTTCATTGCAATAAAATGGGAGAGTAAAGCCAAAACAATTTTTGAACCAATTACTGGGCCAATTGTAGTAATCATTTCTTGGAATGAAAGACATAAAGCAATATTATTATCTGATCGAGTGATTAGCTCACTTACATTTATAAAATGGGACAATAGTTTTTGGGATTTAACTTCTCCAAGCTTCTCCAAGATACCCTCAGTTTGTATGACAGGTCATTCAGTTTGTAGAATTCTCTTTTTGCAACAAGAGACTTCTCTTTAGTTGTTGCAATGTTTCAGTTGGCAGCATCAGAATTTCCATTTGAAATGCTTCTGTCCCTTTCTCTTGTTGATGCCAGAGAGTTGAGTCAGATGAGAAGAACATAAGGCAATAACTGTAAAGTGCTGCAAATAATTATACGAGACAATTAAAGCCAATGTGTAATGTTCATACAGCTTTCAGCCTTACCCTGAGCATCCTGTAGTTGGCCAAACCCACCCAAATACTTACATTATGCATGATAACAATATAATAATACATGCAATATCTATGAGGCTAAATGTCTATGGAGATTCCCAGTCACCGAGGTCAGGGTTGTCCCAAAGATGGTTTTTCAAATGGCAGCTGGACTTCCTTTGTTTTTCCTTGAAGACATTTCGCTTCTCATCCAAGAAGTTTCTTCACTTCTTGAGAATGATGGAGAATGGAAGGATTTATATTCCTTGCAGTCATTTGGTCGATAGCACTCTTTCTGAGAGTTATTGAGGCCACTTGAAGGTTTAACTATGCAGTTCAGCAGTTCCAAAAAGGTTCCACACCCATTTGCATTATTCTGGTGACCCTGAAGACACAGATAAAACCTCCAAGTGGCCTCAATGTCTCCATTCTCCAACTGAAGAAGTTCCTGGGATGGGAAATGAAACATCTTCAAGGAAAAAGGAAGTCCAGTTGCCTTTTGAAAAAGCACCTTTGGGACATCTAAGGGGCTGTCACAAAGAAGTAGGGGGCCAGGGTCATCCTATTTTCCTATTTTCCTGCTTTGGAAAATAGGCAACTTTAAGACTTGTGGATTTCAACTCCCAGAGTTCCTCAGCCAGCTAATTCTGGGAATTAAAGTCCACAAGTCTTAAAGTTGTCAAGATTGGAGACCCCTGCTCCAAAGTATCTTAAGACAGTACAAGAAATAACAGATGGGACCTTATAGAGGAGAGATCACAATTTGCCTGCAGAAGTTGTGGATTCTCCATCTCTAGAGGTTTTTAAGAAGAGATTGGACAGCCATTTGTCAGAAATGGTATAGGGTCTCCAACTTGAGCAAGAGGTTGGCCTGGAAGACCTCCAAGGTCCCTTCCAACTCCGTATTTCACCACGAGAATCAGTCATATTCTTGTTTTCTAGAAATGAAAGTTGAAGAGATAGAAGGTGAAGATACTTTGGATTCTACGTGCCCTGTCAGCAGCATTAAGACCTCTGATCTTTGTGATGAAGTTGAAGATGAAGACATTCTCCCTTACATCAAGCAGTTTGAGAAAGAGGTTTACAAAGAAGTTATTCTCCTGGGCAACTTTCCATGTAAACAGGTCAGAGTGGAGTATCGACAGTCTGACTCATGATTTGCTTCATAACTAGTTTTACTTTTCACACATCTGATACATAGCCAAAGTGATGTCACAGTCTCTTCCACTTGACATTTTAACAACTGGGCTCCAGAATCTCCCTGTGGTCCCTGATAGCTTTTGAGCATGATTCCCCAACCCTTCAAAAAGTTTCCACCAAAGTGTAATCTTTTAAGGGACGGAAAGAGGAAAATTATGATATACATGGGGATTGTTTATATTAATGCTATTATTTTAATCGAATATCTGCATTGTAATTTTACCTGCTTCTTTGTCATGGTGCTTCCTGAACCTTGGAAATAGCTCATGTTTGTTCAATTGTTGAAACTGAAATTGTCCAAAGAAACATGAAAATAAAGGCAAGCACTGAAAATCAATGAGTATAAAGAAGGCAATCCCAAACGCCAGAGAGGAAAATTTTATTAATCCAGAGTGGCATGTTTCAAATGAACCCCCTTTTCAGATATGATATAAAAAAAATAAAAGATACAAAAACATTGAGACAAATCGGTCAAACACTTCACTTGCTTTCCAATTGTAGTCAATTAAATGGTGGTACTAACCACTATATAGAAGTTACCAAAAGCATTATAAAAACATTCGGATGTGTTGCTTGATTAATCTCCATAACTCTAAAGTAGGCATAGAGCCTGGAAAAACAATTCTACTAAAGATAAAAGTGAATGCTTTTATAATTAGTTGCTATTGCTTAAAATATTGTTGTGTGTTCTTTATTACACCATAGATAATGAAAGTAGGCATAGAATTTACTCTCGTGACTCATTTTTTAATTTCTATGAAACTAAAAATGACTTTTGGCCTCTCAACATTTGTGCATATTTGGATTGATAGCAAACCATTTATCAAGCGATTAGTTATAAGATCCTTACCTAAAAATAATGGCATCATGTTCTCAGAAACAATGTGTTCTTTTATGCAGAGGATTATCTTGATTTGACTAAAATCTCTGTCTTAATATTTAAACAATATTATTTTTTTACTTAAATACTATGGTTAAAGGGTTTTTAAAAAATTCTGGCTTTTTTAATCACATAAAATTGATTTGCAGTCAAGTATAAGAATATAAGACTATATTATTCAAAAGCAGTGAAGACCAAGCAGTGAATTGTCATATCATATAAGAGGACCATTTTTGGCTCTTTTCATCCACTAGAGCGATGGTTTCAAAACATTGAATCAATTAGAATTCAACTCTAGGGGGAAACTGCAATTTGTATTGCAGAACTATCAACTTTTATTGTCTGTACTTACATGGAAAACTAATGCATGGCTGCTTAGAAGAAGCTCCATCGAATTCACTAGGAATTAGTGTTGAGTAAGCAAGCATATGATTGCACAGTTTAAATATGATATCTTCTATATATTATTTAAAGCACAATCCCATTAGGAGATTCTTGCAGTGTAAATGAGAGCAGAATTTAAATATTTCTGGTTCTGTTAGGTAATTTAATAAATATATAATCTTTCTAGGGTTATATAATTTTAAACGTGAAAAGAAGTATTTAAATGAATAGAAAGTAGGATCTTCAGTTTACGGACTATTAAAAATTGTTGGTGTGTACTTCTGACATCTTTGTATCATATCTGCTATTAAATATTACTTTTCTATGTTCTTAGGCCCGGATCCATTGCGATAGATATTCAAATGTTTCTACATCTGTAACTACTGAGTATTTTTCCTGAACTGGCAAGGGAACATTTGAATCCACATGTTATAGAACATATAGAATTTAATTAGTTCTTAATAGTCACAATTATCTCTTCAATCATTTAATTGGGTTTTTACCTTTTTATGGTACTCTAATTGATTTGTCAGTTACCTTCAGGTAGGAACTTAAGGGTATTTCATTACTTACATGATACCTTAGGGGCATCTGCCCATTTGTCCCATTTATTAGACTGTCAGCTCTTTCCACAGTGAGACATACCACCCCACCCTTTACAAATATAAAACATATTTGAAGGTGAATAATACAATAATAAGGTTATGCTAAAATACACATTGCCCTGATATTGGCTTTAAAAAGCATTATGGATACTGTTAGTACATGTATTTTTTTCTTGACTAATCAAGTGTTGCCTCTTGTCAAAGTCTTTATAATATATTAAGATGATCAGGTAATTAACTAGATTTATTCTACATTTCATATTAAAGTGGATTTGGAGAATGTATTATATAGGTAGTCTTTGATTTGATTATGTCACCATGCAAGGATTATTCTTCTGATATGACTGCAGTTTGGTATAGATACTGTTAACTAGTCAAAATCCCCTATATAATACTTTCTTTATTAAATGTAAATATAAGTATTACATGTATATTATAATACGTATATCATATAATACTTTCTGTACTTCTGTTTGAACATCATGTCACCTGATGTTTTAAGAAGTTCATCTGAGTGTATTTGTCGAGTGCCCTCGACAACTTACCAAATAAGAGGGGCACTCCACGTGGAAAACCAGCTGGCCGAACATATTAATGCCAGAATAATAAACACGGGTGTTGGTGATGGTGGCCAGAATGGAGCGATAGCGGTAGCAATGGTGGTGGGATTAGTGGGGTTCGGTACAGCTGTTTGTGGGATATTGGGAGGTAGGAATCCTGTGCTGTAAACACAGACAGATGATGTCATATCGGACATCAGGATGAGGAAAGCTCTAGCAACTTCAAAGCAGGGAGAAAAGCATGCAGCTTACCAACTGATGCTGATTGTGGGCAATTACAAAGCAGCCGGCAGGATAGCCTATAAAAAGGAGCTGAGTAGCGGCTCCAGCTTTATTCTTGCATAGAGAGCCGGCATTTGCTTATCATCTGTCAAGTAGCTGTCATTAAACAATAGTTTGAGTTGTGTGTTTAACTCGGCCAGCACAGGCAGGAAAGAAAATCCGAGAGTATTCATCTCTATAGCTAAGATGAATCAATATTCTCACCAAATGTTTAAATAATAGTTACAATTAATATTCTTCTCAGAATTTAAACATGTGAAACTTTCTTTCATATAGGATTTAAAATATGAAGATATTTTCCAAGATGAAAAGTTCAGTAGAAAACTTTCTAAAGTATTTCAAAGGTATGAATATTTGGGCATAGTTCCTATATAATAACCCTACATACAAATTAGTTAGCTAGCAGTAGTTAGTTAGCTATTAAAAATGTTGCATGGGGTAATTTTATCTTTTAAAAAACAGGGTCTTTTGTTCTGTCTATATATCAATACTAAGATAGTGTGAAAAAATTGATAACAATTACTTTGTTTTTTCCTAGAAAATTCTGATTTTGAATCAGAGCCACCTGAGAGCATTACTGTTAAATATTTTGACAAAATGAAGATAGCGACTGAAACAAATCTGTGAAAATTATATAATTGGAACAAGCTATTTTATATTTATAATTTTAAAATATGACTTGCTATATTTATTTGTTTAAAACCTTTACTTCTATCTGTTGTCTATATAATATACCAAGTGGCCAAAGAAATACACAACAAGCACCAGCTGTTTTCTGTTCCTAGAACAGGTATTGAAAAAGACATATAAATCTTTTGATCTATCTTCCCTGCAGACCCTCTTTTAAAATGACCCAAAGCTTGAAAAGACATTCTATCAAAGATTAACAATTCAATTTTATCCATGTCTAATTAAAAAAAAATACTATTGCCTGAGCACAAACCCAAATAAAAATACATCCCCCCCAGCATGATTGTTATATTTATATCGCACCTTTGTTCCATGAGATCAAAGAGAATGAATTTGAGGGAGGAATTATTTCACTGACATGTTTCTCCTTGAATTACCAACTCATTATTTCCACTAATTTTATTGAATTGCTCTCTCTCAGCCAGACAGTTCACTATTCTCCAAGTTCTAGCTATGTGAACCAAAAAGAAAAATGTTGTATCCCTAAAAGAGATCAAATGGGGTAATGAAAACTGTTTACCTTCATAATTGTGTAATAGCTGCTAATAAAGGCAATAGATACAGTAGTTTAAAAGTAATAAAATCCACAACAAAGTGTATTTAATTTTAAATTGAATTGCAAGCAAATGGGTGTCCTAATGAACCCCTGTGTCAATGCAGCTCTAACCAAATTAAGTGAAATAATTTCCATCATGAGCAAACTAAATAAGTACAAAGTTTCAAACCGACCAGTTTTCCTGGGAAAAGAGGTTTTCGTGGATGATTCAACCGCAGGAATTAGATAAGAAAGTTCACAATAGAAGTTGCCTCTGTTTCATTTTTAGGGCAATTAGATTAAGCTTTGTTTAACCTTCAGGTCAAGGAAGAAAAGGATGCTACAGAATCCTGGGTTGTTTATTTTGGGCAGTGTTTCCCTGACTTCAGATAGCCATCGCCTGCCTCTTAACATTTAAGGCACACTTCACTTTTACTCTTGTACACTTTTAATTTTTGTTTATGTAATCGTATCACTTTGTCAGAGTCTTTTTCTGACAACTGATAATTTTGGGATTGGGTTTAATTGATCCAGGGAAATCCTGAATCAATCTAAGCACTATACTAGTGCTTAGTACTATACTAGATCTAAGTACTATACTAGTCTTACCATGGTTTCTGGATAATATCTAATATTAATATATTATTTCACATGGTAGACTCATAGTGAAGTTTTTATGATTTGGTAAGATAAATGTATCATTGTAAGAATGGTTTTATATCTGATGATAATATATTCATGACATGGAGGAAGTTATCCATGCTAATTTCATCACATCTAATCCTCACAAGAAGGGAGCAGTGTAAAACGGAAGTCCTGCTTAAGCACTCATTAACCATGTGATTGCAATTACATGATGGGTTCTATATTTTTTAACTCAGCCAACTGTGATATAACTCTTATCAGCTTCAGCTCCTCTGCCATATAATTGTGCTGAAGCACCTCCAGCAGGCAGCCTTTTGTATGGCTATAAACTTTCCAGGTAATTTAAACTTCAGTTCTAAATGGAATATTGAGCTTACAGGAAAATAGTACAATGTACAGTGAATCACATAAGCATGGTCAAGATGCCCTTTAGGTTTATGGAGAGGAGGTTTATTTATTATATTTTTATCCCATCATTCCTTTTTATCAACTCAGGACAACATAAATGTCTAATTGTTTGTCAAGTACAGAGGAAATCAAGAGATTCAGGCTGTTCAAATGAGTTTAAAGATTTATTGCAAGCTTAAGCTCTCTACAAGAATCTGACCAACTAACAGTCAAGGGAAATGAGCGGGAGATAAGAAAGACACTCAAGCTAGGCTGGACTTAGATCTTGTGTGGGCGCCAAGGGATTCGTGATGTATGGTGCGTTTGACCCTCTTCCTCATGCTCAGCCTGGTCATCTCTTACATTGTCTTGGCTACTATTTTTGATCAGGCCCAGTTTAAGAACAACATAGAAAAATCCAGCCAAAGTTCACTCCTTTGTTTGCTTATACCACATAGGCAGAACCTTGCCAAACTAAACCTATACTACTCAAATCCTAATGGATATACCCTGGGAGATTCAAAGGAGTGGCTATCCTAAATCTCTGTCTCCAATCCATCTTGGGCTATGTTGTCGATTGTCTGCCCTCCATCTTTGAATGTGCTCATTCCTTTCTTGGAAACTGCCTCTTCCCTGTAGACCATCACCACCTTCCCCTTTGTAGACACAATTCATTGTATCTTACCATAACAACCCTGAGGTGGGTTTGGCTAAGAAAAAGTGATGAGCCCAAAGTGACCAAGCTGATATCCACGCTTTTATTCCTGCAAGAACTCCAGTCTCCTGGTTTCTAACCCATCACAACGTTAAACATTACTGGATCTCAGTAGGTTCAGTGGGCATAGGGAAAGATCCCTGCCATTTGAAGAATGGCAGGGATCAGACCAGCATGGCTTAAATCCATTCCAAGAAATCATTTGAGAAAACATCTCAGACCATCCCTATTTCCAGTCATGCCAATGTGGGAATTTTTTTTTGTTCCAATGGAAGAAAAGGAGAAAGAAAAGGGAATGGTAGAAGGGGCTGTTTTAAAAGATTTTCAATCTTTTAAAGAAAAGATTGGACAACCATTTGTCTGAAATGGTATAGGGTTTCCTGCCCAGGGGTGGTTTCTACTTACCGTTACTACCAGTTTGCAATGGGGCTGCGCGCACATGTGCAGAAGCTTCCTGATGATGTTGGGGTCAGTGGGCAGAGTCTCCTGCCAATTTTATTACTGGTTCTATAGAACCGGTCCAAACCGGAGGCAACCCACCACTGTTCCTGCCTGAGCAGGAAGTTGGACTAGAAGACCTCCAAGGTCCCTTCCAACTCTGTTATTTTGTTATAATTATGCATGTGAAAGGCCAAGCTGCTCATGGCATATGTTATTGGTACACAATGGTAAATTTACTGCCTGGGAAAGTGGAGGGCTACATCATATGTCTCCTGCAAATTTATTTATTTATTTTAGCAATTTATAATACTGCCCAATTATATAATAACCCTGGGTAACATAGAGTAAAAATAAACAATTAAAACAAATAGCAACAATCCCTGTCCCAGTCCAGAAGAAAAACAACCATTAAAGGATTTAAATTAAACCAATCTCATTGTTTCTGTGGTTGTTCTTTATTTTAGAACTTTTATATAACAATTACAGACTTCATTTGCATTCATTTAAATGTTTAGGAATTACCAGACAAAAGCATTCCCTCCAAAACAATTTCAAAAATAAAATACTACAAATAATTGTCTTGATACAATTGCTTTGTTTAAATATACCTTATTGCTAATCGAAACCTAGATTTCTGAATTAAATTTCTAACATGATTTTTTTTTTTTAAAAAAAAAAAGCTGTTTCTTCATATAATGTTTATATCAATTAGTGCTGTTCATTCATTGGATAAAAACTAGTGAGAAACGGGTACCATTTTTTTTTTCTTTTTACTATTTCAAATCCTGGAAACTTTAGAGATTCACTGTCAAATCAAGGAATAATGTTACCACTCTATATCCAGAATCAACATCCTAGAATGCTGGAAGATGATGTGAGATTTTGCCCAAGCTATGCTATTGGGATACAATAGACATTCTATCCCGAAAGTGCTTTTTCAAGAGACATCTGGACTTTCTTGCTTTTCTTTTAAGACATTTCACTTCTCTTACAAGAAGCTTGCAATAAACAATCTACAGGTGAAACTCGAAAAATTAGAATATCGTGCAAAAGTTCATTTATTTCAGTAATGCAACTTAAAAGGTGAAACTAATATATGAGATAGACTCATTACATGAAAAGCGAGATAGTTCAAGCCTTGATTTGTCATACTTTTGATGATTATGGTTTACAGCTCATGAAAACCCCAAATTCACAATCTCAGAAAATTAGAATATTACATGAAATCAATAAAACAAGGATTGTACATAGAACAATATCGGACCTCTGAAAAGTATAAGCATGCATATGTACTCAGTACTTGGTTTGGGCCCCTTTGCATCAATTACTGCCTCAATACGGCATGGCATGGATGCTATCAGCCTATGGCACTGCTGAGGTGTTATGGAAGACTAGGATGCTTCAATAGTAGCCTTCAGCTCTTCTGCATTGTTCGGTCTCATATCTCTCATCTTTCTCTTGACAATGTCCCATAGATTCTCTATGGGGTTCAGGTCAGGCGAGTTTGCTGGCCAATCAAGCACAGTAATCCCATGGTCATTGAACCAGGTTTTGGTACTTTTGGCAGTGTGGGCAAGTGCCAAGTCCTGCTGGAAAATGAAGTCAGCATCCCCATAAAGCTCATCTGCAGAAGGAAGCATGAAGTGTTCCAAAATCTCCTGGTAGATGGCTGCATTGACCCTGGACTTAATGAAGCACAGTGGACCAACACCAGCAGATGACTTGGCTCCCCAAATCAACACAGACTGTGGAAACTTCACACTGGACTTCAAGCATCTTGCAGTGTGTGCCTCTCCATTCTTCCTCCGGACTCCGGGTCCTTGGTTTCCAAATGAGATGCAAAAGTTGCTCTCATCAGAAAAGAGGACTTTGGACCACTGAGCAACAGACCAGTTCTTTTTGTCTTTAGCCCAGGTAAGACGCTTCTGACGTTGTTCTGTTGTTCAGGAGCGGCTTGACAAGAGGAATACGACATTTGAAGCCCATGTCCAGGATCCATCTGTGTGTGGTGGCTCTTGATGCACTGACTCCAGCCTCAGTCCACTCCTTGTGAAAGTCCTCAACACTTTTGAATGGCCTTTTCCTGACAATCCTCTCCAGGCTGCGGTCATCCGTGCTGCTTGTGCACCTTTTTCTTCCACACTTTTCCCTTCCACATAACTTTCTATTAATGTGCTTTGATACAGCACTTTGGGAACATCCAAACTTCTTTTGCAATTACCTTTTGAGGCTTTCCCTCCTTATGGAGGGTGTTAATGATGGTTTTCTGCACAACTGTCAGGTCAACAGTCTTTCCCATGATTATGATTCCTACTGAACCAGACTGAGAGACCATTTAAAGGCTCAGGAACCCTTTGCGGGTATTATGTCTTAATTAGCTGATTAGAGTGGGACACTTTGAGCCTAGAATATTGAACCTTTTCACAATATTCTAATTTTCTGAGATTGTGAATTTGGGGTTTTCATGAGCTGTAAGCCATAATCATCAAAAGTATGACAAATCAAGGCTTGAACTATCTCGCTTTGCATGTAATGAGTCTCATATATTAGTTTCATCTTTTAAGTTGCATTACTGAAATAAATGAACTTTTGCTCGATATTCTAATTTTTTGAGTTTCACCTGTATTTTTGTTAATCTGGACTTTTATGTGAACTCCAGTGTTCACTTGATTATAGCTTACTATTTTTGTCAAATCAATTCAGACATAAATAGATGATACTGTTATATTTAAAGGAGAATATTTGTAGCTCAGGGTTGAAATGAGGGGTCCTTGGTGCTCCCTGAACTTGGTTGTTTCTGGTTTGTACTGATGATGTTACCTGGTAATGAAACGTCTGCAGAAAACAAACTCAGAGAGCACCAGGGACATCTCAACTGTTATATATTATTCTTTTGCCACTTTGGTTGACTACACTCCTGGATTCTCTATGGCATATTTAAGAAGCACAAATATGTTGTATGCATGCATTATTATTTCCCTGAAAATAAGACCCTGTTTTATATTTTTTTGAACCCTGAAATAAACGCTTGGCCTTATTTTTGGGGAGGTCTTATTATTTTGGGGCATGTGGAGCAAGACGGGGCTCCTTTTGCCATCTTACCTGATTTCCCGCTCTGTCTCCCTAACCCTAACCAGAGGAAATGGTGGGGATCGGCTGTGCATGCATTTAAATATTTTTGGGGAAGGCTTATTTTTAGTGGGGGCTTATTTTAGTGCATGTGCTCAAAAGCTCGATTGGGCTTATTATCAGGGGATGTCTTATTTTCGGGAAAACAGGGTATGTTTATATGTATTGATTTAATGATCACTACCCAGAATTACTTCTTTGAGATAGACAGCTTTAGAAATTGAACAAACAAACAAACAAACAAACAAACAAACAAACAAACAAAAGAATGTGGCAAGTTTCAGGTGTCATGGTTGCCTTTAATTTATGCATGTTATTTAAAATGTTCCCTTTCCATTCCCTTTGTCACCAAAGCAAACCAGAAAGTCAGGTGTTGGAAACTGTCTCAAATGCCTGGAAAATAAGGGCTGCAGCCAATCTTCGTATCCTTCCAGGAGTGAGTCATAATTCAAATGGAACAGCTGTTCCTTGCTGGAAGGTAAACAGTTTCGGTCTCTCCCTCCCTCCCTCTCCTTCTGTATGTGTTTTCAAAGAAAAATTGCAAATGACTAGATCAGATATATGGATTTCCTTGTAGAAAAAAAATCTTTTTTATTTAGATTTAAAAAGATGCAAGGAGTTTAGCAGGTTTTTAAGATGTACATTTTTGCAAATGCAAAGATGTGCTTTAACAAAATGTTTAGAAGTACCTCTGGCCCACGGATCATGTCGGCAAGGCAGAATTTTTCAAGCACATTGGCCAAGCAAAGTGATATTGTAGGTAGAAGAAAGGCAGCTCTGCCACTATTTAAATGAGACAAGCTTGAGATACGATGCATCTCCTATCTCCTTTTCCTACTCAACTGACACTAGCTTTGAGGGAATGTTGTAAATGCAAGAGAGATTGTGGTATAATTCCTCAGACTGGCGTTTTTGCCCCCCAGTCACTATTCGATTATCTTCCAAATTGCTGTGTTTCAGAGAGATAAAGATTTTTTATGGCTTGCTGACTTGAAACAACTAGAAGAGCCAGAAAAAGAGGAAGCTAACTGGCCATGCATAGTAATTCCATTGGGTAAATGCAAAATCTTTGTTTGTGTGACATTTCCAAAATTACTGCAGAAGATGAATCTAAAATATAAAATGTCACATTTGGCATGCAAAACTATCACAATATATTTCAGTATAAAATTCATAGAGGCGTTTAATTTAGAATGTGTTTAATAACTCGGTCTGACTGCATCAGTAATCCTGCCTTGAGGTTTTAGAAACATTGTCTGATTTATTCATTCACATGATGTTAATTGTGTGTGTGTGTGTGTGTGTGTGTATCTAAAAATATTAAGGTTAATTCTTCACTGTTAATTAAGAATTTTCTAATTTAACTTAAATAATTGCCATTGAGATTAGTTTGTTAAGTATAGATTGTGTTGACAAAAACAAAAGAGGCTTAATTCTGTCAAGTGATTTTTTTTTAACACTGCTGAATATACTCTCTATCTATATGGAAATATGCTGATTCTCCTATTATAAATTAAAGCCAGGAGTTTTTAAAAACAGATTATTGGTCACTATATTCCTTAAGGCATGCCAGGATTAAAACCTTTGTATTCTGTGGACACTGTCATAACAATCCCAAGAGAAATAAATATTTCCATTGCATCTAGTGTATAGGTCTCGTAATATTATCATACATCTTTATAATATATGACTAAGGTAAGATTATTTATATCGTTAAATATCTTCAATATATCAAATAAAACATTTCAGATCTTGAACAGGTTGTAGGACGGTGCCTCAGTGAGCACATTGCCATTCTAAAATATTTTCTTGAAGGCATGCTTTTTTTCATATGTTATCAGATTTCATGTTAAACAATTAGGATCAAGTATTTATTTTGAAATTAACGTATAAACAAATACTTTTTGCACCATGATGTAATAAGGCAAAAGCTTACTAAATACCTTACAATATTAGAATCTTAATTTATCTCTCAAAAAATGAGCAATTTAAAGTGTCTGTGGGAAAAAATCAAGAGCTTAAGCCTTTGCTTCCTGATTTCAGTACAAGTTAGGCAATGTTGATGGCAGTATCCAGTGATGCCAGGGAGGGAAAAAGGTGATACAATAGAACAATGAATATGCTGTTTGAGAATAATTAGACCTGTAGTCAGCATAACAGATATGTGTTTGGTAGTGGGGGCTTGTTGAGGAGGTTAGTGTAACCAATCCATTCCCTTTGTGGGAAACAGACTACAGGTAGTCCTCGACTTACGGCTATAAATGAGTCCAAAAGTTCTGTGGCTACGTGAGTTTTGCCCCATTTTATGAACTTTCTTGCCACAGTTGTTCAGCAAAACACTGGCTTCCCCATTGACTTTACTTGTCAGAAGGCCGCAAAAGGTCATCACATGACCCTGGGACATTGCAACCGTCACAAATATATGAACCAGTTGCCAAGCATATGATCATGTGACCAATGGGGGGGGAGGATGTTGCAACAGTAGTTGTGAAAAATGGTTATAAATCCCTTTTTTCCATATTGTTGTAACTTCAAATGGTTACTAAATGAATGGTGGTAAGTCAAGGACTACCTTTAAAGTATTTCTTGGTGTTGCCAAACAGAAACAGGGGCAAAGTGGGGGAAATGGCCTCCAAAGTCCCCCTCCTAGGGGATGAAAACAGAAGCATATTTCAATATCTGAAACAACTGAATGCATCAATGTGTTTCATTCAACTAGAAACAACATATATATTGAAATATATTGCCAAGAGTTACTTCAGAATTTCAGGTTTTTCTGTATATTCCCGATAACTGAACTATTGAGTTGAATGAGGGAGGGAGCGAGAGAGACAGAGAGACAGAGAGAGAGAGAGACAGAGAGACAGAGACAGGGAGGATGAGAAATATTATATTGACATAGAGTATACTGAAAAGAAAATGGGATGAGAGGTATTTTAAAAATAACCTTTTCTCCCAACTGATCTCAGATTGTTTAAAAAAGTACTGATAATGAGTATTGCTCTCTCTCCCACTGTTATCCTTTAGGTTAACCGCACTAAAAAATCTCAATTTACTGATATTCATCTAAAATGCTTACGGGGTATCAAAGACAAAGTGCCACAAGGTAGTTACAGTCTCAAGGTTTCCATCTGTAAACAACTTGATGGAAAATTTCTTTCTTCCTCCAAAGTGGATGGACAACAATTGGCTGGAAAGTCACTGCCTGTGAGACATAATGGGAACTTCTATGACGTGGAACTCTCTTTCGGACAAAGCATATACACAGTAAGTGAAGTTTCTTTAATACGTTTTGTGGTTGGAAAAAATACTATTCGGCATTGAGCTACATTACTTTCCTCACAATTGAGTGCCTTCCACACTCAGGGAAGTGATGGGCCAGCTCCTTTTTTTCCAATATTCTAAGAACTGAACCCCACAGCTGAATCAGTTTGGGGAAATATTTAATACACTCTTCTCCTTATAATTTATTTAATATTTTTAGGTTAAAAATTCTGCCTGGGCATAGGCAGAATTTTCTATCTTGTCTTTCTAACATAGAAATTATCTCAGTCACTTTTGATCACAGTTATATAGCAAATAAGCAAGTAATATATTTATTACAGTATTCCAAAATTACTGGATATATTAAACCCTAGATTATAGAGCGTTGTCAGCCACATTTAGGTTTTTGCTTGCTTCTTAAAAACCCTATGCAGCTTGTCATCTATGTAATATGATTTGGATAAAGTAGATTTAGAATAATAAACGAATAAGTAGCTGTAGATAAATATATGAATGTATAGATCTTTTTCTATGTTTTAAGCTTCATGGGTCCCCATTTGTGAAAAAGAGCAAAGTTTTTTGAGCAAAATGCCAAATAGATAAATATTTGGAAAAAGAGAAGTTGCTGATGATGTCCATATTGAATTGTTTTATTCAGAGAGGTGGGGGAAACAATCTCAAGAGTTTATCATTTATCTGACAAGTACAAACTTTACTACTCCCGATACATACATACATACACATGTGTGTATTTGTGTGTATGTGTATGTGGATAGATAGATAAATAGATAGACAGACAGACAGACAGACAGACAGACAGACAGACGAAAGATAGATGATAGATAGATGATAGATAGATAGATAGATAGATAGATAGATAGATAGATAGATAGATAGATAGATAGATAGATATTTCTTCAAATTATTTTAGATTTCTGTGAAAGGTTTGTGGGCCAAAAGTTTATATTAGTTTATTGCAATACTGAGTTATCACTGTAAAAAGTAGTCAGGAAGAAGATAAAATAAATACATATTCACACACAATATTCCTCAAAAAAACAGACGGGCAAGGTAAAGTAAATTTTACCTAGAGCCGAGGTGGCTGCAGGCTTCTTCAACTGATTGCTAGCTGAAGTTCAGCAATTCAAACCTCACCGGCTCAAGGTTGACTCAGCCTTCCATCCTTCTGAGGTGGGTGAAATGAGGACCCAGATTGTTGGGGGCAATATGCTGACTCTGTAAACCACTTAGAGAGGGCTGTAAAAGCACTATGAAGCGGTATATAGATCTAAGTGCTATTGCTATTGCTAAATTTGATTTGATTTAACTTACATGTGATTAATTATGTGACTAGGTGTGACTAGGTGGCTCAGTGGCTAAGACATTGAACGTTGATCAGTTCAGCGGTTTGAATCCCTAGTACAGGTTTCCTGCGTGAGCAGGGGGTTGGACTAGATGACCTCCAAGGTCCCTTCCAACTCTGTTACTGTTAGAATTACTATGATTCATATATCATTATTGCTATTATTCATCTTGTATTTCTTCCTTATCACATTCAATTTTGCAACTCTGCCCTCTGGGGGAAAAAACCAGCAACAATAGGGACATGTTGCATGCCTTTAGCAACTGCCTCTCATCCTGGCAATTTGTGCTGTGTACTTCTGATTTATTGGATAAATCTTGTTCTAGATTTCTAGAATACTAGAAAGCACAATAATTGACCACTATGAATTGATGTGGTTGTGGATTTGTATGAGACCCTTCCAAAGCTGAATCACATTTTTCTGCATATCCTGTCAAGTATAAGGGACACATGTATCTATTCCTTGCATTAACTTTCACCATATTCTATTGTAATTGTATAATCCTCCTGGACTTGGCGAAACTGATTCTTCACTGAAGTCATAGAGTTCCCTGTGATTCATGTGGTGAGTTGTGGGGTGGATCTTCCTGAACACTGTGTCAGATTTCAGAAAAGCAAAAAGAATGAATGCATAAAACATGACTTTTCCGAAATATTTCCATTGTGGAAATATTCAAGATTTGCCATGCATCAAGGAAGTGAAGACTCTTCCAAAGACATACGGATTATAATTCAATTTCATTATTATGGCTCCAAGGAGAATAATATAAAAATGCTTTAATTTTTTTTTAAAATGCCCTGTAAATTGGAGATGCATGACTCAGTATTATTCCAATGAGGCATATAATAAAAACGTATTACTCCTTGGAGTAATACTGAGTCATGTTTTTCAAACTAAATATGTTTTTTTTTCAAACTAACATGTTTTTCAAACGAAATACAACTCCAGAAATGTCAAAGAGAACCATAGGGAAGAAGATAAGATTTGTAGCAAAGTAGAAAAACAATTTAACAGATAGAAATTACAACTTGAAGAAAAAATAAAGGAAGTAAAACAAATTCACAAACCAATCCAAACTGTCAAACAACAAATAGACATTTTAGAAATGGAAAAATTCCAAAAATAGATAGCATATGTCAAACAAAATCACTTATGAATTTAAACAAACCAGGGGAACATTTGGTACATTAAATTATAAAAGAAAAAGAAAGAAGGGTTGTTAAAGAAGAACTACAGAATTTTTCAAAGAATTAAACTTTAAGCTTAAAATTAATGAAGAAGGTTTCAAAATATATACAGTATTGAAGACATAATTTTTTTAAAAAAAACCTGTAATGGTTTAGGTAGACAAATACTACCTAAACCATTACAATTCAGGACATTAAAGAAGCAATAAAGAAAATTAAAATTTGAAAGGCATTACATCCAGATGAACTGATAGCGCAATATTACAAAAGGTTACAAAATATTACAACTGCTATTGAGGACAGTAAATGAAACTCAAGTAACAAAAACAATACCAAAGGATAGGAAGAAGCATATATAACTGATTTAAAAAAAAGGAAATTAGTTAAAGAATCATAATGAAAAAATAGTTTGTATGACATGTTTCTTCAAATCCTCAATCGTACAAAAAACATTTTTTTAAAATTAAATGAAGCTCACAAGATATTTAGCACAGTATTAGCTGAATCCATGCAGAAGCACATGTCCAAAATCATACATGCAAATTGAACTGGTTGCGTTGAAAAGAGAAAGCTGAGAGACAACATTAGATTTAATAAATGCGTAAGAATACATTAGTAAGAAATAAAAGAAGGTAATACTATTCTTAGACACAGAGAATATATCAAAAATTTGAAATGGACTTTCCTATTAGAGGTGTTTAACAAAATGAACCTAGGAGAAAAGACAAAACTTGGATAAAGTTTGTATATCAATAGCAAAATGAGAACAAACTGACTGCTGTCTACAAATTTTTCAATAAATGAAGGCATAAGCAAGAGTGCTAACTCTCAGTAGTTACTCTGGCAGGCCTGGCAAATAAGATCCAAAAATGCAAACAAATAACTGGGATTAATAGGACAGGAGTCCAGAATAAAATGCTATGCAGACCAAGAAGTTCTAGCAATAATGCAAAATCTCTCTGTGAGAGACTTGATGAAAAATAATTTAAACAATTGGATGCAAAATTAACAAACACAAAACAAGGATAATAACAAGACATTTCCTTCTGAAGAATAATTGTTGAAAAAAGATCATTTGTTTTTCTTTTTTACTACATTTTAATCCCTTTATTCGGAGTGGAGTCAGATGGGGGGGGGGAGGGGTGACTGAATGGACTTGAACCTTTACTGGATGGATGCCCTTCCTGATGTCTAATTGTAAAACAATAAAAATCCAATGAAACACGTTGGACTTTGATAGGATATTTCAAAGCAATTGCAGCAAATTATGTAAAAATATAAAAAAGAACTTGGAAAGTGGAAAAACTTTCTTGCCCAATAAAAATGAATATATTATTGAAATTCCAATTCCAATTTCAGAAAAAGTTTGCAAGATTGACAAAGAACAATAAACAGATTCATATGGAATGGGGAAAAAATGAATTTAAGAATCAAAATTTTCCAAGACTCAAAAGAAAATGATGGACCTGCTTTCCCTAATGTGAAATCATTATGAAGCAAGTTGTTTATCATAGGAGAATGAATAAAAAATTCCAAATAGCAAAATATCAATTTTAGAAGGATCTGGCTTATTCAATGAACTTCATGTATATCTACAGTACAAAGAAACAAAAGGAAAAAAAATGAAGGGACACATCTATAAGTTGTTATGGAAATACATGGCTATAGAACAAATTTAAAACTGCATGATAAAATGGATGCAAAACTTAAAAGAAGCAATTACATTAAAACAATGTGAAGATCTATTAAAAAATTCAATAAAATTCACTCCAAGCTACAGTTTGAAGTATACAGTATGTACAAAATGTTTTATAGATGGTGTATAATCCCCTTCCATGATTAACAAATGGACAAATTATACAATACAAAAATGCTGGAAATGCTATAATAAAGAAGGAACATCATGCCACATTTGGTGTTTACCTAAAAACCTTCAAAGGTATTAGAAGGAAATAACCAAAAGATTCAGAAAATGTTAAAAATAAAATCTGCATTGAAACCAAAATTCATATTTTTCCAATTAAAATGTGGCTAAGTAAATTATGGAATACTAGGACATCGATCAACGTTACTTCCTCCCTCATTTATTCTTCTCCGTCTTGCCCATATTTTTTGGAAAAAACACAATCTTAAATTTAAACTGATATGTCCATGAATATTAGGCTGAAAAAAGATGATAAACAAACACAATAATTTCCTGTATAAGCTCCGTTGTTACATGTAGTGAATAGAGGCCACACTTCAAAAAGCAGCAAAGTCAGGTTAAAAAAGAGTATTGATTGAATTGATGAATTCTGATTAATATTAACTATAAACAAGGCAGAACGCTTGTCAAATTAATTGCTGTTCCATAGGTATATATACCAGCTATATACAGTTAAACCTCGACTTAATGGGTACAATAGGGATCAGAATTTGCATAGTTAAGTAAAGTGGATGTTAAATATTGTAAATTGTTGAAGTCACCTTTGTGACTTGGGCTGCCATATAAATTTGTTTAATAAGTAAATAAATAACATACAGTAAGTGAGTCACATCTGATTTTATGACTTTTTTGGCCATGGTAAACAAATCACTGCAGTTCTTAAGTAAATCACGGGTCATTAAGCTTCCCTCGTTGACTTTGTTGAAAGTTGACTTTGTCAAAAGCTGGTTGGAAAGGTTGCAAATAGTGATCACACGATTCTGGGATTCTACATCATCATAAATACATGCTGGCTATGAAGCGCCTGAATTATGATCACATGCCTTTGGAGATGCTGTGATAAACATAAGTTGAGCACTGGTCATAAGTTAATTTTTACAGTTCTGTTGTAACTTTAAGCTGTTGCTAAACAAATGATTGTAAATTGAGGACCATCTGTACGTCAATGGGCTATTGAAGCCCTTAGAAATCTGAGTTCAACATGGACAAATCTTTATGTGCTGTACAGTGATGGGCTTCTACCGGTTTGCCCACCTGCCCGGACATCATCACGGATGCTCTGTGCATGCGCAGAAGCGCTGCACACGAGCTCACAGTTCCGAACTGATAATGAAAGTACGTGGAATCCACTACTCATGCTGTAGTAACTACACATGAGTAAAATGGCTCTTATTCCCAAATTCTTGTTATTCCTATTATTCATAGGCTGCTGCCGTGCTAAGGCTGGATATTTATCTCACTTAATGCCATGCAAACTGGGTTGCAAATTGAGAAACAGAGCCATCTGCCATTATGTCAATAAAAAGTGAAAAGGTTGATGACGTATTGAACAATATATTTATTCTTCCTAAAATTAAACGTAATGATGCTGTATTAAAAAAAATAAAATTTTCCCCAATAAAAATATAACATGTTTTCCCCAAAATAAGACCCTGTCTTATATTTTTTTGAACCCTGAAATAAGTGCTTGACCTTATTGCCATGCGCTCAAAAGCTCGATTGGGCTTATTATCAGGGGATGTCTTATTTTGGGGGAAACAGGGTAGAACAGTAATATTATTCAACATCAGTATCAATATATATGTAATTAATGTGACTAATTGGAATACTATACCAAGCAACCTAAATTCTTATATTTAATATTTTAATAAAACTGCCCTAGCTGAAAATAAAATCTAGTGTTATCATTTCCTTGAAAAATATACTCAGAAATTTGGCCATTCAGAATACATAGACGCTGATTGGAAGAGATTCATATAGAGGTTCAAATCTCGAGATACTATTACACTTTGTGTCAACCTGGCAAAGCAGGAAGTTTGCTGGATTTCGCCAGGTGCTACTTGGCTTTACTTAAGGGAAATTCAGGAAGCATAAAACAGCACCTTTTCAAACATGACATTTAATCCATGCATGTAAATCAAACTGTGGGAATAATGTATTATTCATTATTAAAAGGGCACCATATTTTTATTATATCAAAAATGACACCCAAATGCTGTGAAAAATTTAGTGGCTTCTCCTGAAGTTTCAAGACACTTATCATCCAGTCATTGAGTTGATGCTGGCACCAATTTTAAATTATAGCTATCAAAATAATAAGCACAACATTTTTTTGGCCTAGAAAGGAGTTGGAGAGGAGCGTGAACAATTTTACTGTAAAATATAAATTTATTTTTAATGTAAGGCTTTCCTAAATCCATATCATGCAGTTTCTTGGTAATATTCTGAACGAGATTGGTATGAGACATATCTCATAATATCATTGTCCTTAATAGTCACACCCTCAATTTTTTCCCCTGAAGTCCTTTCTGAAAGCTACATATATCAAAAACTATTTAACATGACCTAAGGTATCAATTCTAAAATATGATGACACCATCATTTCCTAAGCCTCTGTTTTCTGAGTCAGCATCTGACTAGGAGCTAAGATATTTTTAACAGCAACAAATAACGTATTAATAGGTAGGCTAAAGGAAAAAAAAACTTTTTTGTTATGGTTGGTTACAAAATCAGCCAGATGTTTAGGCGGGTTTGATATTTTTGTCCCCCTGTCCTTCCCAAAGACTTAGGATAGGCAGATGTTATTGTTTAATGATATTAAAGGTATCGTCATAAGATGTAACCTGTTCCAAGTAAGGCTACTTTTTGCAGTGGTAATAGTAATAATAAAGTACCCTGTTTCCCCCAAAGTAAGACATCCCGTGATAATAAGCCCAATTGGGCTTTTGAGCGCATGGCTATAAGGCTAAGTGCTTATTTCAGGGTTCAAAAAAATATAATACAGGGTCTTATTTTCAGGGAAACATGGTAGATCGAAAGTGACAATGTCTGTGGTGTTCAAGTAGTTCACCAATTGTTTTTGGATTGCACCCAAGGCTTTTGGAACTTTCTCCTTCTCCTTCTCCTTCTCCTTCTCCTTCTCCTTCTCCTTCTCCTTCTCCTTCTCCTTCTCCTTCTCCTTCTCCTTCTCCTTCTCCTTCTCCTTCTCCTCCTTCTCCTTCTCCTTCTCCTTCTCCTTCTTCTCCTTCTTCTTCGCCTCCTCCTCGTCCCCCATCTTCCACCTCTTCCCCTCCTCCTCCCTCCCTCCCTCCTCTTCCTCTTCCTCTTCCTCTTCCTCTTCCCCTTCTTCTCTTCCTCCTTCCCTTGCTTTTTGTAGGTTTTAGTATTTTGTGATTTGAACACTTCATAGGTAGGGAATACCTCAGTGCATACTAAGCTCAGCATTTGAAATGCTACAGATGTACCTGGTAGTAAACAAATACACTTTTCAAAATAAGAAACATTTAATCCTGCTCCACTCACCTGATACACCCACCCAGAAAAAAAAAAGGTTAAGTAGATCTGATTCTTAGACTAGAATCACCTAAAGCAGTGACAGTTTACAAATAAATGTGGTTGCTGCATAAAAACTAAATGGCTGGAATCATCTGTGTTTTAAACAGGAAGCAGCAGCCAACTACTGTATAGTGAAGTGATGAATTGCAAAAGAGCTGTTAAGAAAGAATTAGGTTGCATTAGCCTGAAGCTGCTTAGGTAATTCTTCAGATTATCACAAGCATCTCTGATTTCTCATTGGGAAGCAGCGAGTAGAAAATATACCTTGGGAGACAAGAGCTACAACTTTATCACAGCTTGCCTCCAAATATATTGTGCATAACTGGTTATATATCCAATGATGTAATTCATGTGGCAAAATGACATCTGGCTCCTGAGTGGAATCTGCCTCCTTTTTCTTTCTATTCTATACCGTAAAGTTGGAGGATCCCCAAGAATAGATATGACTGGGGCTACAGAGACAGCAAAGGGAAGCCCCATTGTGCAATCAGAAGTGCACTTATAGAAAATTAAATCTATTCCAGATGTTCTTCAAATATATTTATTTGGGTATATTCATTCTGCAGTTCCAACTTCATGAAGGAGAAAAATACAGCTGTGTTCTGACCCACTGCTTTTCTTGAAAAGAGGCCCTGACTTTAATGTAGGCTTCCTCTGTGAGAACAGTATTTTCCAATGTTAAAGGGCACAGTGGACTAGCTGTTAAGATGCTGGGTTTATTGACTGGAGGATTGGCAGATTGAGACCCGAGCACTGTGTGATGGGGTGAGCTCCTGCCAACCTAGCAGTTTGAAAGCATGCAAGTGCAAGAAGATAAATAGATACCACTTTGGTGGGAAGGTAACAGCATTCCATGTGCCTTGGCATATAATCATGCCATCCACATGACCACGGAAGTGTCTTCAGACAATGTTGACTCACTCAACTAGGAAATGGAGCTAAACACTGCCCCCTAGAATCAGACATGACTGATCAGGAGAGACCTTCACCTTCCCCCCTCCCAATGTAGGCAACTTTAAGATGTCTGGACCTCAACTCCCATAATTCCCGAGCCAGCATGCTGGGGGAATTCTGGGAGTTGAAATCAAGATATCTTAAAGTTGCCAAGATTGAGAAACACTGATTTAGGATCACATGGAATTCAAAGACTGATGGCAGGAAGGCGATATAGAAATGAGAACACACTGGCTATATTACTTATCTAAGAACTTTTTGGAAATACAAAAGCTAGTGGGTAATTAATTCTCAGAATGTATATTAGTCTAGGAGTTGTGTAATAGATTGACTTGTGCTGAAATTTACAAAGACCACATTTTTCCAAGGATCGATAGTTAGAAATGATTCTTTTTTTGAAGATGTTATTGTTAAGGGTTCTTTTCCTACTTTTGCTAACAATAATCCAATATATTATTGTCAGCCTTGTGGGGTGGACCAGACAGGAAACATAGCCAGGTCAGCTAATTATACTATAATGTAACCTTAAGTATAAGGTTACATTAACAGAATCTTGCAAATCAGAAGCAGGGTGAAATACTACCAGTTCACTCCAGTTCGGGCAAACTGGTAGTGATAAAAACTACCAGTTCAGGCGAACCGGTAGTAAAAATGTTTTAAAAAGTTAAAAAAAAGGTTCCGACGATCACAGCTATGCCACGCGATCATCAGAACCTTTTAAAAAACTTTTTAAAAGCATTTTTTTAACTACCTATTTGCCTGAACTGGTAGTAAAAAAAATGCTTTAAAAAAGTAAAAAAAAAAAAAAGTTCCGACGATCGCGCGGCATAGCTGTGATCATCGGAACCTTTTAAAAACTTTTTTAAAGCATTTTTTTTACTACCAGTTCGGGAGAATAGGTAGTAAAAAAATGCTTTAAAAAGTAAAAAAAAAGAGTTAGCCATGCCCACCCAGTCACATGACCCATCAAGCCATGCCCACCAAGCCATACCCACAGAACTGGTAGCAAAAATGTTTGCATTTCATCACTGATCTGAAGGTACATTTCCTTCTCCATTCGTCTTCTTTACAACCCATGAAACTAGAAAGTTTCTTCAGATGGTTAGGTTGCCTTTTTTCTGACCATTTGTTTGGCTGAGTCTCTTCTCCCTGTCTTCCAAGATCATTTCCACATACTAGTACATCTATGATACCTAGGTTAATTAAAAAAAATAATTTATGTTGGAGTCACCACTTCTTAACGCATTTAAATGGGCATTAATGTTCAGACTTTGTCAGATCTTTAAGACTTTTAATTTGCTTCACATGTTCTACTTAGAAAAATATTGTTTTGATTTTGTCCTCTTTCTTCAGCTTTCTCCTCAGTGAAACCAGGCTGGCAAACCTAATATTCAGATATAAAAGTTCAGAAGAGACCAAGTGATATAATGAAAATAATTTACTCAAGGTTAACAACAGTCACACCTTACTCTCTTATTCCTTCCTGGTCATAGAAAAAGAAAAAATAAATATTGGTAGCAGATGTGTAGGGCCAATTGGCCCCAGATGCACAAAGTGTAACCATTATTTTCCTGTATCTAGAAAGACAAGTGATATGTTTTACACTGCCCTTGCCCAGTTCCTTTGCACTTCTTATGAAATTATGTCTAATGCCCTTTCAGCACCTGAATCAATGACAGACTAAAGCAAGAGGGATCTGGAGATGCCCCCGAGTTTTATAGCTATTGCATAATGTATCCATTCTTGGATGTTTTTATCAACTTGACTTTTCCTTTGCACTTGCAGTTGTATCCAAGCCAAATCAACCACAATGGTATGGCAGATAAGCAAACAATTTCTATTTTACCAAAATATGTGTAGGAAAGAGGGGTTCTGTGCAGAATTTGATAATGTGGAAGACGTTTGGGAGAAGAGATGCTGCAACCTTACCAGATTCCATGGCAGTGTGGGGAATATACCATGTTTTGAGTAAAGGGATGGGGAACTATGGCTCTTTATGGACTTGTGGACATGCTGGAATATCCACAAGGAGTTCACAAGTCATAAAGGGGCCATAGTTCTCCACCTCTGCTTTAGCAGGTTAGTGCATTACTTTCCAATACAACAATGAAGAATAAAACATTGGTGATATGCTGTGCATATATCACTCTTTCAGTTCCGTTATTGTGGGAGATATATACTGTATAGCTGTCACTGTTTTCTTAGTTCCTCATGGTTCCCTTACATTTTGTTGCTTGTCAACAACCTTTCTTTACAGTTTTCACGTTAAATGTAAATAATTTTCAGTTTTATGATAACTGAAATGATAGCTACAATGTCTTATTCATTAATTTGTATTTTACTGAAGCAGAAAATGGTATCGTAGAATGCTTGGTCTGCCTAAAAATCTTTACTTGAATGCCTAAAACATTACTTTTTTGTTATTGGGGGGGGGGACTAGTCATAAATCCAGTAATATTGGAATTTGATTGCATTTTTATGCTGTATTGATTTGGGATTTGATAGATGCTGATCTAATTGAACAGCAGATGTTCAAAAACACATCTTTATGTGTACTGGGGCTTTGTCATTTTGGGATTGTAAAAGTAATGGGCTCTGTGCAGTAGTCTCCAAAGTTCAACTCTAGGGGGAAAAAAACAAAGGAGAAAGTAAAGATTTAGCTTGCATTTTAAAAACAGTGATAAACCCAAGAGTGAGTTGAACTTTTTGGTAACATATTTTAGAGAAAAATCCCTAAACTGAACCTGCTAATTTGAAACATTCAAATAGATTTCATTCACTCTCTTGAGTATTGATGCTGAAATGCAGCACCATATGGGGAAGCAAAATATATGACAACAAAACTAATATACTGCAGTTGATTTCTGAAAAAGTATCAAGAGATGTTTTTAGCTCACTGTGTTTTAATTCAATTAACTATAACACTACAGAGTGCAAGAAAACAGGACACAAATTGTTTCTCTTTCATCTCAGTTGCTGTAGAACTTGCAAAATCTTTTAAACATGAATAAACTTATCAGTGAATCAGTTTGGTGCAGCGATTAAGGCACTAGCCTAGAAACCAGGACACATGAATTCTGATCCATCTGGGTGACCTTGGGCCAGTTACTTTCTCTTAGCCCTAGGAAGCAGGAAATGGAAAACCACTTCTGAAAAAGCTGGTCCAAGCAAGCATCAGGAATCAATATTGACTTGAAGGCACAAAAACAAAACAAAACAACTTTATCATAAAGTGGACATTTGAGTTAATCCAAATGGTTTAATCTACTTCTAAAAAAAGAAAACCAGTGCTTGGATTCATGCTTGGCTTGATATCGTATTGTAGTATCTGCTTACTGTGTTGCCAACAAACATTTGACTAGATCAGTTTCATTGCTTGGCCCTGGTGGAAGAGGGTAGGGTTTTGTAATCTGCTTGCATCACAACAAGCATATTATACCCTATCAGACTTTTTTCTGGCAAATTTGACTGGAACATTTGTTGTAGAAAAGCTAAGAAGTCACTACCAAAAGATCCAGCAACCTGCCACCCAATACAAATTCTAGTTATACTGCCATAAGTGTTCAATGTCCTGCACTTCTTCCATCCATTCACTCTTTGTAAAGAGCTAAACATTACATAGTTTTGGTTGAGTCAATTTCCCTCTGTCCTTTATTTTGGTAAAGCCAGATCTGGTGTCAGATTATTCACATTTGACTATATGAGACTGAGCTGTCACAGATCTCTCTCTACTTGGCTTGTGAAGAAGCTCCAGTGATTCTGACCTGCCAGTAATTGCTCAGATCATGTCTTTTTGTGGACTCCTTGGTGCTCTCTGAGCTTGGTGGTTTTCTTGAAGACATTTCATTATCAAGCTAGATAACATCATCAGGCTAGTTCTGATTATGTTACCCAGTTTGGTAAAGAAACATTTACAAGAAAACCACAAAGATCAACTACGTTTTAGAAATGTTATTGATGGAATTGCATTCCCCTTTAAGGGATATGTGTGTAGTCTGCATGTGCTTTTTGATCCACCATAGATACCGGATATCCACTTAACATACTTATATAGTAACGAGGACTTTTGTTGATAAAATGTGTCTCTACTTTGAGAAGAGAGTCCTGACTTATAGCGTGGCAACTTGGACTATTGCAATGCACTTTTCATGAGGTAATCTTTGAAGATCATTCAGACATTACAGCTGGTCTGGAATGCCACAGCCTAAGTTATGAACAGTTTGTCTGTGATATCCTACATTACTTCATTGGTTGGTTCTGAATAAAGCTTTACAGGTCTGTCTACTGTTCAATCTACTCACATCCTTTTACAGATCCTGCCTTGGATACATTTACTATCTGATGGCCAGTTTGGCTTTCTCCATTGTGAGGCCTATTGTGAAGAAAAAAAATCTCACTGGACTTTAAGCAAGCTGACTTCACACTGCAGTTGCAAGCCCCATACCTAATTATCCAGGCTTTGTAAGCCTAACGTTTGAATTTGTTTTTGTTCTAAAAACTTCTCCATCTGTTATGCATTTTATATTGTTTTTATGGGAATTCTTATTCTTCCTTTATAAGTCAACCAGAGCTATTAACGGAGTGGGTGGCATATTAATTTTCTAAATAAAAACTAAGAATTAGATAGTTTGGTGGGGGAGACAATGAAGCTAAGATACAGAAAAGGCAGTAATTGAATGAAAGGCCACATGTTTGCAAGTTCATGGCTTCTGCTAATGGTATCTCATTTTTGGACAAATTCAGATAGGAATGTTTTCCAGAGCATGACATGTTGGAGCATATGGGATACGGCCTCCAGTAGCAGTTCTGTGTCCCATTCTTGCCATTCTTAGCAAACATAATATGGTGTATAATTTTTGTGTACGGATGGGAAAAACAATTGTTATCACTTTGATGCTGACTTATCAAACTTATGTGCCCTAAAACCTATACAGAAACTGGAACATGGCTATTTGTGAATCTTCCCATTTTGTCAAACTTTGCAGTGCTTTTCAAAAGTGTGTACAAAATTGTATATAAGTTAAAGTACATTTGCAACTATAGGATTTTATGAGGTAAAAGACCACAGTACTCTGGCTTCTTTGTAAGATGAAAATAGCAGCAGCAGTAACTTTTCTGACTGAAAAGTGAATAAATGTTTCCTGCATATACTATCTAGCTTCCATAGATGTAAGTAAAGAAATGCCTCTGAACTGAAATACCCTGCAAGTGACCATGCAGCAATTTATCTCCAATGAATTCAGAGAGAAAAAAAAAACCCCTTTAATTTTAAATGGAGATTGTTCTGTACAAATCAAGGGAGCAAATGGGGAAAAGGAGGTCATTTCACTCTTAATTGTTAACTAATATTTATAAACCCTCACAGGTGTTATTTCCTATAAAAATGCAAATCTAGTTGAAACGAATCTCATGCTATCAATGGTATAATGGCAATTGTCACAGGGTTATGGCATTGTGAGAAGAGGCTTTTGTTCCATTTTAAACACAATCATTTTTGTAAAGTGGGTAGATATTTAAGAGTATGTATTATTGTATTGTACAATACAATTGTATTATTGTATTGTAAGAGTTGTATGTATGTTTATACTTTCAAAGAGAAAGAAAGAAAGAAAGAGAAAGAAAGAAAGAAAGAAAGAGAGAGAGAGAAACCTTAAAATGCTTTTCTTCCTCAACAGTACTTTGTTACAATTTTCAAACTTCATATGGAATTTCCAAATTCCACATGAATTCTTTAGAAAGAATTTGGGACAGTTTCCAAAAGGAAAAAGATGCAAGTAAAATTACATCAATGGGATTACATTTCTTAGCAAGGACATCTCAACCAAAAACAAGAGAATGGATCTCAGATAGGTATTTTGTTTCCAATGGCTCCATTCATGAACATGCAGCCATCTTTTTCAGACAAGGTACTTATTGCAGTCATAAATTCTGAAGTGTAGTAACATTTATTTATTATCTGTTTACTCATATTTGCTGTATAGGGCCAAGGAATGACTCTGGATAGCGTATAACAAAGCTAAAAACATATATATACAATAAAGATTAATGTTACTCTTATTAAAGGTTTTAAAATTATTAAAGGCACAAAACTAAAATTACGATGGATGATAGATGGTGGATGGATGGATGGATGGATGGATGGATAGATAGATAGAGATTTCTTTTGTTTATTCTTATCTCTGCTGTTGTTCTTTATCAAATGCTCACATTAAGAATAAGTGAAATAATTAAACAGAATGCATGTTTTTAACCTCTCTTTCCAAGAAGCAGGTTGCCATACAAATAGTCCCCTCTGTTTTTAATCATTCTATGAACTTAATCAGTCTATGAACTTCAGAGTTGAGAGGGATGAAATTCTGACTCTTCCTGATTATAAAGCAACACTCCTGGTACTACACTGTATATGCAGATGGATAGATAACTATCTCCAATAATTGTTTTGTTTTGGGTTTCAGGCTTTGTGATGTGACTATTACGTAGAATTGGCTATTTTCATTGGTGGTGATATAGAGACTACTAATGACAGCAACGCACAAGAACTCCAATTGTTGCATTTCAAGGTTATGTTTGGTCCTGTTTGAAGATAATAAATTATGACATATAGTTGGAGCAACTGATCTTTAGGGGCAGAAGTTAAAAGTTTCAGTTCAAACTCCCCTTTGATGGGAACAATGTTTGCTGAGACACTTTGCATAAAGAATAAAACACAAAAGTTACTTTTCAGATATTGCTAAGAGAGCAAGCACAAGGTTGGAAATGATCCAAGAGAGACCAATCTATCCAGTCCAAAGTTCATCCAAGGAATCCAAAAAGGCATACAGATGAAAACCTGGCAGGCAGAAATTGAACAAGAATTACCACAAAGAGCAGTCAAGTTGTATTTATTTATTTTATTCATTTATAAAATATTTTGGCTGCCCATCTTACCATAGGGCAGGGGTCTGCAACCTTAAATACTCAAAGAGCCATTTGGACCCGTTTCCCACAGAAAAGAACACCAGGAGCCACAAAACCCTTCCCATGCCTAACTATTTCTTGAGTGGCCACAAATCTAGCATATGTAGTTGAATTAAACATTCTGTTTTCTTCTGAAACTTTTCTTTTCTCGGATTTATCCATGGTTGGCCTACCAGGGGTTGAAAAGTTCAGTAAATAGCATGCCTGCGGGTGTCGCACATTGGTGGTTGTGACACATATTTTGAGTGACAGGGAGCTGCAGCAGAGAGATGAAAGAGCCACATGCGGTTCCAGAGCCACAGGTTGCTGACACCTATGGCATAGGGTAACTCTGGGCAGCTTACAATCAGAAAAATATGTCTATACATATACAAGCCGCCCTGAGTCTCTGGAGAAAGGTGGCATATAAATTGAACTAATAAAATTAAAACATAGTTAAAATCAAACATTAAAACCTAAGGACCAGGGTGAGTTCTACTTACCTTTACTACTGGTTCACAATGGGACTGCGCACGCACGCTCTTCTGCGCATGCACAGAAGCATTTTGATGACATCGGGGTCGGTGGACAAAGCCTTCCGCCAATTTTACTACCAGTTCTATAGAACCGGTGCAAACCGGGGGCAACCCACCACTGCTAAGGACATATGGGAAGTGTGGGGACAGAGTATGGGGAGGTGGGATCTATTGTTACTTGATCAATCCCAATAGATCCCACCTCCCCCCACTCTGGCCGCACCCTCCACATCTTTCCTTATGTTTCATGTTCCTGAATATAAAGAGGTAACCGTTACTACCAATTTAACAAATCACTCTTTTTTTCTTTCTACTAGATAGTTTAACTGCCGTTGCATTTTTCAATATATCATACATTGCTAAGCTTGGTTAGTTCAGCCTTCCAATCAGCTGACTCCACCTGGGCCTATGTCTCCTCAAATCCACTTCTGAATCTGAAGGCTTAAACTGATTCCTAATTCTCCCCTTTCTTGTTTTGTTCATCCTAGTACTATTCTTTTTTTTTCTATGTTCTTTAAATTTGTTTTAGGTGATTCATGGTTTTCTTTAGAAAGGAGAAATGTCGAAAATAGCTTATTTTATAGAATTAAAATAAGGGACAGGGTGGCTCAGTGGCTAAGATGCTGAGCTTATCGATCGATTCAAATCCCTAGTGCCGCATAACAGGGTGAGCTTCTGTTACTTGTCCCGGCTTCTGCCAATCTAGCAGTTCAAAAGCATGTAAAAAATGCAAGTAGAAAAATAAGGACCACCTTTGGTGGGAAGGTAACAGAGTTCTGTGAGCCTTTGGGGTTTAGTCATGCCGGCCACATGACACGGAGAAGTCTTTGGACAGTGCCGGCTCTTTGGCTTTGAAACGGAGATGAGCACCACCCCCTAGAGTCAGGAACGACTAGCACTTATGTGTGAGGGGAACCTTTACCTTTATAGAATTATATTTTAAAAGAAGGAATTATTTTAATGAAGGTTTGTGGTGGGCTTCCTTGTATAGAAGCCTTCATTCATTCAATTCCCTTGCTTTTTCATATAATTTGGTTGCCTTAACAAAACACATTTCCTATGTTCACATAATATGCTGTGAACATATGTTCCCCCACAAATAAAAGACATTATGGTTTAATGATGACCTGATTTAGTAAAGAAGACCTTGAAGGGTGGCCTTGAATGATAAAAAGAAGACCTGCTCCCAAGACAGCAATCAGATAAACAAAATTTGAGCCGAGGCCAAGAAAGTAAATTGCAAAAATGCCTCAGAGAGCCTTCCCCTCCAATCCTCACACAGATAAAACTAGGAGGAAGGCTGGCACATTCACACTTGCAAGATTCTGTTATTATTTTTTTTAAAAGATCTGTTAGTTTTAATAGTAATTTTAATAAACTTACTGTTCTATTCTAATAAAAGTACCATAGTTTTAGTTCTGCTTGGTGCCTTTTTTTAAAAAAATCTGTGCCATCTATAAAGTTGACATCTGAGTCATGCAATATGCTAAATCAAATGGCCAGAAATGGTGGGACAACAACAACAACAACAACAACTGGAACAACATCTTGTGTCCATGAACCAAGAATGTAGGGCAAATAATATGAGAATTAGTAATTAATAATGAATTAGTAAAGAAAGAACAGAGTAATGGTAATCCAAAGAGAAAAGTACATCCTAAACACAGTAATAGAAGAAACAAGCATCAGAGTTGCTTGTATCAAAGTTGAAATAATTAGGAAGATGGGCAGCTAACTCCACTCTTACAATACCGATTAGTACGAAGAAGTATCTCATACAAAGCATATTCATACCCATCTTATGTTACCAGTGCCAAACCTGGACACTCACAATAAGAAATAAATGAAAGTTACTATGGAAATGAGATATTTGAGGAAAGCTGCTGGAGTGACTAGAAGGGAATAAAATTAGGAATGAGATTATAAGGGAAAGAAATGGAATAGAGAACCAATATTAAACTATATACAAAGACAGCAAATGAAGTGGTTTGCCCATCTGGAGGATTCCATACCATATAAGACATAGATAAAAAGAGAAGATCAAAGAGCATGAGACAGACCCAGAAGAAGATGGAAAGACAACATCAAAGATCTGTTACAGCATCATCAAATAACAATGGTTGAAGCTGCGAGAAGTGCAAGAACCAAAGCTTTATATGTCCTCTTCAACACCCAAAGTGATAAAAGAGAAAGTAAAGAAGAAGAAAAACGATGGGAAGTTTGCTGAACTACAACCATCCCATCACTGTTTAGTCTAACTAGTTCTTGTACTAACATAGCCACAGATACCAAGTGAGATCATTGGGGGGGGGGCAAATGTTGAAATCAGGATGGTATCAAAGCAACATAAGCCCTGTCTCTTTTATGCATGAGCTATAATGTTATATACATGTATGAATGGGGTGGAGACTTCTGTCTGTACAATTCACCCAAATGAAGAATGGATCCTGCATATGCTTTTACATAACCACAGAATATTCCTTAACATGGAAGACAACAAGCAGCTTCTATTTGCATGAAATTGCCTTATGGTTTAATCATATAATTCTGTATATTGTAACACCTTTGTTTTCAGGTTTTGCACTGTGTTGCTCAAACTACCTGTGGCATAAACATTTTGAAGGAGAGAAAAAGAGAGAAGCACCATATATATTTGTGAATAAGCTGAAAATTTTAGGTGGTAATATGCACCCAAAATTTTATTTGGTTTATTGGCAGTGAGTTTATCCACAAATATATAAAGTCATGTTTTAAAAAGGTACCTATATATCTCAGATATAATTGCAGATAAGCCCATCTATGGATAATGTGACCCATGAATTCATCACAAAAATAGCATGAAAAATGGGTAATCTGTGGATTACACATAGAGAAACCAATTGTGAAAAACAAAACATGCAAAAATTTTGAAAGTTGGTTATCCACAACTGTGGACTTAACAGTATATGCAAGTATATACAACAATATAGGAATTCTATGAATGAGATAAAGGGACACGGTAGCTCAGTGGCTAAGACGCTGAGCTTGTCGATCGAAAGGTTGGCAGTTCAGCGGTTCGAATTCCTAGTGCCACGTAACAGGATGAGCTCCCGTTACTTGTCCCAGCTTCTGCCAACCTTTCGAAAGCACATAAAAAATGCAAGTAGAAAAATAGGGACCACCTTTGGTAGGAAGGTAACAGCATTCCATGGGCCTTTGGCGTTTAGTCATGCCAGCCACATGACTACGGAAATGTCTTTGGACAGTGCTGGCTCTTCGGCTTTGAAACGGAGATGAGCACCACCCCCTAGAGTCGGGAACGACTAGCACATATGTGTGAGGAGAACCTTTACCTTTACCTTTATGAATGAGAAGGAAAATAAAACATCAATTGATTTATTATTTGTAGTTACATTTGAACCATACAGAGAATTTAGTGTTAAGGAAATAGCAGAATTCAAATAAAATTAGAATGCTGTAAATTATAATTCTTGAAAGGACATGGATTGCGAAAGAATATATCTATTTTTTTAATATTCAGAATTTATTCCAGGCTTAATATTATGCTTCATGTCATTGTCTTAGTTAAACTTTTTTGGAATGATGCTGGTGAACTATATTGGTGATTTTTCTTTGATCTCTTAGGACATTCCGGTTAGAAAAAATGGGAAGCCTGGAGAGATACTTCTCTTTGAGCTGTTTCTTCTCCAAGGAACTTCTGACAGAGTTGTGGGCTGGGGAGTTTTTCCTTTATGTAATAATAATTTGGATATCGTGGATGGGAAGTTCAAGTGTCCTCTTCTCAGAGGTCATTATCATTCAAGAATTGATAGATTCCAAAAAATTGAAAAGTTGATTTCTTCTGATTTGGATCACTGGCTATGCAATCTTTATTTTCAGGTAGGCGAAATGTCTTTAAAATGCTACGTCTTAATTTAATATACCGTCCATGGTTTTTTGGTAATGATTTACACTGTGTTAATCAAGCATTTTTACTTAAAGCTCAATAGGCCCATTCATTTGTTGTTTAGAAAGTGGATAATATGACATTATAAATCTTTAGGGATACTCTGAAATATAATCAACTTTGTGATATTCTGGATTTATTATTCACTTGTATTCCATTCCTTGCACTTTATCCTTTTAACTTTTAATCAATTCTTTATTTCTCCTTACTTATCTTCTTCCAAAAAGAACATAAACCATAATAATAATAATAATGGTGCTATATCTGTGTTTACTGCAGATTCTATTTATACTTGTCTTACTATAATTTTAATACATATGGATGAAGTAAAGTTTATATGAATGAAAGAGATTGATATGCCTTGAAACTAGATTTCTCTCTACCTTTATACAAGGGACCAGAATTCTGTTCAGAAACTAAACTGTTAAAAACATGAATTGGCTATATTTAGCTATAAAGTAGTGTTTAAAACTGTATGACTTAAAATTTACTTTCATATTTGAACTTCAAAGTCAGCTTAGAGGACCCATTGAGGATTATGGCTGTGGGGAATAATTGACTCCTTGGATTCACAAATTGATAGACAGTTGTGTTTTTAAATTATTGCACTGCACACTGAGAGCACTTAGGACAAGAATTACAGGAATTAAGAAATAGCTAATAACTGGTGGACCCATGTGGTGGGTGTTCCCAAAGAATCCTAGATTTACCCTTTTGATTGAACCTTTGAGAATATTAGCAGAATAATTTTGCATATGGATGACCTATTCATATAAAAATGTTTTCTCTTATCAGATAATTAAACTTCCATGGCATTCAAATGAACAGTATAAATATGAAGTGGGCCTTCAGCCGTCTTCAAAAATTCTTCAATATTCAAGTACTGCTGAGAAGGATGGGATTTCAAAGGAAATCATAGGTGGGTTGTGAAATGACAGACTAAAGAAATTCCTATCTACCATGATACTGTTTAACATGTTCTTTGGCTTACATTCATTAAATTAAAAAAAATAATAATTCAGCATCTTATTATACAGTCCAGTGGTGGGTTTCAATTTTTTTTTACTACCGGTTCTGTGGGCGTGGCATGGCTTGGTGGGCGTGGCTTGGTGGCCGTGGCAGGGGAAGGATACTATAAAATCTCCAATCCCACCCGACTCCAGGGGAAGGTTACTGCAAAATCCCCATTTCCTCCTGATCAGCTGGGATTCAGGAGGCAGAGAAAAGATGGGGGGGTGGGGCCAATCAGAGGTGGTATTTACTCAATGGAGTACTACTCAAAATTTCTGCTACCGGTTCTCCAGAACTGGTCAGAACTTGTTGAAACCCACCTCAGGTACAGTCGTCTTCCCAGCCTTCTTCTACCTATATGCCACGGTTATGAGGTCTTAACATCTGGAAGAATCCAGTTATGGAAGCAATTTGCTGTTGTTTTAATCATTTATGGAAGCGATAAACCTTTTGAAATCTAAAGTCTTGCTGATATGAGCCAGGAAAACCTATCACTGCCTTATTTGGAGAGAGAAATTGTCTATATCAATGCTAGAAGTAGCACAAGGTATTTCTTATGTTAAATGTTTGTCCAGGTGATGGATTGGACTAGCAAATCCAAAGTATTTTCCCAGTATATCCTTGACACTTGAAAAAAAGATCTGACCTCTGAAACTCCAAGGAGCAGGGAGGAGTTTTTGATATTAGATTTATTTTCTCAGATGTCTCTGCAAAATTGAAAAGGTCTTAAGGATCCTGAAATGCCATTTCAACCTCACAGGGGAAACTTAAAAGGATATTAAAGAGATGCCTTTACAAGATCTATAACCTTACAATTGACATACGATTTTAAACTACCAGATGCTGAATGTGCCAAACAATGTATTAGGAACCAGAGAAGAAGTAGGACAGTATATGTCTCACTCAGGGGTGGGTTCTACTTACCTTTACTACCGGTTCGCATCGTGCCCGCTTGCGCTCTTCTGCGCATGCACGGATCACTTATGATGACGTCCAGGTCAGTGGGCAGAGCCTCCCACCGGTTTTACTACCAGTCTATAGAACTGGTCCGAACCGGGGGCAACCCACCACTGGTCTCACTCTTCATTCTTTGTAGACTTAATCTAACAGGTGGATTGTTGTAAACCCTTGATTTGAATATGATACCTCCATGAAAATATATACACAAATATTGCATATATCCACTGTACCAGGGGTGAAATGTAAAATTTGTTACTACCGGTTCTGTGGGCGTGGCTTGGTGGGGGAATAATGTGACTGGGTGGGTGTGGCCAACTTTTTTTTAAAAAAACTTTTCAAAGCATTTTTTCTAATCCTTTGAAAAGCCTCTGCCAATCAGGCAACTCAGCTGGGATCATCAGAGAGTCTTTTTAGTTGAGTTGTCTGCCAATCAGGCAACTCAGCTAGGATCGTCAGAGACTTTTCAAAGCATTTTTTTAACCACCTCTTCAGCCAAGAGGTTGCAGAAAAAAATGTTTTGAAAAGCCTCTGATGATCCCAGATGAGCTGCGCGATCATCAGAGGCTTTTTTTTTTTACTTTTAAAAGCATTTTTTCGTCAGAAGAGGTTGTAGAAAAAATGCTTTTAAAAGTAAAAAAAAAAAGCCTCTGATGATCGTGCGGCTCAGTTGGCCATGTGGGGGGGGCACAGAGATTTTTGCTACCGGTTCTCCGAACCACCCACTGCCATCGCTACCGGATCAGGCGATCCAGTCCGAACCGGGAGCATTTCACCCCTGCATTGTACCATATTAATAGATAGGGGCAGATGCAAAGAATCGTAAGTGAGTTATGCACTGTTAAATGATTTTGCTCATATCCCTAGTTTTTTTTTTTTTAAAAAATAAACCTAACTGGATATACAGTTGAATAATTGAAACTCTACATCCCCCAGTCTGAAAACAGATATCCTTAAGAATAATTCTCTGTATCATTTGTATTTATTTATTTACTTGGAGCTTTCTTTAAAGATATTATTAGCTGTTAATATCCCCTGTGGGTTTGTTTTCTAATATATATCAGTTCAATGCTACAGTATGCTGTTTCTGCTGGTGATATGTTGCTAAGAGATTTAATAATGGGCAAACAAACACAACATGTGGTAATCCATTTCAAATTAAAAGTTTATTAAACGCTAGCTTGATGACTTTCTGGCTATTTACAATTAAAGGAGCAAACCTTAGGGAACTAGGAAACACGTGGTAAACCTTACAGCTTTTTCTTTCCAACAGAACAAATACATTTATGATCTGCAGCAAACTGATAGGTTGTATAAATACTCTATTTATTTGGTTGGGACACAACATAAAATTGTGCTAACGTGACGCTAATGTTGAAATGCAAGCCAGAAAATAGACAAACCTAAATGACAATGAAGTCTGCGCTTTAAGAAGACTCATTGAAACACTCTAATAATGAGAGACTAATCAGCATATGGGATTTTACAAACTGTAGCTTGGCTTGAAAACACAATTTTAATTCTAAGTTACTTTCAACCTTGGCAACTTTTAAGACGTGTGGACTTCAATGCCCAGAATTCTCCAGCCAGAATGAATGAGGATCTAGAGTTTCTGATTGGAAGACAAACTCTATCGCTCATTTCCTGAAGTCATTACTATTCAGTATAGTCATTAATTCCAGGGTGTGGAATCTGTGAACCCCAGATAATGCTGAATGACATCACCCATAGTGCCAGTCTATTGTCCCTCATTTGATTAACTGGTCTACAGAAAATATTTGAAGCAGGATTGTAAGAGATGACAATGGGAGGTTGAAACACTAACAGAGAAATATGCAGACAATACTACCGTGGAAAAGAAAATGAAAGAAGAGGTAGAAGAGGTTATTAAGAATCTATAAAAGGAAAGTGAAAAAAAGTCAGTTATTGTAAAGGTAAGATAATATCCAACAACAACCATAGTTAACTTACATCTGACAGTAAAAATAGTAGATAGCTTTGTTTTCTTGGGTTGAAGATTCAAAAGTAAAGAGAAGATTAATTCTACAGAAAAAATAGCAGTACACCAAAGTTCAAATGAGTTGGAAGGGACCTTGGAGGTCATTGAGTCCAACCCCCTGCTCACTCAGGAGACCTATATTAGGGATTAGTGTCTTAGCCACTGAGCCACCTAGCCAGGCTTAGTGAAGGCAATAGTTTTTTCTACTGATCAAGTATGACTCTGAAACCTAGATTTTGAGAAAGAACAACAAAACAAAGATAACTTACAGAATACAAGGTATTATGGGTACCATCTACTGGAAGAAGTCACACTGTATTGACTTCTGATAAGAACTGATTACAATCGTAGGCAACACTAATCAAGCTGAGACTCATACACAGTACTTAGGCATGAGGTTCTACTAAATGACGAAGGGCTAGAAAAAATGACTGTGCTCGGCAAAAATGAGGAAAAGAAAAATAAAGGAAAGAGAGAGATGGACAGGAGGAAAGAGACCATTGAAATGTCTATTGAGGACAACTTTAAATTGCAGATTTATATCCATATAGCTAATAGAGTTCAACCTCCATTTGATAGCCCTTATAACAGCCAGATCAGGCTATTATACCAGTTCAGATTTTTTCAAGTGTCCACTTTTCACTAGCCTGTTTTTCAGTATGATGGGAAAAGGCAGTCCGAATTACCTGCTATGTGCTGCTTGAACTTGGTTTAAATTTCTATATGCAGAAATCCAATGGTGGGATTCAAATTTTTTTACTACAGGTTCTGTGGGCATGGCTTGGTGGGTGTGGCATGGCTTGGTGGGTGTGGCTTGGTGGGCATGGCAGGGGAAGGATACTGGAAAATCTCCATTCCCATCCCACTCCAGGGGAAGGTTGCTGCAAAATCCCCATTTCCTCCCGATCAGCTGGGACTTGGGAGGCAGAGAATAGATGGGGGCGGGGCCAGTCAGAGTGGTATTTACTGGTTCTCTGAACTACTCAAAATTTCTGCTATCGGTTCTCTAGAACTGGTCAGAACCTGCTGAATACCACCTCTGCATATATCCTTCTACTGATCTACATTCTCTATCTCCAATACATTACACTACACTAATGCTATAAAACATGGAATATTACAGGTATTGCTGATGATTGTGGGATGAAAGACAAGGCATTTATCCATTCCTTGGCCAGCTAATAACTAAAGAACTTTACCCATATTTCATTTTTTTCCTCCTTGAAATAAAATCCTACAGCAAGGTCTCTTTCATAAAACTGAATGTACATGACATCCCAAAAGCAGCTTGTTTTCTGTGTGGTACTAGTTATGTTATTTAAAGACAAATACAACCAATTATCTATGCAAAAATAACAGTCCTATTAAGGTAGTAGTTCTTATGAAGCATAGCTCTTATCAAGATACTATGAATTCTGAAGGAAATCTTTCTGTTTAGAGCAGCAAAGCCTTCAAACCTGGCCCTAGTAGCAGATGTTTTGTTGTGAAAGACATCAGCAGCTCACCCATGCTCCCATAAGTTCCCATGAGCGCTGATTGGGGGAATTTACTTCAGAAAAGTAATGTCCTATGTTTCAGTGGGAGGAGGGGAGGAGTGACATTTGAACAATCCATTTTACATGTGTTTTGAAGTCCTGGCATCTTTTGAGCTCAGATTTAGGTTCCATTTGGTAGAATGATTTACTTATTGTGACATAAGTCACATAAATGTCAGATGCATCACTACCTTGTTCCTTCCTGTTGAAATCTAAAACTATTTTATCCAATTAAATTGTGAGCAGATACAGTAACAGTTTTAAAAAAAGAGAGAGAATCAAGAGAAAGTCAATGGGCTAGTTTAATGTCATTTGTCAGTCTGTAGTAATCCACAAACTCGTTTTGTTTAATAAATTAGCAGGGACATGAACAGGTCAATACAACATTAATGAAATGTACCTCATTATGGTGGTTGTGATTTTATACAGACAACTTCTCTGTAGTAAGAACTCTTCAGAGGGAGGTAAATGAAGAAAATAGGACATCATCTTTTGAAACATTCTACACATAGGAATAGAGGCAGGGTCACTGTGTTGGAGATGATGGGGTTGATTTCCATGGGATGGTGCCAGAATTACTTCAGGAGGGCACCTTTGAGGCAAATCAAGACCTTCATTTATGTGCTCTATGGGCTAATACTTTGGTTCTGAGCGTTGTTCAGTTGAACTGCACTCAGGTATGGATCCTTCTAGAATGCAGTAAGCAATATGTAGCCCTAAAACACATCATGTAATGTTTTCAGTTTCCAAATAGGAGTGGTGGATCTCTTGCTATCCAAATTCCTGAGGAAAAAATAAGGTATCATAGGGAAAGAGAGAAGGGAAAGATAGGATTGGGGGAAGAATACAAATAAGAACTATCAAAAGGAGTGTTAAAAGAAAGTGCATAGGTGAACTAATCAGATTTTGGTTTGGGCCAGCCTACTGCCAACTGAAGTTATTTCACCACTGTGATATAATATGGTTCTCTAGAATCTGACTCCTAAGGCCTGTGGTAGAAAGAATGGCAATATTACTAACCTATTACCTTCACTACTCCAAGTATCTTCAGCTCAAGATGTACAATTTTACTCAATGTAAAGCAGTTGACTTGGGATGCTTTCTATTCCTGGAATCTCATGGACATCAGTATGTCTGATATTTGGGAAGAACAGACAAATCTTCTGTAATAATGATTCTATAATCATTACTAGAATTTCTATTCTATAATTAGTAAGTTTCTCTATGTATCCATATACATCTTCCATGCATTTTACTGAATATCTAAATATGTTTAATTGTTTAATTTATATATGGCCGGTCCTAAATAACAGGAGATGAAATGTTAACATTAAACAGAAAGACATCACACAAAAATATTAAACATGCCATGTGATCCTAGTTTATTTGTTGTTCTCCCATGTAATTCATACCCAAGATTATGGTATATAAATGCCTAATGTAATTCTAGTCTCATTGCAAAAAAAAAAGAAAAAAGTAGCTAATAAGCTTTTGTTGGAGATGTAAAAGGTAAATAGCAGCCTCACTTTGGTTGGACAATCCCATTCTCCGATCTGATGGTCTCCTGATGTCAAAGGTCTCTGGAAGACATCTAGTTGCAGAATTGCTTCCCATTTGGCTTCAGTAAGTAATGTTCAGATCTGCTGGATAAAAGGTTAAAAAAAGAGGCTTTAAACAACTCTGCAAGTTGTTAATGGGAAACGTATTTTGACAGAACCGTTTTGCAGAGACCTGGCCCATCCCAAAGTGATGCCGGCTGACAGTACTTTGGTGTTCCCGGAGCATAGAAACATGTGGAAGGAATTGTTCTTTCACATTTCACAGGTTGTCATTTCCTTCACAGGGCAACCTCTGACCCCTTGGAGAGATTCTGACACTCGTAAGGGAAGTATTCCCAGTGTTGAAAAGGAAGTGAGAAAGCGGTTTAACACGGTGAGAGGTGGGAAATGGTGCATATTAGAACAAATTAAGAGGAAAATAACAAATGCCCTCATGGACAATGTCCAGCAGGTTAGAACTTTCAGTATGGTGGGTAATTTGCTAACATTTTGGAACTAGATTGATTCTGCATATTTCTTTAAATTATGAAAACAGTAACAGCAACAACAATCTCACACATTTAGTAGGCCAGGGAGAAGTTAAAATTATATGTGGTGACATATACACACAAAAGAGAGACAGAGAGACAGTGACAAAGATTAAAAAATGAATTATATTAGGAAATGTTTACTTACAGAAAGAAAGTACAGAAAGAGCCTTGATAGTACAGTGGTTTAGTGCACCCTGTCATTAACACAGCTGCCTGCAATTTCTGCTGGTTCGAATCTCTCCAAGGCTCAAGGTTGACTCAGCCTTCCATCCTTTCTAAGGTAGGTGAAATGAGGACCCAGTTTGTGGGGGCAATAAGCTGACTTTGTATAAAATATACAAAAGAATGAAGGCTATTGCTTAACGCATTGTAAGCCGCCCTGAGTCTCTGGAGAAGGGCGGCATATAAATCAAATTTTTTTTAAAAAAAGTATGCATCTATTAAGAGAAACACATGAAGGTATGTACTAATTATATTAACTATCCTAATGTCTAAGCTGGAATCACGATAGTATAAGGTTTCAGACATGTATAGCTTCATCAAGAGACAATAAGGATGAAACTATGGATATCTAAAATAATTTTCTCCAAATTGCTCTACACTCTATGTTCTATTTCTAGTAATCAGTAATAAGTCACTGAACAAATGCGGCGACCTTAGTTCTTGCAAGGCTTTATAAATTCATGGATGCTTCTTTTTTTAAGTCACTCTTTAAAACTCTGAGTAGCAGTCCTAGTAGTCCTTGTTTAATGACTGCCACTTTAGCAAGTTACAACAGTGATGAAAAAGCAACTTTGCAACCAATGCTTGCATTTATGATCTTCACAAATATGTAAAGGAAAGGAAAGCTGAAGTAAGATCATAGCCACAATTGTGGTTTCACTTAGTGACTGTTTCACTTAACAACTGAGCTGGTTGTCCCAATTGTGGTTGTTAAATGAGGACTGCTTGTATACAAAACTACTGCTTAAGAATGGATTTAGGAAAGACGCAAGGAAAAAAAGTAACAGAAGAAATAACCAACCTTTGGTGAATTTCTATATTCAACAAAAACAGGCGAAACCAAAATTGATGAGAAAATGAGAAACACAACAGCATAGTTGGCAACACAATGCAAACCATCTTTAATATCTGGCAGGTGATATGAAATAGGTGGCATTTATAGGCTACGATAAACCAATCTGCATGGCTGGTAAAGTATGGCTTGCAAGCTGGGATTGTGGGTGCTGATTTGCGGTGATGTGTATATAGGGCTAAAAGAAAATGATGCATTTGGTATCACCTGGAAAGATCTTAGGAGAGTTGACATTTATAGCTGACTTATGAAGCAAACGCTGCGAGAATACAGTGGGCTTTCCTTATATCACTTCCCATTTTATACAATTTCAATAGAGGTATGGCTCCTGGCATGGAACATGCTTCTTTGTATCTGCTATATATATATTGTAAACGTAATTACCTGAAAAAAAACCCAGAGGCTTCTCCCATCAATAAATCTTTAGAGGCAGTGTTTCAAAAGGATCACTGACATTTGTTAAAATAAAAGAATGTGTGCCCTTCGTTCTTCATACCTAGAAAACTTGCACATGGGTTTGAACAGATACGATTTTTATGCCACAAATATTCTGCAAACCTACTGCAGTATGGCAACACAATTGGGTATGTATAGTCTAATTTGCAAAAACAAATACACAAAATCACAGGCTTGTTAATCTTCATTTCATTTCAGTTGCTTAGTCCTGCTCCCAGGACAGCTTCACTAATAAGACTTAATATGATGCTTATGTTTTATTCTACATATTACACTGTCTTTTTACATCAGATCTCTCTCTCTCTCTCTCTCTCCCTCTCTCTCTCTCTCCCTCCCTCCCTCCCTCCCTCCCTCTCTCTTACTTTCAGCTTGTAGTAGAAACATACAGAAAGGCAGGAAAGAGAGAGCTATGCAGTATATGATTTTTTAAAAAACCCTAGCCTTATACTCATTTATTTGAATTCATGCAAAGAAAGAAAATGTCTGTACTGGCATCACAAAGCAGATCTAGTGCAGTGTTTTTCAAACTTGGCAAGTATTGGAGGTGTGGACTTCAATTCCCATTATTCACCAGTTAGTATGTTGGCTGGGGAATTGTGGGAGTTGAAGTCTTTCTGTACTGATGTTGAGCACACAGTTCAAAGATGTCTCCGTTCAAATATATGGATGTACAAAAGGCTAACCTAATCCTTTAATTTTAGGGAATGAATTCAATTCCATGATACTTTCTCTGTATGTGAGCATTCTGCATAGAAAGAAGAATTTGGGAAGGGGGAAACTGCTCTTATTTGTTGAGTGTGGTAGAAAAAAAAGTGCCCAGATATATGTTAGACCATATTTTTAATATAAATCCCTCTTCAGGATTCCAATATTTCAATCTAAAAATATTAGGAATAAACCAGTAATCTCTCTTCATAGTTTTTAAAAACATCTTTAATGAAAAACTAACATTGTGTTGTCTTTATATTCTATAATGGTAATTCAGAATAGAGTATTATTGTTTTGAATGGCTAAAGTAAGCTCTAAAGTAATCTTAATATGTCCTATGAATGATGTACTTGAAATTCTTTCTGTTGTTTTTCTATTTTTGTTGCCTTTTTGTTAGTTGCCTATAATGAAGACTTACATAGAAGACGCTGAAACTCAATGTGACAGCACTTGTATTGCATTTGTAATATTCTTAATTCAGTTCCTGGCATCTCCAGTTAAGAGCAACAGAGAGACACTATTTCCTTAAGCTATTAAAGACATCCTGCCAGTCAAAGGAAACAAGATGTTTTATTGATAACATAGAATGGCTTGGAGGGCCCAAAGAGTCAAAGCTCAATGATAAAAAACATGCTTGCTACCCACACCTCAGGACAGCTTCATTCAGACAAGCTGGCTATCAGTGGGCTGGACCAGAAAGCAGACAACTTACATAAAAATAGTTTTATATAGACTTCCATTGATAGTTGATTTGCATTCTCATGGTTTTTAATGAACTTCAAATAATGTCCTTTCTCCAGAGTAATACAATGGGAGAATAAAGTAATACAATGGGAGAATAAAGTAATACAATGGGAGAATAAAAGCCTGGAGACCAAAACATATGAAGAACAGTTGCAGGTGGGTTGCCCCAGGTTCGCACTGGTTCTATAGAACCGGTAGTAAAACTAGCGGGAAGCTCCGCCCACCGAATTAATTTCTGTGTGGAGTGATCTCATTTCTTCCTGGTTCTCTGCCATCTTTTCTTGTGTTTTTAATAATGTTTCCTGTATCATCGAAAACATACTTTGCATAGCATTTAAAGTCATTTCCGTTTTTTCTTTCTCCTTTTCTTTTCCTACCATACTATCTAGTGTTTTTTGTTGTAGTGGTGATGCCGCCACTGTTGTAGTATTTACCACTGTTTTTTTTCCCTATTTTCGTTATAGTAGACATTGTTGACATCTTTAATGCTCGAGAGAAATTTTCCCAGGCTAATATATAATTCTTAAACATTAATTTTCTATCCCCTGTTTCTTTAAATTTTTCAGCTAGGTTTACTTCTATTCTTATAAACTATCACACTTTAATCACACTTTAATCCCACAATGATTATTTGCTAAACAGCCAGCTTTGCTAAATCAATAATTAATTTAATATTCAAACAATTATCACCTCTTATTTTGTAATATCAATCAAAGAATCTTAGTTATATTTCATTCAATCCCCTTCCTCTTTTTCCAGATTCTATAAAATCACAACACAATCTATATTTAAAGCTTATAAATTAAGTAAATAAATGAATTATGAATTGTAAATTATACAGATTATAAATTGTAATGAGTATTTCTTCTATCACTTTAGAATTTCTGTTTACTTGCTATCTATACAATATATACAATATATACAATGTGCCCAAACTATTGGCAGATAGAGACTAAAGAAAAATTACCCCCGCCTTTTTTTTTGCTCGTACTTAGCGTTTTTAGTCCAGTCTCTTCAGTGGCTTAAATATGGCTACTCCTGCTTTCCGTTCAAATCCACGTTTCTCCCCTTCCGTCTTAGTCTTATCACTGCAGTCGTCAATGGCACCAATAGGCAACTTAGCGTTCTTTCAATTCGCCTTAACTCTCAGAGTTCTGTTATTTATTTATTTGTCTTTTTCTTTTGTACTTATTCCTCCACCGCTCAACTGCTTTTCAGAGTCTTAGAGTCCCTCGTTTCAATACAGCTTAGTCACTCCATGAGGTTATACTTCCTCTCGCTGCTGCTCTGTCCTGGCTTATGTGCTCCTCTCGTAAATCACCACCACGGGTTGAATCGTCAGATCGCGCCCCTTCTCCTCCACATTCCTCCTCGTCTCACCACTTCTGGGGATTCTCCGCTCTGCTCTGCCACTTGAAACCGCTTTCCACTGTTGGCTTCGTTCTAGACGACCGCCATCGCTCCTGTCTGCCCAAGGGGTGGACTTCTTCTCCAATAGATTCGAGGAGTTTGTCTTGTTTCCCCTCCAACGCTAGCGCTGCGTCCAGGGGCTTTAAGACTTCCCCTCTTGTTTCCAGATCTCTACGGGATCGGAAAAGCTCATAAAGAGCTTCTATTAAAGAATATTTGGGTTCCAGAGATGGCAGTTGCCGTTTCTTCACCCCGCTCATGATGTCGTCACTGCCGGAAGCCGGCACTGGATTTCTTAATAGGTTACTATGATCAATCAACAACCTTATTAATAATTCTCTAATACCAATTTCAAACGTAGATGTTGAAGCAGGAGCAATATCCATATATTTGCCTTCAGCTCCATATTGTCTGGCTAAAGTGAATATGCTTTAATTTCCACAGAGAACAGAAACAGGCAGGTTGCTTGTCAAGATGAAACCTATGACTTGTTGGCTGTGCTTATGATAAGTTTAAGGCCATAGAGTGGAAAGAGTTGACTTCACTGCACCACAAATGCAGAAGGAAAATTATATTAGCCAAAGAGGGCTTTTCCAGTGGGTGCATTCTGATTCTGCATTTTGATTCCGTAACTCCCTTCCAAGCTTTCTCATCAATAATCTGTCAGAATTGTAATAGAAACGATGACATAAGCTAGGAGGCACATTTTTCTCATAGAGGAAAACTTTCTCATGGGAAACTGGGACTGAAATGCTGGCAAGGAAGACAAAAGAATTGATAGACATGAATGGAGAAAAGAATGGGAACAGGATGATAGCGGGTGATTTAAAATGGATTAAAGTTTTTTTTTTTAAGTAATTTTATTAAACATAATTAAAAAGGTAAAACTGATACCCTGTTTCTCCTAAAATAAGAGATCCCCTGATAATAAGCCCAATCGGGCTTTTGAGTGTATGCGCTAAAAAAGCCCCCCTGAAAATAAGCCCTCCCCGAAAATAAACCCACCCCAAAAATATTTAAATGCATGCGCAGCCAGTCCCCGCCATTTCCTCTGGTTAGGTTTAGGGAGACAGAGCTGGAAATTAGGTAAGATGGCAAGAGGATCCCCATCTTGCTCCACATGTTCCAAAATAATAAGACATCCCCGAAAATAAGGCCAAGCACTTATTTCGACATTCAAAAAAATATAAGACAGGGTCTTATTTTCGGGAAAACACGGTACACATTATGAAAAATAAAAGAATAAAGAAAACAGGGGAAATACAGAAAATAAAAAAATAGAAAATAATGATATAGTAAAGAAACAAAATATATAAAAAACTGATTTTTCTCCTTCACCACCACAAGTGATCGCCATTATGGCAAATGGGAAGGATTTGTTGATACAAAACATATAGCTAGCAAGGCTGCCTACCCCTGGCTTAAATCTTCATACTTCTAACTCTAGAAAGATGCATTTCAATCTTCTTCTTCTTTTATTTATTTATTTATTTATTTATTTATTTATTTATTTATTTATTCAAATTTCTATACCGCCCTTCTCCTTTCGGACTCAGGGCGGTGAACAGCCAAGATAAAAACATCTATACAAAACATCACAGTTTAAAAATAAAGTTAAAATAATTTATAATTTGGCCCATAATTTAAAACTTGTCAATTAAAATCAATATTAAAATTTTAAAAACTAACCCTAAAATCAAGACAGACCGGCTAACTGGAAAAAATGAGTTTTTAGGGCCCGACGAAAAATCCGAAGGTCGGAGATCACTCGTATCTCTGGGGGTAGATTGTTCCATAGGGTAGGTGCCACCACAGAGAAGGCTCTCCTCCTGGGGGTCGTCAGCCGGCATTGTCTGGCCGACGGCACCCTGAGGAGGCCCTCTCTGTGGGAGCGAACCGGCCAGTGGGAGGCTATTGGTGGCAGAAGGCGGTCCCGTAAGTACCCTGGCCCTAAGCCATGGAGCGCTTTAAAGGTGATCACCAACACCTTGAAGCGCACCCGGAAGTCCACCGGAAGCCAATGCAGCTCGCGCAGGAGAGGAGTCACATGGCAGCGCCCCGTCGCTCCCATAATCCCCCGCGCAGCCGCATTCTGCACCAGTTGGAGCCTCCGGGTGTACCCCAAGGGGAGCCCCATGTAGAGAGCGTTACAATAGTCCAGACGAGAAGTGACGAGTGCTTGAGTGACCGTGCGTAGGGAGTCCCGGTCCAGAAAGGGGCGCAACTGGCGTATCAGGCGAACCTGACAAAAAGCCCCCCTGGCCACGGCTGTCATATGCCCTTCTAAAGACAGCCGCGCATCCAGGAGGACACCCAAGTTGCGGGCCCTCTCCGTGGGGGCCAATGATTCACTCCCAATAACCAGCGATGGCGTCAGCTGGCTATACCGGGACGCCGGCAGCCACAGCCACTCGGTCTTGGAAGGGTTGAGTCGAAGCCTGTTTCTCCCCATCCAGACCCGCACGGCCTCCAGGCACTGGGACATCACTTCCAAGGCATCATTGGGATGGTCTGGGGTGGAAATGTACAGCTGAGTATCATCAGCGTACTGATGGAACTCCACCCCAAAACCACGGATGATCTCACCCAGCGGCTTCACATAAATGTTGAACAGGAGGGGCGAGAGGACCGACCCTTGTGGCACCCCACAAATAAGGCGCCTTGGGGTCGACCGCTGCCCCCCTGTCAACACGGATTGCGACCGGTCGGAGAGATAGGAGGAGAACCACCGCAAAACGGTGCCCCCCACTCCCAGTCCCTCCAGCCGGCGCAACATGATACCATGGTCGATGGTATCAAAAGCCGCTGAGAGGTCTAATAGGACCAGGATAGAGGAAGAACCCCTATCCCGGGCCCTCCAGAGATCATCCACCAACGCGACCAATGCCGTTTCCGTGCTGTACCCAGGTCTGAAGCCGGACTGGAGCGGATCCAGATAGACAGCTTCATCCAGGTACTGGGGAAGCTGTCACGCCACCACACTCTCAACAACCTTCGCAATAAAGCGAAGGTTGGAGACTGGACGATAGTTAGCCAAAACAGCCGGATCCAGGGATGGCTTCTTGAGGAGAGGCCTCACCACCGCCTCTTTCAAGGCAGGCGGCAGGACACCCTCACTCAAAGAAGCGTTAATAATCCCCTGGAGCCAGCCTCGCGTAACCTCCCAGGAAGCCAGCACCAACCAGGAGGGACATGGGTCCAATAAACATGTGGTTGCGTTCATCCGCCCCAAGATCCTGTCCACGTCCTCGGGAGCCACAGGGTCGAACTCCTCCCAGATAACACTCTCAAGGCCTGCCTCAGTCATCTCGTCTGAACTAACCCAGTCGGCGGCCAAGTCTTCCCGAATCTGAGTTATTTTATCATCCAGATACTGTACAAAATCCTCAGCTCGGCCCTGCAAGGGGTCCTCCCGCGCTCCCAGATGGAGGAGGGAGCGGGTCACCCTAAACAGGGCGGCTGGGCGGTTATCTGATGACGCGATAAGAGCGGCAAAATAACTAGATTTCGCCGCTTTTATCGCCACTAGGTAGGTCTTAATATGAGACCTTACCAGTGTCAAGTCAGACTCGGAACGACTGGCCCTCCAACCGCTCTCTAGGCGTCTTTTCCGGCGCTTCATCTCCCTCAGCTCCTCAGAGAACCAAGGAGCTAAGTGAGTTCGGTGCCGGGTCAGAGGCCGCAAAGGCACGACCCGGTCCAAAGCCCCGGCAGCCGCACTATCCCAGGCGGCCACCAGGTCATCAGCCGAGTCGTGAGCTAGAGTCTCAGGAAATGGCCCAAGCTCCATCTGGAACCTATCAGGGTCCATCAGGCGCCTGGGGCGGAACCACCTGGTCGGTTCCACCTCCCTGCGACGGGGTACGGCGGTCAGAAAGTCTAGTCGAAGGAGCGAGTGGTCAGACCATGACAAGGGTTCAATATCTACATCCCCTATATCAAGGCCACTCAACCACTGACCAGAGATAAAAACTAAGTCCAGAGTGTGTCCCCCCATATGAGTAGGGCCGTGAATTACTTGGGTCAGGTCCATGGCCGTCATGGAAGCCATGAACTCCCGAGCTACCTCAGATGTCTCACCGATGGATGGCAGGTTGAAATCCCCCATGACCACAAGTCTGGGGGTATCAGCCGCCACCTCGGCTATAACATTGAGGAGTTCGGGCAGGGTCGTTGCCACGTGGCAGGGAGCCAGGTACGTGATCAACAGACCCATCTGCACCCCACGACCCCACTTCACAAAAAGGGACTCACATCCGGCTATCTGAGGTACAGTGGTCTCCCTCGGATCAAGACCCTCTTTTAAAATGACCGCCACCCCCCCCGCCCCTGCCCTGAGCTCTCGGCTGATGAAATGCACGGAAGCCTGGTGGGCACATCTCCACGAGGGGAACTCCCCCCTCATGGCCCAACCAGGTCTCCGTGATACCTGCCAGGTCCGCTCCCCCCTCCTGAATAAGATCACAAATGAGGGGGGCTTTATTTACTACGGACCTGGCATTACATAACATCAGCCGGAGACTCGGGCGCTGAGACTCTAAGCAGCCTGGGGAATGGGAAGAGCTAAGGGGACCGGGGCACGCAATCGCTCGGAGATAGCGAGCACGTGCCCCCACCACATGATATGGCCCCCTGCTCCCGCCATACCTGCCCCTCCCACTCAGCGTGTTAATAGAGAAGCCCTCACTAGAGGGCATTCTAACAGTCCCCTTTCCCCCAGAGTCCGTACCCCCTACGGCACCATTAATAGCAGCCGGACTGGTCTCCAACCCCCGTGGGTTTTCCCCCAAACCCACATAACCTCCCCCACCCTCAGAACCCCTTAAAAGTCTAATTAAAAAAGTCTTTAAAAAACCCCTCAATCCCCTTTTTGCGACATGCCACCTCTCGGGGTCCCGAGATCCGTCATTAAGGTGGGCCCTCGATAACATAGAGGGCCAGGCCTGCGAGAGGGGGGAATCTCGCAGCACAAGAAGCTTTGCCCTAGAATACATTTTAACACTAGAGTGATAATACAAGTTTGGCAAATACAAGATAATACAAGTTTGGCCTAGACATGGCCTAGGGGTCGATAATGATGGTTTCAAATGTCCAGGAAGCAAGACTAAGATGATCGGAAGAGTCACCATTACCCTCTCACGGTAATGGGTAGGAGTCCTCACGTTCAGTCCAGTTGAGGGGAACTATCCAGCCACCCTCTCACGGTGGTTTTAATGACCCCATAATCCCTTGAGGGGTGGAGTCTGGGCAACTTAATGGAGCTGAGTACTTACAGGCTGGCTGCCCTTCCTGTCACCAATGAGGAGTTTAGTTCAGCAGATATAGCCTCATTGTGCCCAAAGATGCACTTTCAATGCCATATGGAAATAGAGACCTCAGTAGAGATTCAGAAATTTATTGAGGTTCCCTATTTGTAACTTAAATTCCTATCTAAGAGTATCTGGCATCTTTCCTCGAAATGTGCTGAACTGCTAATCTCCTTGGATTAGGATATATTGGAATTATAACTGAATACATCTGAACAGCATCAAATTGAGGAAGATTGGATAAAACCAGATGATAACTTGGAGTCCTCACAGGGTGATATGATAGATTTCAGAACCAGTTATGGAATCTCATGTTTCCATTGGGTAAGGTAACAGAAATATCCTAGATGTAGAAAAACATTAAGAACACTAGATGTATCATTTGTTAACTCAGTGGGATATTCCTTTTGTGATACAGGAGACAAATCTTCAGCATGAGAAGTTTGAAAATGATAGAATGGATAGGGGTAATATTTTGTGGGCTCATTTTTAAAACAGTTACAACAAAATGGTCAATAGAAATGATTATGTTTGAATACAGTATATAATTGTCTGCAGATTTGTCAGTAAGATTTTCATTTTAATTACAATTTCCGGTGCAGCTGTTCCAACTCATCTTCCATCATCTTGTAGTTGAGAGGGCATCTAATTAGCGCTGTATAGCATATTGTGGTCAATTAAAAAATGCTATAAAAAGAGTTTAGCAAAAGCAAACTACTGTATGCCTTTCACCTTGTTTTCTTTAAAGGAAATTTTACACAGAATTTTTCAACACATGTTTTCTTTCTGCTACTTATGAAAAACCCCAATGATTATTACATTTTTATTAAAAAAAATAGTCTGAAGATGTTTGATATCTTTCTGATTGCTGAGCCTGTTAAGATCTTCTTGAAATAATAAATTGGTTTAATTCCTCGAGCCAAAGAGAACTGGTAGCATCTTAAGTATTATCCATATTTCTTGCATTGATGTGCCTATAGATAGTATAAAAAGAACCCCCCCCCCAAAAAAAAGAAGTTTTAAATGTACCAAGCTAAGGTTTACTTAATTAGAGCCTTGAGGCAATAAAGGGAGCCTTTTTTAAATTCTGTGAATCTTAATATGCTAAATAATGCAAAGCTTCAACTCTTCAAGCATAAGACACACATCTGGCCGCTTAACATTTAAATTACAGGGGGAAAAATCCCTTCTAATTCTGTGGTAAATGTTTTGAAGAGAAGGATGGCAAATGTATCACAACCAAATTTAATTTCATTTTTAGATTTTCATCGTGTTTAATTGCGCAGCATTTTGCCAGCCTCCCCTTCTTTTATTTATGACACGTTTTCTTTTTTTCCTTCTGTTTTTTTTATTGATCTTTAATTTAAGCAACTCTTCACTGTTTATGGCTGTTGAAGAATTACACTGCATTCTACTAGGAAATCTATCCAGAGTTAAAAGTAATGAGCTCAGTGATACAGAAAATAAAGGAAAGAATACAAGCTTAAAAAAAAAGGCCCTCCACAAATTAAAGTCACCCAACTCACAAGAAAATGATTAAACAATGCTATTACATTTATTTTCATTTCAGCTTTTCACATGGATGCTTTCATCCTTCTTATCCTTTCATTTCCATCAGAGTATTATGTGCTATACAGCTTCCTAGGCAAGAGCACATCAGCAAAAATGCATACCATGCATTCAGTGGTGGGATTCAGCCAGTTCGCACCACTTTGGGAGAACTGGTTGTTAACTTTCTGAGCAGTTTGGCAAACTGGTTTTTGGAAGAAATCATTAGGGCAGAGAACCGGATGTTAAATTATTTGAATCCCACCACTGCATGCATTCATACATGGAAAAGCAGCCAGTGGTACTTTAGTTGAAATAATCCCTATGGGGTCAAGGATGACATGGAAAACTTCCTTTCTTAATCAGAAGACAGGAACTTGGTCTACTGAAGTGCTTTTTCTCCTCTGAAATGAAGAAAACAGATTTCTGTGAAACTTCATTGTAATGGGCACAAATACAAAAACAACATCAACATGTCAATTTACATCATTTGAGTAATGATAACATTTTGTAACACACATTAACAAAATGTTAATCCTTCCCTGGGCATAGAGTGCTGCTTAGAAATTATTTTCCTCTCCTCAAATCTTCAATTTTTATTAGTTTATTATGTACCATCAAATCAACGTCAGCTCTTAGAGATCAAGTAGCTAAATGGGGTTTTTTTCCTATGGTAATCTCTCCCCAACTTAATCGCTCAGGTCTTCCCACAAAGGATCACTGCTGTAATTAAGAGTCACCTTGTGGTGAGACGGATGGCAAATACATTTAATAAATAAATAAACAAATAAAATTAAGACCTTCCATCTTAACTGTTGGTCATCTTCTTTTCTTTCTTTCAATTATTCCTGGCATCATAAACCTCTCAAGTGAGTTAGGTCTTTGAATAATGTGTCCAAAATATGATGACTTTTTAAAGGTCCTTTATGCCTCAAGTAAGATATGTTGATTTGTTCAAAGACCCATTTGTTTTCTTGGATACCTGTGTTGTTCTTAGAAATCATGTCTAACACCCAAGTTTGAAAAGATCAATATTTTTTCTGTCCTGCCTCAGAATCAAGTTGCTTTCATTGTATGTCACAGGGATGATCATTGTCTGCAAGTTTCTGATCTTTGTACACATCCTGGCATCTGAATATCTTTTTCAAGGACTTCACTGGGAATATTCCTTGAGCAGAAAATATTCATTTTCAGGTATCAGAGTAATGTCATTGACATAGTCATCAGTTATTGGTGTTTTTACCTTCAATTTTAAAACCGCATTCGTCTTCTTTCAATTCATCTTCTCTCAATATATAATCTGCATAAAGATTGAATAAATAAGGAGAAAGTATATACCGTATTTTTCAGAGTATAAGACGCTCCAGACTATAAGAAAAATGGTGACACTCCACACCAAAGAAAAAGAAATCTGCCTCTGCCTCTGCCTCCCAGCAATTTTGCCTCCTTGCAGCAAACAGCAAATAGCCTGCTTTACTTTCATTTTTGTTTTCAGCATAGCTTGATTAGCACAAGAAAAAAAATCTGCTCCCAGCAATTTACCTACTTGCAGCAAGCAGCAGAGGCCCGCACAGCAATAGGCAATGGCAATCCCTGCAGCCTGAAACAGCTGAGAGTCGGGAGGCCGATCCAAGGGACAATCAATTTGTGCTAATTAGGCTGTGCTGAAGCTGAAATAGGCTGTTTCTTCTTGCTGCTTGCTGCAAGGAGGTAAATTGCTGGGAAGCAGAGGCCAAAGGATGGGGGCCAGTGGGTGGGCAGGGCTACATTTGGTGTATAAGATGCACCCAAATTTTCACCCCCTTTTAGGAGGGGAAAAGGTGTGTTTTATAATCCGAAAAATACGGTAGCCTTCTGTCATTGCTTTCCAACCTGGAACCAATCCCATTTTGTTCTATCTGGATTGTGGTTTCCTAACCTGTGTCTAATTCTTGCATGAGGAAAATGAAATGTTCTGGAATTGCCATTTTTCTAAGGATGTTCAACACAATCAAAGGCCATTTAGCACCTACTGACTTTTTTAAAAAAATATTCTTTGTCTTTCTCACTTATCCAGGATGCATCATCAATAACATCTCATGCTTTATGGTCATTTATAAAGCCAGTTAGAACAATTGGCATCCATATAGGGTATTAATCTGCATTGCATAAGCCTAAGCATTATTTTTCTAGCATATGAAGTTAAGAATATTATGCAATGGTTTTCACTATTAAAACACTATTAAGTCTACATCCTTTAGTATTGATCTTTGGTCTTTTACAATCTGTTGGTCACCATGTCATTCTCCAATTTTGCTGGTATATCTTGATCATAACTAATTCTTTCTCTGTTGTTCATATATCTATAAATATTCCATCAATTCTTATTGCCTTCTGACTTGGTAATAACCAGAGTGGTGATCTCAGCTTCTGTACTAGATGTGCATCTAATTAAATGATATTCTCTTGGAAGTTGACATTTCTACTTACAGAATTTCAGCATATTCTTTCCATTTTTGTTTGATCTTCTTGAAATCAGGTACTATCTATTCATTGTTTTTCTTTTGTGTCATTTCAAATTTGGAACCCTCCTTTTGAGTATGGGAATCTTTTGGAAGACTTTTCTTTTTTAAAAAACATGAGTCTTTTCATCTCTCATATTTTTGTAGATGTTGTAGTATTACTAATTGTCTCTTCTAATAGTTATCTGAATAATTCATTAAGATCCTTTCTGAGATTTTTGTCTTTCTTGGTTTTGGATTTTATTCTCTTCTAAGTAATTTCCACTGTTAGTTCTGACATCCAGTTTGCTTTCTTCTGTTTCTTCATGTTTGGCACCCTCTTTTCACATTCATATTTAACTATTTATTCAAGTTTATTCCATAATTCCTCTGCTTTCCAAACAATGAAGTTCAGGACTTCAAAGCAATTTCTCATGTACTATTTAAAAATGGAAGCCTATGCTCAAGATTACATCATGGAAAACAGTTGGATTTCCCCCCCCCCCTATTTTGCTTTAACTTGACTTGGAACTTGCATATCTGCAGCTTGAGATCCCCATATATGAGGTTGATAGATTAATAGATAGAAAAAAATGTACTTGCATATTGACAATCATTCATCATTGTGTAATGATAGTCTTGGCTAATTCTTTAACCTATGCCCTCCTTGCTATAGCAAGTCAATCATAATATTAAAATTATAACTATAAAATCTGTGCCTTCAGCCTCAAATTTATCCTGAAACTTACCTGACAAAGGCTTAAAATATATTTTATTCCTGGTACTCTCTGCAATGCCATTATTCTACTAACACATTCATATTATGAATATTAAATTAAATTACATTAATCATTAAAATATGACTACATCTGTGGAAAAAAATAATTTATAGTGTTTTTCTTTTTAACATTGGATTATTTCCATCAACATTAGTTAAACAGTGGTAGAGAGGCAGTATATCAAATAATAGATTAATTGCCTGATGCATGCCTTTAAGAATAAAATTCCATAACCTGCTGTCCAGACCCACTGAGCCATTTTTTGTGGTCTCTGGAACCCAGAGAGTTTCAGTGATGCCAAGAAAAAATAGCATGTTTCTGCACTGTTTTCTCTTTTAAGGAAAACAATGAGAAAGGGGGGGGAGGCATAACTCTTTTGGGGGGACTTAAGAGATCCAAAGTGACGGGCATGTCCATGCCTTCTTGGCAACAGTGCCAAAGTGATTGCCACTGCCTTGTGGGAATGTTTTATAGAGCCTTATTGAAATTGGGTGTTAAGTTACTGAAGATTAACCTAGAAGGTGTTTTTTAATTCAGTGATTTTTTTTCCCCATTCATCTAAACATTTTAGATTTAGATATGTAAAGGACTGAAGTATAGTTGATTTCAATGAAACGTAATTGTGCTTAATTTTGGCTGAGCCAAGTACATTACTATTTACTTAAAACAAACAAGCAAAGCAAAGCACCATTGTTGGAAGAAAAGTCTTCATAGGATACATTTAGAGGAAGAATAATTTTTAGAGCCATCCAGGAGACTTCTATATCTCAGCCGAATTGCTGCCATTTCTGCTCTTTTGTTTGCGTGAAGAGCAAAGCAGTGACATTGAATTTGATGCTGATCAGAGCATTGTGCTGCGTGCAATTAAGTTATTAATGTGTTGTTATTAAAGGGCACGAAATGTTTCTGCCCATGCAGTCACTGTGAGAAAGAAAATGTTTCCTGGAGCCACACCCTCCTGTCTCTGATTTGAATGGGTTTTGAGTCATGTGCATGATCCAACAAAGCCCAGTGAATGATGTTCATGTATATAGTAATCCATTTAATGCCTTTCTGTGTTGCACCTTCAGCATAACAATACAGATGCTTACGCAATGTGTGCCTTCAGTATCTGCACTTTGCAGGTGAATCTGTTTCGAAATCACAAAGGCTTTTCACACTGCCACTGCCTAAGTTGCAGGGCCTATTACTGGGATGGGTATTAGAAAACCTTAGGGGAACAGGCAAGGGGGAAAAAAAAGATGCATCCGTTTTATGCTTATATTTTAGAAATATAATAATAATAGCACAACACCTAGAAATAATAGCATGACAAAGTAACAACAGTGGCTCATTGGAATATCTGCAAGAAATATCATTTGCCTGCAAGCAAGACAGGTGGGACCACAAAATAGAAAAAGTAATAGAAAACGAAGAAGCTAAAATGCTTTGGGACTACGGAACTCAAACAGGCAGTCACCTGCCACATAAAACCCCAGACCTAAACAACTGTTGGTGAGAAAGACGAAAAAGTCTGGATATTGGATGTGGCAGTACCTGGCGACAGCAGACTAGAAGAGAAAGAACAGGAAGAAATTGCAAAATACGAAGACCTGCAAATTAAAGGTAGAATGATTGTGGCAAAAGAAAACAAAGGCAGTACCAATAGTAATACGTGCCTTGGATGCAATCCAATCTCAAAGCATCGGGAGCACCACTTGAACACCATTGGCACTGCAATGGTGCTAATGCCCTTGGCATTACAATGGTGCCAGTCAATTGCAAAAGGCAGTTTTACTAGGAACGGCTTACATCCTGCAAGGATATCTTTAGCACCATCAAAGAACATCTGCCTATCCCAGGTCCTTGGGAAGGATAAGACTCCCAAATCTAGTCTAAATATGAGGCTGACAGTATGACAAACCATAATAACAATAACAACAAAACAACAACAATAATAATAAAGATGAGAAGGTGAAGATCTTATGGGACTTTTGAATACAGACAGATTGTTGTGACCTAGGCTCACTTAGTCATTACAAGACACAATTAGTCCCAAACAAACCTATTTTATTATAACAGCTGAGAATTACTTCATTCCCAGCTTAGTCCAAATTAATTCCAAAATAACTCCTTCAGAAAAAGTCCTTCGGGCTTATCACAAACCTTTAATTTCTTTGGCACCCTGCCAAAGGCCTTTTTGGCAAAGCCCCATGAAGTTCAGAAACAAGAGATGCTGACTGGAAACAGATTTAGCAATGTTTGCTTTCCTACAAACAGCCCAAGAGCCTTTGATGCTCTTTTAAGCCTTATGGGAGGGGCCAAACATCTCCTGGCTTACTCCTGGCTTACTCCTTTTAGCTGCTTTTGCCTTCTGGCAGCTCTGTGCATGCGTGCACTAGGACAGGCTCCTCCTGTTCTTCTGCCTCTCTGCTGTCCGACTCTAGAGGCTCTGGAGTCCACGCATCACTCCCAGATGGCCCTGGCCCCATCTCTGCCTCTGATGCAGAGCCCTCATCCGGGCCTTCCCCAGACTCCAGGACTGGGCCATGTTCCTCCCCAGCCTCCTCACTGTCCGACTCCGCTGCTAGCTCCACAGGCTGCTGGCGTACCACAACACAGATTGTCATTTAGAACACAACACATCAGATATCACAGTTGTTAAAAACTGAAGGTTACAATATTGCTGTACCAAGAGATGCCAGAATCGAAGAAAAAGAACTAAAAAAAATAACAAAATATCGCGACCTGGCCATCGCAACTACTCAATTAAGGATGAAACATGTGACAGTGATACCCATTGTCATCAGGGCACTTGGCACCATGTCCAAGAATTTTACAAAATACATCAAGAAATTACAGCTTCCTGCAATAACACCAGTGGAACTGCAAAAAACTGTGCTACTTGGAACATCATACATTTTAAGAAGACCCTTGGTTGATACATAGGATGCTGGCAGCAACCTCTATCAACCATCAGTGCCAGTCAATAATATTTATGATATATTTTTAAATGTTCAGTTGACTGAGTTTCATGTTTAATTAATAAAAGAGAATAATAATAATATACACCCATGGAAGACATGCTACATCAAATTTTATTCAAGTGACAAATACAAGAATGGCAGGGGTGGAATAATACTTATTAGACATGGGTAACACTGTAGAGGAGAGCTGAAGTTGCAAACATAATACTACCAAACAAGATTTTTCTCAGCTGTACTGTCTTTACTCATTCTATTTACTCTTGTTTCCAGGTGCATTCAGATAATTTATACAAAGTTTCTCAGATAGCAAATGTAATTCCATGTTTACATAAATCCATTTGATAATTTCTGCTCTGAAGCAAAATTGACCAGGTAACAAAGTCAAACCACCAGGAACTTATTCCCTAATGGTTTAGATCAGGGGTGTCAAACTCATCTTATCATCGTCACGTGGCATACATGTGGCGTATAGTGACTTTTTTCCCATTCACTAAACCGGGCATTGGTGCGGTCCACACACAACGCATCTGGCCTATGGGCCACGAGTTTGACACTTCTAGTTTAGATAGTCTTAGGGCAATTGTAGCCTAAAATGGTGGCACACTGGTTAGAATGCAGTATTGCAGGCAAACTCTGCCCACATACCAGGAATTTGATGCTGACCTGGCTGAAGGTTGACTCATCCTTCCAAGGTCAGTAAAATGAGGATCCAGATTATACCACTCCAGCACTGTGGAGTGGTATACAAATCTAAGTGGTATTGCTATTGCTAACTGTAACATTGGGGAATCCTTGGTGCTCTCAGTGCTTGTGAGTGAGGGATTTGCTCCCTGTTTATATACAGTAGTTTGCACTACCAGACTGTGTATAAACAGACAGCAACCCATATGAGCACTGATGATATTACTTAGACAGGTAATTAAACAGCTGCAAGCAAATAACCAAGTTGAAAGAACACAAAGGACTCCAAAGTACAACCCTGAGCTACATATATTCTCTTCTACTGAAATGTAACATTGATGAATTCAGCACTCTTGCAAGATCTAAGATGAAAGTGTGGGAATCAATGCTAATGAAATTTCCTTGGTAGTTATCAGTTAAAATCCTACATGTTGCAGAACGAACAAGATTGTTTTTGAACAAATATAGTCGTTCTAAAAATAGGCAATTTGAGTAAGAGTCCTAAAATCTCCTGCTTACTATTTTCAGCTATTTCAGGAATGTTATTTATGAATGTTAATTTTAGATGAAGAAGAACGATCCAAATGATGTGGTTGTGCAAAGCGGTTCTAAGATCAGACTTGATGCTGACGATGGAGTATTACGGTCTTATCAGGAGGAATTGGAGAAACATAGATTCTCTGTGTGGTGAGCAAACCTATGTATGGCGGTTTATTTTTTGTTTGTTTGTTCGTGGAGAACTATGTAAAATGTGTTTGGGATGGTGAGAAATACGGGCAAAACTTTCTAAGGCAACGTGACAGTTGAAACAAGTGGTGATTTAGTACCAGAGCTGTTCATCATTTCAAGAATCAGAAAATACATTTCATTTCTCCTGTTGCTGGAAGTGATGCCGTTTGAATAAGCCATAAAAATGAGTTCCTGGCCATTTGTGGTTATTAAAGGCCCTTGGGCACTTCTTTGAAAAGGGTAGCTGCTAGAGTAACAGTTCTAACCACAATATTCTTGCCAAATCCGAATTTTATAATCTGCCTGTTTCAGTTTTGCCTGGGGTTTTCAGATAAAACTTCCTGCCTCCTCCATTCTCTCCTTCATCTTCACCCAAAAGTGTTTCCATCACCTATTAAGAAATCGTCATAAGCCATTCAAAATAGATAGTCACTGCAAAAGTAATTTTCACTTTACTTTGAAAAGAGGAGAAGGGCACAAAAACTATGTAATGCTTCTGCAATGTAACAACATTTGTATATTTAAATTGTTCGATATCATCCTGTTTGTGCCCACTCTCCTAAAACCCCAGCCCCTGTTTCCTAGGTGAGCACTGCTGATGTGTGTGGGCTGGAATATTTCTAACAGCCTCCACTGGTACTATGTGGCTCACTTAAGAGCAAGATTAAAGTTGTCTTCAGAATCTAATCGGGGTGGGCTTCAAAAATTTTAGCAAGGTGTTCTCTGTCCAGTTGCTGGGTGGGCGTGGCCATGGTGGGTGTGGCCTAGTCAGGTGCCCTCCTGAACCATGGTGCCTTCCTGCACCATGGGAGGGGGGCATTTTTGCCCTCCCTGGGCTCCAGAGGCTTTCTTCGAGCCTCTGGGAGGGCAAAAGTGGTCTCCCCAGGCTCTGGAGGCCCTCCGGAGGCCCTCTTCTGGAGGCCCTCTTCTGGTAGGCCCATTTTTCACCCTCCCCGAGCCTCCGCACACACCCTGCACTTACCTGCATCCAAAACAGGCCACATGGGGATTCCTGGGAGGGGAGGGCAGGGGTGGGCAGGGCCAACCAGGAGTGGGATTTGGGGGTTCACTGAACTGCACAGAATCTTAGCTAGAGGTTCTCCCAAACCACTGCGAACCCCCAGCAGCCCAACCCTGAATCTAATACTAAATTAATGATGGAGGGTAGGGGAATCTTAATGAAAGAAGGATTTTATTGGGATTGTTTTGTTCTTTTTTTTTTAATGTTGTCATTTACTTTGTTCAGCCATAATTCTCCTTCTTACCTCCAATCTTGGCTCAGACTGACCCAATTCTCCCATTTGTCCAAATGAGAGTTACAGACGAAATGTAGTATGTATTTTCATGGGAGTGGATTAGTACAATCTAATGCAAAGGTGTACAATTTATGGACCATATGCTCCCCTCTCCTAAAAGTTTTAAGAAGGGTCTCCAAAGTTGGAGCTGATTATTTACAACAGCAACAAAGAAAACAAAGACCTTCCTAATTTTCTTCTCCGACTTACAGTTTTAATTCTCCTTTTAATCGCTGTGGATATTGTTCATTGCTTTCTTCAGAGTTACTTCTTCCTTTTTTGCCCATTAGGCTCTCAATTCAAGTTACGAAAATATATGGTCGTAGACCAAAGCTAGACAAAATTAAGAATATGAATTACAAATACCCATTAAAAGAGACTATTTGCAACTGAGATTTTATATATCAGTAATATATATATTGATATATATATATATATATATATATGCGATATTTTGCAATCAGGGTTTTTTCCTATGTTGAAAGATGTTAAAATGGCCATGGTGGGATGAAATCTCTATTCATCGCTTTCAGGCCTGACAGACATTTTATGTTGTTTCTTCTGAGACTTATGGGAGACTGGGATAGCACTATTTCGGCCTTCTTGGACCTCTTCAGCCAGACACACCCATATTTTATGACTCCTCCCTGTAGAGGTCAAATATTTATTTCTTTTAATTCATAGGTATAAATGTGCGATATTTTGCAATCAGGGTTTTTTCCTATGTTGAAAGATGTTAAAATGGCCTTTCAACATAGGAAAAAACCCTGATTGCAAAATATCGCACATTTATACCTATGAATTAAAAGAAATAAATATTTGACCTCTACAGGGAGGAGTCATAAAATATGGGTGTGTCTGGCTGAAGAGGTCCAAGAAGGCCGAAATAGTGCTATCCCAGTCTCCCATAAGTCTCAGAAGAAACAACATAAAATGTCTGTCAGGCCTGAAAGCGATGAATAGAGATTTCATCCCACCATGGCCATTTTAACATCTTTCAACATAGAAAAAACCCTGATTGCAAAATATCGCACATTTATACCTATGAATTAAAAGAATATATATATATATATATATATATATATATATATATATATATATATATATATATATATATATATACATACACATACATACTGTAATATATATACTGTAATATATACATACACACACGTATGCATATACACATACACATACACATACACAAACACAGACATCTATCTATCTATCTATCTATCTATCTATCTATCTATCTATCTATCTATCTATCTATCTACACATACACATACATACACATTCACACACACACACACATCTATATCTATCTATCTATCTATCTATCTATCTATCTATCTATCTATCTATCTATCCCCCCCCAGGCCTAGTGACTTCTGATTTTCATTGCAATGACATAACATTTGGGCACCATTTTGGAAACCTGCCAGTCCAACCATTTAGAAGGTAATATACAATTGCTATATGAGATTGATCTAAAGAGTCTCTACTGCTACCCTTAGTAGATGGTCAATAGAGCATTTCAAAAGTTCAGGCTCTCATTCACAAGTTTCATACCACTCCATGGTTAGGAATCATTGCTGATAGTGACCCCTTTAGCTGTCTTCTTTTCTAGTGGTGTTTCATTCCATCAGGTGGATGCCAGAGCATCCTAGCAAAGAGGGGCCTGCATTAAAGATGCTGAGCTTGTCATCTGGAAAGCTTACAGCTCGGGTTTGAGACCTGAGCTCTGCATGATGGAGGAAGTTCCCATTACTTGCTCCAGCTCTTGCCCACCTAGTAGTTCAAAAGCATGCAAAAAGGTACTCATGCTAAAGTACCTCTTCTGTGAGAAGATACCATTTCGCTAGGAAGATAACAACATTCATGTGCCTCAGGATATAGACATGCTGGGCACATGACTACAGGAATATCTTCAGACCATGTTGGCTCCCTCAGTTTAGAAATGGAGATGAGCATCGCTCCCTAGAGTTGGACACAACTGGACAAGGGAAACCTTTACTTTTACCTAGCATCTTACATTTTCCTCTTTTGGTGGGGAACTCCAGTAAAAGGAGACTTTCACTGAAAGAAGGACAAGCATACATTGAAGAAGTATACCTTTTCTCTCTTCCTCCCTCCCTCCCTCCCTCCCTCCCTTCCTTCCTTCCTTCCTTCCTTCCTTCCTTCCTTCCTTCCTTCCTTCCTTCTTTCCTTCCTTCCTTCCTTCCTTTCTTTTTAAAAAAAGAGGGGGTAAATTTTCAAAAAAGAATGTAAATAATAATAGCTGTTTACTGATTTGCATGGTCGTAGTTTAAATAAGTTATTTTTAAAATAATAAAAGATAAAATATATAGTCTGCCCATACTCTTCTTGCTTACTTGTGGAGCAGAAGATCACCAGTACTATCTCTGTCATCCTTGAGTAATAAAGAGAAAGCTGTCAATTAACAAACTAATACTTTAGATCTTGAAGAGCTGGTGCCAATCAGAATCATTAGGAGGTTGGACAAATTTCCTTACCCAGTATAAAACAGACTTCTGTATTTCCAAATATACTCTCTTCAAAACATATACCTTTCCTTGTATTAATGAAATGATCTTCCTACAGTGATGCTATTGCACAAATAGACATACAAAACTGGGAACATTTGATGGAAGCAGTGACTACATCAAATGGGCGGGCCTTAAAACAGGGTTCCTCATTCTGAGTCTTTCAAGATATTTTTGTCTTCAATCTCTGTCCTCCCTAATCAATTTTGACTAGGCTTGATAGATATTGCAGGCATAAATGTCAAGAAGGACTTTTGTCGGAGAAGCGGCTTAGCTTAATCTTATTTATATTCTTGCTTTTTCTACCCTCCAAGTTATTTTAACTTTGAGTCAAAGGGATCAGTCTTTTTTCTAATCTTAGATATTCTCTTTTAGATTTCATCTCTAAATATATATTCTGTTATATGATTAAGGACAAAAAATAATAAAAGAAATTAATGGAGTTTTAGGTATGGAGGTTTTCAGGCTTCCATAAAATAAGAGTTTCAGATACTCTGAGATGCAATCTGAACAATTTCCTTGATCTTTTATTGGAACTGTAAATCGTTTATGGGGGCAGCCTTTTTATAAACTCTTAAAGTCCCATAAAATCTATTTAATACAAAATACTGTACTACCATCCATCTTCAAAGTTATGCATGTAGTACATTAATTATCATTAGCTTAGAGTTCCCTTGAAAATAGTTTGGTTTTTTTTCACCATCCTGGTACCCTTCTATCTTCACCTTGTAAATTTATATACAGTATATTCCAAGAAATGAGCATGTAATATATACATTTTAAGATATGGCTTTCCTGAGACATTATTTTTTTCAGGAGGGAGAAGTAATGACAAGAAATATTTTTTCAAGAAGTATTGTTCCTATTCTTGCCAATAGTTGCTATTATTCACAAACTACCATACTAAGTCTCAGTACATCATGCTATTATTCATAAAATGCTATAAAAAGACCCAGAGACCCAACTGAACAAGGCTTTAAATCAGCTTTCCCGAATATGGTGGTGTGACTCCATCTTCCAAAATTCCCAATCAATACAGCTAATATTGGTGCTAAATCTTAACCTGAGAAGTTTTGAATTCCCCCGAAAATAAAATCCCATATATATATATATATATATATATATATATATATATGCATATTCTCTCTAGCCAGGTTTTACCTATGTAAACTTAGTTGTTCTTCAGCCCTAGGTTCTGTGAAATCTCATTCACAAGTTCTTGGGCCCTTTTTCTGCTGACAAACTGCAACTCTGTGTTGCTTCCTGGTAAAAGGTACATAGGTAAAACCTGGCTAGAGAGAATATGCACATAAAAGCCTATGAAAAAAGAAAAAAGATATATATATATATATATATATATATATATATATATATATATATATATACTTTGTGTATAAATGGTCACATGGTATTTGTCTATTTTTATTTTATTTTTCTCTGTTGTCACTACATCCTCCTTAAAATGAAAGGAAATAATTTGACTGACCAGCTCATAGGACCAAGGTGTCCATTCAATGTTAGACAAGTATAACCTGAATAGAACAAAAGTACTGTATGGAATACATATTATGGTTTTTGACCATTAGCGTTTCCCAAGCTGATCATTCTAGAAGCTACATGTATTGAAAATGTAGCTCCTGTAATTTCTACATCATAAGCCCTAATAGTGTAATGTTTAAAAACTAGACTTTCTATGGATGTGCTTAGAAATCAAACTTAATTGAGCATTATTACTGCTCTTACAGCTGAATCATCCTTAGCTTTTCGTTTTGTGGAATTCATGTGTCAATGGCATGCCTGCTCTGCCTGTTGAGACTGCAAGCTACGACGTGAATTTCATCTTTATAAATGTTTTCATAAAGAACTTTTTGATGTAATAACTGCAGAAAACATAGAATAAGGAAACATTTTCCCCATTTTTCCATTAGTAATTACACTGGCTTTCCATGTTGTTGATCAGGAATGTTAAACTCATGTCGTCACCATGGCGACACATGATGTATTGGGATTTTTTTCCCCCCTTTGCTAAAATGGGTGTGGGCATGGCCAGCATGTGATGCATCTGGCCTGTGGGCCAGGAGTTTGACAGCCCTGTTCTTGATGATAGACATACAGGTCATATGTAGCTCTTGCCTACATTTTCATTATTAGGCCAAGACTTTTTATGTAATTTTCCAAGGCTATTTTATAGAGCAACTAAATAGCCATGTTAAAATTGAGTAAAAAATATAATTTTGCTAGGACACTTCTTGTAATCCAACTATTTCAAAGGGTGTTTCAGCCTTTCCTGATTTGATATCCTCTACATATCTTGGATTGCCAGTCTTGGCCAGGCTGGAGGACACACAGATCCAAGAATTGTGTCGGAGATCAATAATGTTGAATACAAATAAGATGATTTCAATCTTGATATGAACACAAAGCTGTTGAGAAACACTCAGAGGTGGGCTTGTATCAAAGGATTGTTCTTGGTGATATGAAGCAAGATCAGGCTGGAGTAAATGCCTTTGCACACAGTACAGGAGAAGCACCATACCATGTGTAGTAAATTCCTGTATGAGTTCCTTCACTGTTGGGAAAACTTTGGAAACAAGTAACAAATAAAAAAGAACTAAAACGATATGAAGAGGGGAAACATTTATTGTTTCTTCATGCATTTTTGCTCCAGCTAGAAGGCAAGAGAGTTGAACTTTCCTTGTCTTTCATGTTGCAATGGTACATTTTTTAGTAAATGGATTTCCTTATGGTGAAATTCAAAATGCCCCGTGAAAATGAACGTCTTGAGATTTCTCAGTGATTTTAAGGAAAAATTCATAAATTATACCATACATTGGTTTAATCTTAAAGCCATCATGCCATGGGACAAAAAAGAAATCTGCCTGAGTGTAACAGATTCCATATTCAAAATACTGGTCAAAACTGGATTTGAGACAGGATCAATTCTGTGGGAAATTAAATGTATGAGCACATTTTATTTTTTGTTGTCAGATAGCAGAAATAACCCTAGATGATTGGGATAGCATCTATGGCATATTTTCCCCTCCTGCATGCCCCTAACAATAGAAGCTATTGTTTGATAAGAAATCTTTGGGAACAACAGGTAGAGCCCTCAAATAAAGCCATCAGTTTTCTGCACCTCTTTGCTACCATTCAACATTATGTAGAAATACGTAGTCTTGGACTTCTGAGAAAGAAATAGTGAACTGAAGACAGCTCCATGAAATGTGAAGCTGACAACTCTGGCAGAATGAAGTGCTGATGAGTCGGTTGGCTCTTCATAATTCCTCTTCAGACAAGGAAAAACTTGACATCACCTACAAGTGCTCTGGGCAGTTGTAAGGAAACCACAAAACAGCAGCCTCTGGGAAGTTTAGTTCTCTGAGAGTTGAGGGAATAGCTATGGCTATTCAGCCATCCTTCTGAAACCATGGTTTGAACCTTTGAAAGGACACAAGGTTTGCATACTTCCTTTTCTGATCACATTCGGAAATTGCTTGTCAACTACTTTTCAGTCACTCAGAATCTTTGGGTAGACAAGTTGTGTAGCCCTGAGTGAGTTTCCTTCAGTCCTCAGAAAAGAAATTTTAAATACAAGGTTAAGGACTTTATTTTGAATAAACAATAAAAGGGTGATTAAAATTTTGATTTTATAAATTACAAATAGTGTAAGGATCCTGATAAATCTTATATCAGATTTTGAAATTAATTATAAAGAATTCCTCCCATGGAAAAATGTTTTTGTTTTGAATTTTTTGAAAAATAATAAGATAAGACCTTAAAAAGTAGGCATCCGAGTGAACTAGAAGAAATTAAAGATTAAAATTAAAGGTGAAGAACACTCAAACTTGACATGCTAATACAGAATGAAGCAATATACTTTAACATTGGGCGTATTAAATAATATTTTTGAACAATGCACTCAGATGTTAATTTTAAGAGTGTTTGTCTCTATAGACAGACTATATTTTAAAGATGTTATGGAAGAGGATCAAATATTACCTGACATGATCGAGACAGATTTGAAATTGACAGGCTACAAGAGTGAAATGGAAAAAGATATTACACTGGCCATACAAAAGAAACTAATGATTTAATAATTAAAGATACATACAAATAACATATGAAAGAAAATGTTTTGACTAATGATTCTATGTCGGATTTCCAAAGAAGCTTGTAAAAGCTTTGAAAGATTTTATGAAATGGGCCAAAGAAAAACTTAGAAATCAAGTTCTAAGATATTGTTTGAAGAGTCTAAAAATCAAGTTTGTAAGAAATAAAAGAAAGGAATAGAAAGTTGGTTTATTTAATCAAGTTTAAAATAGATATGTTATATCTGATAACCCTAGATGGACTTTTGCTGATACCAGTACTGAAATGTTGATTCCTTGTGGATTTCTTTATAGATAAGAGATGAGACATGGGAAGAAGAGATCATTTGTAGCATATTAAGAGGTTAATAAAGTTAATAAGTTATTAAAATTGTTTACACATGTGATGAAGGGGGAAGCCACTTCTTTACATATTGCCTTTTTATTATATTTTTATTTTGTGTTTTGCTTTCTATTTTTCTTTTCTGCACCTTCTACTTTTCTTTTTATTACTTTTTTGTTTGTATTAATTTTTATTGTTTTAAATTTTAATACAAATCTTTAATAAATCTTTAATAAAATTATTTTTTTTAAATATAAATATGCAGTTTTAATATGATAGTCCTGCCTCAGGACACTTCTATTTGTTTATTTTGTTTTTTATTTATCAGTTTTATAAGCTTCCATAATATATATCTCCCATCCTGGAATTGGCAGAAAAGCATGTTGACATAAGTACATAATCAGTGTGCTGCTGGATTGGATTTTTGGCCCTTCCAGTTCATCGATCTGTTCTCACAGTGGCCAAGAACTATCCAAGGAATTCTACAGGTCTCCTATCAGATGACCTTAAGAGGTAGTGCCATTGCAATCAAGGCTAACAGCCTTGTTCCACATGACTTCCATGAGTTTGTCTTATCCTTTTTTTTTTTAAATCAACCACACTGGAAGCCAGCATCACATTATACATGCTGCCCCAAGGCTGTCTGGACCTCAGCAGTAAGATCAGGGATGGGAGCTGTCCTCAGAGTTTTAATATGGAAGTTCAGTAAAAGAACCGCTCACAATTTGTCTGTTGGGGTGGGGCTTGTAAACACATCAACAGGTCTTCTCCTTCTGCATCCTGCTTCCAATTGTATGTCCCACTGACTGGCCAACAGAATTTTTTTTAAAAAAAATATATTTGTTTTGCCATAGAATGATATGATTATAAAATTCCTGGTCCCCTAGGATATGGGCTTGAGCCCTCAGAATTATTTGTTTGTTTGTTTGTTAAATTTATTGGCTGCCCATCTTACCACAGGGTAACTCTGGGCAGCTATATATTATAATGTGAGAGAGAAAGTTCACACCTCTTACTACACCCTGTAGCCTCAGTCATGATACTGTCTCATGACCACTTACTTGGCACTTTACATGCTTAACATCAATGAATTCATTTGTCTATTGATTCTTCTGTGGCCGAGTTCAGTAAAATCTGGGCTACATTCGCAACAGAGCAAAGCTAATAAAAAAGGCCTTAGTTTTGCCTTCGCAGATAAAGCTATGGCAGAGCTTGAGGGAAACCAAGAGTTAATTAAAAAGCACTGCAGCTGTAGCAACTTTGTTTTTAATAAAAACAATAAACTTCCCTTTTTTATAACACACAAGTGATTTGACATTGAAATAAATGCAGATGCTTCTTTGCACAGTGTATTCCCTGTTGTGCTTTTTTAAACACCTTCACATATGGTTTGCTTCATTCCTGTGAAACTGCTTGTTGTTTATGTCATACAAACAGAAGAGATTGATTTTACACTGAGTAAGTAGGGAGCAGAATGAATTATCCATTGGAAGCAAATAATTGCCTGGATGTACAAAAATATTTGAAATTAAACTTGGCTGCTCGGGGAAAAAAAAATCTTACGATTTCTTCTGATTCTCTGTTTAACATTTCGTTTACACTGAGGATTTATTTAAAAGGTTTTACAGTTTCAGCTGAGCTGCTGTTTGAAATGGTATTGTTTGAACAGATTTATGGCTAAAATGGCAAGAAAATTAATAAGTGATCTAATTTAATTTAGATCTTAAAAGATAGGTCTAAAAAGTTAGCAACACACTCAAAGGATGCTAACATTTATTCCAGGGGTGTCAAACTCAAGGCCTGGGGCCATGAGCTGCTTAGTTTTGGCCTGCAGGGCCTGGAAACAGCAAAGGACTGGCCCGTGGTACCTCTGCCAGTGAAAACGGAGCTCGGGAGGGCCACATGCAGTTCTCCTGAGCTCCGTTTTCACTGGCAGAGGGTTGCAGGAGGCCGTCACAGCTGAAAATGGAATTCAGGAGCCCGTTTTCATTGACAGAGCACTCTGGTTACCACAGGTGCCCCCGACATGAGTGATGTCGAGCCGGCCATGCCCAACCCTGGCCACACCCACTCCACCCCCCCCTGGGATCAAACACAACCCTGATACGGCCCTCAATGAAATCAAATTTGACATCCCTGATTTATTCTGTTGCCTTTGTCTCAACTTGTGATTGTCATTTGTGAATCAGTAATCTTTGATGCTACTTTTTGTTGCCTACTCTCTCCTTGGATGGTTTATAGTATCATCATTTTATTCTTTGCATACAAGTACATATAGTGTGGAGTTATTTTGATACCTTTGAGTTAGTTTTGATTCCTGACAAGCTGCTTGGACAAGGGCCTGCAATTTTCTTAGCAAGATTTCAGAAGTGGGTTGCCATTTCTTGCTTCCCAGGGCAGAAAGAGTAACTGGCCCAAGGTCACCCAGTTGGCTTTGTGCCTAAGTCAGGATTAGAACTCCCAGTCTCCCAGTTTCTAGCCTGATGCCTTAACCACTACACCAAACCAGCTCTCTCACCTTCAATAATAACATCTTATTTGTTGCTGTAATTGTCTGCTGTCAAGGATTCCACTGAAATGAATGCTCTGAATAGAGCTGGTGTTGGGAAGAACTTAATCGGCCCTAGCCTGTATATTTTGCTGATGCAGTTGTGGAAACAGAGACTGGGGTGACCAAAATTAATGGAGCTGACTGTCTAAAATCCAATATAACATGACAGATACATTTCAGATATCCCGAAGCTGCTGGAAAGAGATTCTGCAGTATAATTTGAAGATATGTGTAATTTATATGAAGAAAGGGCAGAAACCTGAACGTTCGGCAATCTGGAGATTCAGCTGCTTCGCAGATTTCAAACATCCACTGAAACAGATAACTGATGATGCAGTTACAGTACATTTCACTTTGCACAATATATAGGCTATTAAATTTTTGTCTTAATGTGTAGACACAGTGCTGCTGAAATAGAATTACTTAGATGACAACGTCATCATTTATCATTTATTTATTATTTTATTTAATGTTAAAACCCTCATGGTGAAGGAAAGTAAATATTGTTTGTTTTTATTTGGAGAATATTCCCTTCTAAAAGAAAGCAATCATGATTTTTTTTATAAGAACATGATTTGGAACAAGTTGATAATTCTAGGCCATTTCTAAAAAAAGCCAAATGCCAACTCTGGTCAAAATAGTTGAAAAAAGTGGGGCCTCTCAATTCTACCTGCAGAAGAAGACTATCTAGGCCAGGGATGTCAAACTTAAGGTCTGCGGGACAGATCTGGCCTGCAGAGTGCTTATATCTGGCCTGTGGTACCACCCTGGAAACAGCAAAGGACTGGCTCATGGTGCCTCTGCCACTAAAAATGGAGCTTGTTTCTGTCCCAGCCAAAAACGGAGCTCAGGAGCTCAAGCGCCCCCGACATGAGTGACATCAAGATGGCCACGCCCACCCTGGCCACACCCACTCTGGACCCCCAAGGTCAAACACAACCCTGATGTGGCATTCAATGAAATCGAGTTTGACACCCCTGATCTAGGCCTATTTCCAGGGGTGAGATGCTCCCGGTTCGAACCGGATCAGGCGGTCCGGTAGCGATTGTGGCAGATGGTTCCGAGAACAGGTCATGATGGTGGCGCGAGGCTCCACCCACCCACCTGGTTGTCATTACTTCCGGCTTTTAAAGTTCACAGCGCCACAGCTGTGATCGTCAGAGCCTTTTTTTTAACCTTTATTACCTTTTAAAAGCATTTGTTTACAACCTATTCACCCGAATAGGTTGTAAAAAAAAGTTTTAAAAAAGTAAAAAAAAAAGTTGGCCACGCCCACCCAGTCACATTACCCCCCAAGCCATGCCCACAGAACTAGTAGTAACAAATCTTACATTTCACCACTGCCTATTTCAAATGCTATTTGGGCTAGAAAGTGAAATGTTTTTGCTCATCATACTGGATGAGTTACAGTAGGAACTAGATGGGGCACGCCAGAGGTGTGTTTCAGCAGGTTCTGACCAGTTCTGGAGAACTGGTAGCAGAAATTTTGAGTAGTTTGGAGAACCGGTAGTAAAAATTCTGACTGGCCCCGCCCCCATCTATTCTCTGCCTCCCAAGTCCCATCTGATTGGGAGGAAATGAGGATTTTGCAGTAACCTTCCCCTAGACTAAGAAGGGAATGGAGACTTTACAGTATCCTTCCCCTGGAGTGGGGTGGGAATGGAGATTTTGCAGTATCCTTCCCCTGCCACGCCCACCAAGCCACACCTACAGAACCGGTAGTAAAAAAAATTTGAAACCCACCACTGGGGCACGCCCAATTTTCTTGAACTTGATGGGAGTTACAACCTTGCTTAACTGAAACTTAACTGAACTTGTTAGCAGTTCAGTTATTTCAGTACTTCTAAATAGCATCGGAATGCCATCACATTCATCATGTACATAACATTGGTATTTATTTTAAAACTGATCTAGATAATTTGTGTCTTGTAAGAACATTAAGGTATAACTAAATTTAAGGTCTGATGATGATAATCACTGTTTCCAGAGCTAGGAGCCAAGAAGCTAATTAAGATCCAGTTTACCATATCAAAGATTTATAACAACCAATTTCAGAATGCCTAAAGATTTTAAATAGCAAAGAACAGATGCTATTGAAAGCCCGAGCCAAAAAGGCCAATGCAGTCCTAAGCTTCATCAACAGAGGGATATAGTATCAAGATCATGAGATACTACCTCTTTATACTACACTAGTGAGGACACACTTGAAATACTGTGTCCAATTTCTGGTCACCAAATATAAAAAGATGCTAAGACCCTAGAAAGAATGCAGAGAAGGGCAGTAAAAATGATAAGGGGGTCTGGAGACTAAATCATATGATGAACGGTTAAGGGAACTAGATATCTAACAAAAAGAAGGGATTAGTGGTGACATTAGCTATCTTCAGGTACTTGTGGGGCTGTCACAGAGAAAAGGGGGTCAACTTATTCTTCAAAGCACCTTAGGATAGGACAAGAAGCAATGGATGGAAGCTCATTAAAAAGCGATCCAACTTGGAACTAAGGAACTAATTTCCTGACAATGAGAACAGTTAATCAATGGAATGGCTTGTCTCCCAGAGATCTTGGTGCTTCATCATTGGAGGTTTTCAAGAAAAGATTGGACAGCCATTTGTCTGGGTTGATATAAAGTCTTCAGCTTTGGGCATGGGGTTAGACTAGAAGACCCCAAAGATCCATTTCTTATGATTCTATGCAAATGACAACAGGCAGAATTACTACATAGAGTATCTGTTGTGTGGGAGATGCTGTTCTGTTTCATGCATTTTAACCTCTTTTTGTGATTTCTCTTTGCTTAGTCATTATTTAACTGAGATCCATTGACGTTTTTCTCCCTTTTCCAATCTCTATCCATCCTTCTAGAGCAGTGTTTCTCAACCTTGGAAGCTTGAAGATGGGTGGACTTCAACTCCCATAATCCCCCAGCCATCTTCAAGCTACCAAGGTTGAGAAACACTGTTCTAGAAGAAACACACACATGCATACAACACACACACACACACACACACACACATCTCTATATATCAGCATATACATATATAATAGAAAGAAAGAAGGTTCACTGGATTTTATTAATGGGATGCTTAGATGTATCAGTCCATGGGCAATTAATTTTTTAAAAGATTGTTATATAATGAATATAATTAAAGCATCACATAATATAACACAAATATATAACTATATAATAGTTTCTCATGGTCTGGAGGGTAGTGGTAAGAGTGGTTCCTGGTAGATATGTGTAATATGTCTTTGTTTATAGTTTTTTCTCTTCTATTCTTCTTGGCCCGAGAGGCCAACAGCCATATCCTTTTCTGATGCATTCTTGTTTGCGAAAAGTGTCTATGGAGATTCTCAGTCATCCAGGTCATAAGTGCCTCAAAGCACCTTTGAGACACCTGAGGAAAGACGTTACATTTTTCACCCAATGTGATGTACAGATGGGATTGGCTTCATTTTAAAAATCCATTTTAATACACTTTTATGTAAAGCTGTGTGGTGGGATTCAGAGCTGATTTGTGCACATGATGTAGAATTCAGAAACAGGGACTCCTGTTTTGCTTCTGAGCTTCTCATAAGCATGAGCTGGGGCCAAAATGTGGATAGGACGTGATAAATAGACATTTAGATTTTACCAGGCAGGTGTCTTTGGAGCAGGATTATTAACCTATTTTAAAATTTAGCTTGAACAGGATCACCTTTATTTTGATCTCTCTATTTCAATGGTTTTCTTTTCATATTGTTTATTTTATTCTCTCCTGGGCCACCTCTGGATCTGGGTTAAAAGGCTAATTGTTAATTCTGGGTGGAGAAGTGATATTGTGTGTATACATACGCACAATACACAAAGATATATGTTCATTCACACATACCCTCCCTTCCACAAATAAGACAAACCCAATAATTATTTATTGAGTAAAGAACATGAATTGAAAGTGTTTAAGAAATTTATTAAAGGTTCAACATTAAGCTATAATATTACAAGATTTATGGAATATTAATTTGCATGTGAGTCACACCTCAGTGTCTATTCATTTGGGGGGGAAAAAACCCCATCACTTTACTGTAATAGGATTAATTTACAGAATATGCTAGTATCTACAGAATCACAGAACAATGGAGATGACAGAGGCTTAAAATTGTTTTGGCTGAGGCACGCTTCTATTAATGCAATCTGCCTATCTTTTCCCTGTGATCCAGATGTTGCATTTGTTTCATTTGTTCCATTTCATGCAAATTAGGGTGTGCTGTAAAAAGGGACACCAGGAAAACATGGAATGGGTTTCACTGCTTAGTAACAGATAAGTGTTTACATGGGAAGGCTTCTTGGCATCTGCCAGCGAAAGGAAAGCCAGCCAGGAACTTTAAATATGAGGGTTGAATTGCGTTTAATAAAAAGTGTACTGGTTCAGCAAGGGTGAAATCCAGCAGGTTCTGGAGAACCGGTAGCGGAAATTTTGAGTAGTTCAGAGAACCGGCAAATACCACCTCTGGCTGGTCCCAGAGTGGGCTGGGAATGGGGATTTTGTAGTAGCTTCCCCTGGAGTGGGGTGGAAATGGAGTTTTTGCAGTATTCTTCCCCTGCCACGCCCACCAAGCCACACCATATCCACCAAGCCACGCCCATAGAACCAGTAGTAAAAAAAAATTGAATTTCACCACTGTGGTTCAGTCATCTCATGTGTTAGAAAGCAAATTCAGATATTCAAAAATTCCTATAACAACCAAGTGGACCAAGCTTGATTGATCTGAAAAAAGTGAAACCTGCACTTTTAAGAGAATGTGTGTAATGAAGACATAGGAAACTTCCAGCAATTGTTTATTGAGAAGATAAAATGAATTGCAAGTGCTTAAATAATTTATTCAAAGTCTAAGAATAAGCTATAAGACTTATTGGCTTAATGGAGTTGCCTTCGGTCCATGAGGCAGCACAAAAATAAATCAAGTCCCTAGCAGCCAGTAGTGGGCTGCTCTCGGTTCAGACCGGTTCTAATGAACCGGTAGTTCCGATGATCAATTGGCCCCGCCCACCTTCCCTGCCCTATCCTGTCCTTCTTTCTGGCTCAGCTGATTCACATGGTGCAGCGGATTTCTGCGCCTCCACTGTTCTACTTACCAGGGCTGCTGTAGAAGGTAAGCAGTTGAGCTTCAAATTGCTGTATTTTGAACACTGAGTGCAAGTGCATTAGGTGCGCTCACACGCACAGTGCGTACTCACAGAACCGGTTGTTAAACCAGTTGCAGCCCACCACTGCTAGCAGCTGCCCCAAACACAGAGGGTTAAATTCTCACAAAGCCTTATTAAGCATATATATTGAAAGGGGAAAAGTTACAGAATCTTGAAACTGAAAATGTATACATTAGCATCCCATTGATCAGTAAGTTTGTTAGAGTAAGGATTTTTTGATATGTCTGACAGCCAATGGTGGGATTCAATATTTTTAACAACCGGTTCTGTGGGCGTGGCTTAGTCGGGGGGGGGGGTGTGGCTTGGTGGTCATGTGACCAGGTGGGCGTGGCTAGCTGGTCATGTGACTGGGAGGGCGTGGCTATGTGCATAGGGACTACTCAGAGGGCTGAAAAAAGTCATTTCTGACTGGTCCTCGTACTTATGACCATCCTCACATTTATGCCCATTGCGGCATTCTTAACAACCGTGTCAGTCATTTCACCACTACTTCTCTTCACCATGGTGACAAGATAGGGCGTAAAACGTAAAATGTGAGGACAGTCGTAAGTTCAAGGACTGGTCAAAAGTGCGAGGACTGGTCAAAAATAACTTTTTCAGCCTTCTGATTAGTCCATATGCACATAGGGACTATTCAGAGGGCTGAAAAAAGTCATTTCTGACTGGTCTTCACATTTTTGACCAGTCCTCACACTTATGACCTTCCTCACATTTATGCCCGTTGTGGCATTCTTAACAACTGTGTCAGTCATTTCACCACTACTTGTCTTCACCACAGTGACAAGATAGGGCACAAAACATAAAATGTGAGTACAGTCGTAAGTGCGAGGACTGGTCAAAAGTGCGAGGACCGGTCAAAAATAACTTTTTCAGCCCTCTGAGTAATCCATAAGCACAAAAGGATACAGCAATAGAGAGGGATGAAGGAAGGAGAAGAGAGATGGAAGAAAGAAGGAGAGACAGGGAAGGAAGAGAAGGGAGGAAGGGAAAGGAAATTAGAGTAAGAGTGAGAGTAAGAGAGGGAGGAAGAGAGGAAGAGAAGAAGAGGGGGGGAGAGAAAGTAAGAAGGAAAGAAAAGAGAGAGGTGGTAGGTTTGAGGAGAAAGATTGCTGTACAGTAAAAAAGATGAAATGGAAGAAAGGCAACCCCAAACAAATATAAAGATATTAATATAAAGAATGAATTGTTAAACTTTAAAGAATAAAAGAGAATAAATATGAATAAATAGCAGTAATTAGAAACACACATACAAACATACAATGTGTTTTCTTTGAACAGAGTATTTGGCCAGTTCACAAATTTAAACAGTGTTTAGTCATTTCAATTAAACTTACAATTTCTATATTTCCTTTTTGCCATATTTATTCCTTATCTATTTTTTTAAAAAAAACAATATTACCCTTCATCCTCATCTCTAATCTTAATCAAATTCAATTTTTCCCTTCTATTCTATATTATACCCTTTCTCATTGTCATCTATTTTTATATCCTTCCTCACATTGGTTAATTATGTAATATTACAGTTGTTTAATATAAATTCAACATTTTAATATAGATCAATTAGTTATATAACTATCTTTTTTGTATATTAATCAATATGAACATGAATATTCCAATTATTTCCATGCAATCCAATTTCTTACAAATCAATTAATTATATTTACCAATAATAATAAGCCAAATAATTTCCCCCATATATTCCTCCAAACCACAATTTAACCATTTCTGCTTTCAACACAATATACAATTAATAGTATCTCAATTATTACAATTCCCTATTTAAATAGAGCTTTTTTTCTTTTGTGTTTTAAAATCTTGAACTCTCCTCTTTTTCCCTAAAGAGGAACTACCTCTTTAGGGAAAACTACCTTTCCACTAAAGATAGTTTGCACCTACCTTTTTTGGTGGGGAAAAAGAAAAGAAATCTGCCTGCCTAATTTTCCAACGTTGCAGCAACGGTAAAGCAGGCTTTTACTTTCAGTTTCGTTTTTCAGCATAGATAGGGGGAAAAAATCTGCACTCTTTGCAAGCAAGCAGCAGAGCCCTGAGCAAAACAGCTGAGAGCAAATCAGCTGAGAGTCGGGAGCCAATCTAATCAAGGGCTAATTAGCCTATGCTGAAGCTCCGTGGGCCAATAAAATTACAAAAAAACACCGAACCGTTTGTTAAATTGCTGGCTTGCCCGCCCCTCGCCCACCACTATTTATTGGCAATAAATAGTGGTGCGGAGGGACGGGGCAAGGGGTGGGGTGAGCCAGCAATTTAACAAAGGGTTCGGCTGAACCCCCTAGAACCGACAGAATCCCACCACTGCTGACAGCCTTTTAACTATAGCAGGAAAGTACTAAATTCGTAAGTCTGACAGGAAGAACATGGCCAATATTTTGTCCCTGCAAAGTTCTGAAAACTACCTTCTCACTCTCAGCTTGCCTCCCGCCCACATCTTAGGCATCCAGGTGGATGTCTCCAACAGCCTAAGGTTCCCCAGCCGTCCCAGGTATGGCGAGTCCCGGCCAGGGCTTGACACTCACTTCCTCCTCAAGGTCTGAGGAGTCGCTTACATTACAGCTGTCATAATTTGCTCTGGCCTAACAATGGATGTCTTTTCTGCCTTAGAAATGAGGTGAGTGAATGGTGTGGCTCTAATAACTTTGATGTGGATCGAGTTAAGGAAAGCAATTGGTAGATTTCCTACCAGTAGGAAATCGCATGCAGCCTCCCTCCATCCATTTGCCTGGGGTGGGGCTGATGAGAAGGCAAGTTTTGACAGGAAGGCCTAGCCATCAGACAGAAGTGGTTTGTGGGATGGATGGTGGCTTTCATCCTCTCCTACTTCACCAGGAAATCCTCCCCCCCACCTGTAAATCAGATGCTGGAGTTCTCACCCACCCTGTGGATGAGCCACAGTCTCTTTATCGTTGTCTCTCTTTTGCCTGTTACCTCATATCTTTTTGCTCGTTTGACTTCTGGACATATTTCTGGACTCACCTTTTGTCTTTTCCTCTTATGTACCCTCCCTCATGCGGTTGTGGGTTCTCTGTCACCTGCTCTCATTTGCTCATCTTTATCATTTCATTGCTCTATTGCTTCCTCTTCCACTTAATCCATTGCTCTCTCTGTGGTGGCTCTCTTGCTCTATTTCCTTTTATCCCTCTACCTGTTTGTTTTTTCCCTCTTGTCCTATTACTTCCTTTCTCTTCCTCTATCTCTTTGTCTATTGTGTTTGGTTTTCTCCTCTCTTTTTCAAAGAATTTACAGGCTGGGCTGATGTCATATCTAGTCTGACCTTTAGCTTTCTATGTGACAGACAAGATGGGAAGTTGATGAGGTCCCAAGACATGTTCTTTGCCTTTAGCGGGACTAATACTGCTTTCAAATCCAGCAGTAGCTTCTTCGAATCATCCAATTGCTCCATCAAACTCAATGTCTGTAGAGAGAGACCCTGTAAACTATATGTCCTGCAACATATGGAAGGCGATTTACAGCAATCAGTCCCTGAGCAAATGGACTTTTCTTAATAAAACATTTAAAGTTCATTTGTTCACTTGTGAATAAAACAACAAGGAAGCCCTGTAAACCACAGCAATTGTTCATGAGCATTATGAAGGTGGGAATTCTCCAGCTGAACTTTAAAAGAATAAGGGGAGCAGACAGGTATGATTTAAGCTGGGAGGAGAAAACGCTTCCTGTGCTTAATCCTAGATCTTTGCTCACTTTTGATTTTTAGTTTTCCACGAAGGCATCATGATTGAAAGCACTCTATATAGTTTGCTTTTTCAGGTTTTAGTTTCTCCGTGTAAGACATAATCCTCTGGTTCCATCAGTCTTTCTTGCAACATGCCTGAGCATTATTTTTAAATGCTGTTTTTCTAAGAATGACCCTTTTCACCTTTCAGTTTTCAATCAAAATGTAAAAAACAAATGTCTTCATATCAGACATGACTGCTAGAGTTATGGAGGGTTTAATTACCCTCTGATGTGTATCTTCTGTGCATTGTTTGCCTATAAATCCCCCAAATAACTATTTCCTTTGAAACTTCCTTTATATTAAAGAAACAATATCTTCTCCGGCAACCATATATACCATAAGAAAATGATGGTCCTGTAATTTTATTTGTTTTGGCACTCCACTAAAGTTGAGTATCTAGACAGACCTTTTAAATGTGCAAGGCACATGGCACAATTTTTATCATCCTTTTATTATCCAATAGTTACCTATCGGTCTACGCATAAAAACATGACATGAAAATGTTAATGTATGAACTTGAGAATGTTTAAAGACACTTTAGTTCCAAAGATTTGGGTAAAAGAGTTGCCAATAATCATGCCTCCTACTTACCTTCCCCCACCCTTACCACAGAGTTGAACATTCATGCAAAGATACCTAATATAAGGTAAAGGTAAAGGTTCCCCCGCACATGCATGCTAGTTGTTTCCGGCTCTAGGGGCGGTGTCATCTCTGTTTCTAAGCCGAAGAGCCAGCACTGTCAGAAAACGTCTCCATGGTCATGTGGCTGGCATAACTAAATGGCGAAGGTGTACAGAGTGCTGTTACCTTCCCACCAAAGATGATCCCTATTTTTCTACTTGCATTTTTTACGTGCTTTCGAACTGTTAGGTTGGCAGAAACTGGGAAAAGTAACAGGAGCTCACTCCGTTACGCGGCGCTAGAGATTTTAACCGCTGAATTGCCGATTTTCTGATCAACAAGCTCAGCATCTTAGCCACTGAGCCACCACATCCCCTAAATATACCTAATATACCTGAACATTATTCTTAATTTATTGAGTTTCTTTCTTTGAACTGGCATCCTAAGTTATTGCCACAACCTTCAATAGCCATTGACAGATTCTTCTTCATTTCTACTGATTATTGAGAGGACACAGAGAAGTCCCCGCGGGGGAGGGCCTTCTCTGTGGCTGCCCCAGCACTCTGGAACCAGTTACCTCCTGAGGTCCGGACCATCCCTACCCTATTGGCCTTCAGAAAAGTGGTGAAAACCTGGCTTTTCTGGCAGGCCTGGGGCCATTGATCTTGCTCTTGCGATCCGGCGAGATCCGGCCATGAATGGTGTGAATGAGTTTTAATGTTTTTAATGTTTTTAATTTTTAAATGTTTTTTATAATGATTAAATGCATTGAGAGCCGCGCAGAGTCTTCGGAGAGGGGTGGCATACAAATTGAATTAATAATAGTAATAGTAATAATAATAATAATAATAATAATAATAATAATAATAATAATAATAATAATGTGCAGCCTTTGTCCCCTCTTACATATGAAAAAATGCTGTTTCTTTGATTTTGTTTCTTTGAAATGACGGTTCAAGTTTCAATTCTTTGAATGTGTTTTTATTTTATCTGCTGCATGGTTTTATACACTGCCTATTTCCATGGAACTCAAGTTGCTTACACAAACAAGGAAATAGTTTTGGTATAATAAAAACAAGAGTAAGAAGTCACAATCAAAATGGCAACCCATTCATCATTATGGTTCCAGTGCTGGACTGAGCAGGCCGATCTGAAGAAATTCGTAAAAGACATGGAGGATCTGGGCATTCAGTAATCAGAGAGATAAGACATTCCAAAGTATGGGGAAAGCAACAAAAAGACACGTTGTTGGAACAAATTGTAACACCATCACTCTAGAGAATCCACAATGTTTAATCCTACGTGAAATTGAGAGTTTTTGCATACTTTTGATGTCGATTATTATTATTATTATTATTATTATTATTATTATTATTATTATTATTATTTATTAAATTTATATACTGCCCTACTCCCGAAGGACTCAGGGTGGTGAACAGCCAAAAGATAAAATACACATAGTACAAACGTTAAAAAACCATTTAAAATACATTAAATGCTTTGGCCCAAAACAAATTTAAAACACCCCAATTTATAAGACAAATTTAAAAAGCAATTTAAAAGGGAAGTTAGGCCAGGCCAGCCTGCTGGAATAAAAATATTTTGAGGGCACGGTGGAAAGTGCGCAGATCCGGGATCCTCCGTATTTCCAGGGAGAGCTCGTTCCAGATGGCAGGTGCCCCCCACAGAGAAGGCTCTCCCCCTGGGGGCCGCCAGTCGACAGTTGACGGCATCCTGAGAAGCCCCTCTCTATGGGAGCGTACTGGTCGGTGTGAGGCTACTGGTGGCAGAAGGCGGTCTCATAGATACCCTGGTCCTAAGCCATGGAGTGCTCTAAAGGTTGTAACCAAAACCTTGAAGCGCACCCGGAAGACCACCAGGAGCCAGTGCAGGAGTCACATGGGAGCGCCATGTCGCTCCCATAACCACCTGCGCGGCCGCATTCTGGACCAGCTGGAGCCTCCGGATCCTCCTCGAGGGGAGCCCCATGTAGAGAGCATTGCAGTAGTCCAGGCGGGAAGTGACGAGGGCATGAGTGACCGTACTTAACGAGTCCTGATCCAGAAAGGGACGCAACTGGCGATTAAAAAAAGATCTCTATTTATGCAATAGAATTGCCAGGAAAGAGGGCTCTCTAGAAAAAGAACCATTTGCTGGGTTGTTCACATTTAGAAAGAGTCCTTCAAATCCTTTCTTGACCTTTGGGCTACACCTTAATATTTACAATTAATACACAGGATCCTTCTGGAGGAAAAATTAAATAAAAAAGAGTCTTCAATATATATTGCAATCCAGGTTTCAAGATGTATTTACACCGTATCATAAATGCAAAATGTCCCTTTGAAGTGCAGTTTTGCTTGTAACTCAATCCACTTTTCTGGAGTGCTAGAACTAGATTGACATTCATGGAAGACAGTTCTATCAACAGCTATTCATCTCAAGGTTTCAATGTAATCTCCAGGTTGTGGTCAGCATGCTTCTAAACATCAGTTGCAGAGGAGCAGTGGAAGGAGAAGGGCTTATCTCTTGTCTTTTGCAGATGTTTGAGATACATGGTTGAGATGGTTACAGTTAATCCTAGGACCATCTTACCTAGGTACTATCTTCACATCAGCACATGCCAAGAGATTATTTGAGAAGCCAAGGGAAGGAAATTAGGAAGCAAGTCTTCTCAGCTGCAACCATATCATTGCAAACAGTTTGCCCCTTTGAGGTGAAGATGCACCCTTTCTTGTATCTGTTTTGAAAGGCCCTCAAAACTATACTGTTGTCTTTGAAGGTGCAAATTAGTTAAAAGCAGAGGAAAGTATTTTGAAGGCTGAGGCTACATAATGGATTTGTACTTTTTCTTTAACTTAATAGAAATGTATGTTGTTTTAAGTTATGTTGAAATGGGTTTCAATAACTTTTTTTTTATCAAAAACTGTTTAGAGTCCTAAGGAACCCTGGTGGCCCAGTGATTACAATGCAGTATTGCAGGCTGGCTCTGCCCACTGCCAGGAGTTTGATCCTGACCAGCCTTCCAGCCTTCCAAAATTGGTAAAATGGGGACCCAGATTGTTGGGGGCAATAGGTTGACTTTGTAAACTGCTCAGAGAGGGCTGTAAAGCACTATGGAGTGGTATGTAAATCTAAGTGCTATTGCTAAGAAGAGGCAGCATATAAATTAATATGATAAATAAATACACAAATATGTAATGCATGCTTATTGCAAAGGTTACATATCATAATTCTGCAAAACAGTGGTGGGATTCAAATTTTTTTACTTCATGTCCTGTGGGTGTGGCTTGGTGGACGTGGTGTGGCTTGGTGAGTGTGGCTTGGTGGGTATGGCAGGGGAAGGATACTGTAAAATCTCCATTTCCTTCCCACTCAAGGGGAAGATTACTGCAAAATCCCCATTTCCTCCCAATCAGCTCGAACTCGGGAGGCAGATAATAGATGGGGGCGGGGCCAGTCAGAGGTGATATTTACCGGTTCTCCGAATTACTCAAAATTTCCGCTACTGGTTTTCCAGAACTGGTCAGAACCTGCTGAATACCATCTCTGCTGCAAAAGCTGCCCAAAGTGGAGAATGTAGAGTCCATGGTACTGTGCAGCCATCAATATTCCTGATTGTGTATAAAAGTCACTGGATTTGTTGCTTGAAATTTTTGCAAAGGGAACCCCAGAATGAAATCTGTGATCCTCACCTGAGCCCTGATACGTGCTTAGTTCATCTTGACCCCAACATGGAAAGCATGACTTCCAACTAAGAATGCAAATTCCTTCTTTCCGTTAACCTTTGCTTCAGTGCATTCATGACAAGAATTCTCTGGGTATGTAGCTGTCTTTTAACAGTGTTTTAATTTCAGTTGTTGCTTGAAGCACTGTACAGGAAATTAGACACTTTTAGTACTTCAGTTATTGTTGATTTATTCACTGTTCTTGTACATACAGTGAATGAAGTAAAGATATCTAATTTGAATGTCAGCCACAAAATCTCAGTGTATATCTTGGCAATAGCTGAAGACTTATTGACTTGAAATTTGTTATGCCAGTGTGAGTGCCTTGTAGCATTTTTGTTTACTGTATCACATTCTATGGGAAATGTTAAAAAAGAACTGTAATTTCTCTTCTGGTCTGACATTGGACTATCTTATCTGGGATGCTAAATTATGCTGAAACCTAGACTCAAAAGGTAAATTTGGAAACCTTGTTTTGCCTAAGGTGAAAAAAACCTTGAAGAATCTTGTGTAAGGTGAATATGATATTTATCTTTGTCTTTTATATTGCTTCCATTAGTTGAATGGATTTGAATTTAGTTCGCATTCAAGGCACCTAAAAAGAAAAATAGCTCGCTTACTGCACTGGATCAATTCACAGGACTTTTAATGAAATTAAAAGACATATATCCTTTTGAAGATAATCTAATCTTTGACCATATTCACATTTTAGGGGATGCCATGTGATGTATACACAACCGTTGCTTCTTACTCCACAATTGTTGCTCTGTTCAGCTCAGCTTCCTGCCATTCTGCTTTCAAAATAGCTCAGGGCATGGATGGCCCCTTGCTTTGAAATTACCAGTCTCATGATACAGCTAACCTAAATCATTTCCCATTCTCCTAACTCCAGAGTATCCCATTTTTCAGACAAAAAAACAACAACAACTCTGATTCAAAAAAAGGAATAATGTGTGAACAAGTAATGAAAATGTATAGGCATATATGCTAAAACTAAATATTATCCATCATTTAACACATCAACAAGATTATTATTCCATATCTATTATCTAGCAATATGTTGCTTCTGATGGCAGGTTAAGAAGCATCACATAGGGTTTTTAAATCATTCCTATTTCCAATTTGGCTTTTTTAGATATTCTTGAATTTTTCTTAGACCTGTCTTTGTTTGTTTCCTAGATTTTGTTTTTCGACCATAGCTGGCATGATTATTATTATTTTTTAGTTGTTGGAAAAAAACCAATAAATAGTTGCCTAATCAATTTTCCATCAACTGAATTTTATATGTGTCAGAATCAGATAGAATATTTTTAGTCTTTCGTTGTTATCTGTCTGATGAATACATTGGATCTCCTGGGTGACAAATCTGACTGGCATGGCATAAAAAGTTGCTATAGGTTGAGGATTATTTTTTTTTAAAAAAAGCTACTCTTCAGGTGAATTTAGAGAACCATTCAATAAAATTTACATTTTTTAAAATATGAGATGGGGTCTTTTCTGGTCTTCCAGATATTGTAAAACTATAATACCCAACACTGATTACCAATTCTGGTTGTGGCTGCTGGGAGATGGAGTTAAGCAGCATGCAGATGGTTAAAGTCTACTCATCCTGGAATGACAAGGAAGACCTTAGATCTGAGCTACAGTTTGTCATTCATATCCATCAATCATAAGGTTTTCTTAATTTCTGCATATTTATGTTGGCCCAGAAATGAGTTTTACCTGTAAATTGGGATTTACACAAGAAGCAAGACTCCTTTACATGTGTCATAACATAAACTACTAAACGTAAATGTGCATGCAGTTCAGTGAATTTTCACCTAGCATTCAATTCTGAAGATGCTTTTTTTTAAGGATACATGGGTATAACTGCCTTGCTATTTAATTAATTGGCAGTGTGTCTGCTGCTTCTTTTTATAGGAAGTCTTTATGCCAGAAGCAATGTTTGAGATACTGGGAACATAAGCAATTAGCAAATTATGGTATGTTTAAATGAAAATAGTTTCCTGGCCAAGCACAATGAAGAAAGCTTGCAGCCATGTTGTTTCTTCATTAAACAAAATGACAAGCTAGCAATAAGTATCTCTTATATTATAGACAGATTTAATGACAAAGTAATCGCATGATAAATCTTGCAGCTGGGATGTTGTACGAGAAAAGAACAATTTTTTTTTGGTTTGTCAAACAAATGCATTCTGACTTTCACAGCAGGTATAAAACAAATTAATATTTTCACTGAAGACAATAAGGATTTTTTTTAAAAAAAAATGCCTTTTAGGACTGTAGGGACAAAATAAAAAAAAAGAGGACTGTAATATTATCTGTGGTTAGAGAAAGTAGGTAATAAGACAGCATTTAACAGGAAGAAATTATGGAAGCACCATTGTGTCAATAGTTTGTAGGCTGGTACTGTTCTGTGATGTGACTTGATAGGTGGTAGCACACAAATGACCTCAAGTGATCTTATAAAGGAACAGATATGATTAGTAATTGGTTTGGGGGGTCACTTGAAAATCCCAGGGTTATAGATTAGATATTGGGATATTGAAAAATAGATTTAGAAAAAGGCTATGGCAAACTATGCCCAAACTATGTCCAAATGTTGCCAAGAAACTGTAGACACCTGAGGACTTTTCTTCACAAATTTAATATTTATTAAGCTATTGTTGCTTCTGGGCTCAAAGGCCCTCTATTTTTGGACTACCTGGATATGTCTGCCTATGACGGACAACTGTATTCTGAACAATTTGAGGCACTGGATGGATAAGTCAGCATGCCATTTTAATTTCTCAGAATTCACTGTATATAGGTAGTTCTCGATTTATGACCATAATGGAGCCTGCTCACCACAGTCCTCAGTCAAGGTAGTTGTAAATTGGGCCACCCATGTGACCAACTCAATGTTACAACCTTTTTTGCAGTGGCCGGTAAGCAAACATGACAGTTGTAAAGTGACCACCGTGATTGCTAAGTGAACCAAATGTTCACTATAGGCCAGGGGTATGAAACTGGCGGCCTGTGGGCCAAATGCATTACGCGTAGGCCACATCCACCCCAGCTCCGTGACATCGCAAAACGTTATGTAACGGCAATGTGACACCACAAATTTGACACCCGTGCTATAGGCCATTTTTTTGCAAAAAAAACCAGAAAAAATGCCAGCTTTTGGCAAAACTCTCACAAAACGCAGTCACAAGAATGTGGGAAACTGCAAATAGCATTAAATGTGGGCCAGTTGCTGAGCTCCTGGGGTCAGAACTTCAAATTTGTGTCTTAATTACCCTCAGGAAAGTCTGTTGTAACTTTGAACAATTGCTAATTCATTTGATGAATTTTAAACCAGTATTTACATATCTATTTTCCATTATTGTAACTTTGGCCTAAATTACACCTGTAAAGCATTCATTATTTTAGAACTACATTCCATTGGCCACATTTTATATGTGATTTTTAAATTCCCAAATGTATGTCTATATTAGGCACATTTATTATTATTTATTATTTCTGACTCATAAGTGTGTAGAATTTATTCTTATGAACTGAAAGTGGTTGTTCCGCATTGACATGTTAAGTATGACAATAATCCAAGTAATTGTCACTCATTCACTTAACTGGCGACATCTTTACTTCCTGAGAGAACTAATTAGAGTACAGTGTTACTATCTTTTAATTGCAAAAAGGGGTTGCTTTTTCTTTCAGTTTTGTTGCGTGCCACTATTCTTCACAGCTCACAAACCTTAAAAAATCTTTCAGAAAATGGTACTCTACTGCCACCTTCTTTGTCCCTAAAATTTTTTGATATCCATCTAGCAGAATCCTAATATTCAAATGTAATTTACCCAATTACAAGAGCTTCCATCATTTGCCATTTAATTTGCATGTGCTTGAAAAATTAAGCCTTTACAAATTCCAACATGAAATTATTTACTCTGCGTATCAGTTTATTATGTGGATCAAACAACAATCACTTGCTGGATAATCTGACCAAATGTGCATTTAATACCAAGACAGCACATTTATAATAAATATAGGATCAGAATGGATTTTTTTTTTTAAAAAAAAGATTAATGTAGAATAGATAATTAGGTGAAAGCACATGAAAGTAACATGGAATCAGAAATAGATCATGTTGTATATTCCTCATTTAACCATATGCTGATCACCGTTTATGGAAACAGTGATTCATTCAGGTCTAGACTAATTAATGTTCATCTCCCATATTGCCATGTAATCTTAGGTAAGGAGGGGTGGAGGAAAAGGAATAATGGTGTTCAAAGAAAGAAAATGAGAACTGTTTAATCCTTTTCTCCTCCATCTGAATCAGACTGCATTGGGAAAGGAAGAAAATTGGTTCTTCTTTATTTATTTATATGTTTTCTAAACATTTCAGAGTTTATTGAGCATATTTATTTATCTGATAAATTTATTTGCTGCCTACCTCACCGTGGGGCTACTCATGCCGGCTTATAACAATAAAAATGGAGAAATGAAAAGAAGTAGTAGTACTACGTAATAGTAATGGAGCAATAGAATAAAACATGAAAAAGAAAACAATGATATAGTTGTATGAGAATAAAAGATATCCAACCAACCATAAAATAGAAGATGTTCAACCAATAAAAGATATTCAACCAACTTCACAAACCTGACTGGGGGGATGGCAGGGAGTGAGACAATAGTTCCTGAAAAAAGTTGGATCCAAGTACAGACTCTTGAGGAGGAGTGGGGGGGACACTCCACCACCACTTTCAAGGCAGGAGGTACTAATCTTCCATCAAGAGGCTGACACTGCAGCATGAACCCAACCATAGGTTATCTCTGTTTGCTTTTAAAATCCAGGAGGGGTTGTTGTGACCAAGCTAAAAACACAGAAAATTCTGTCCCCTTCTTCAGGAATCACCAGAATAATAATAACTCAAAACACTCTCCTCCCTGCCAAGACACAGCCCCTATTATAAGACAGATTTAATATCTGTGGTCATGACACAGTTTTGGGTTGCCCCCAGTTCAGACCGGTTCTATAGAATCGGTAGTAAAACCGGCAGGAGGCTCCGCCCACCGATCCTGACATCATCAGGATGCTTCTGTGCATGCACAGAAGCGCATGTGTGTGTGCGGCCCCATTGCGAACCGGTAGTAAAGGTAAGTAGAACCCACCCCTGTCATGACAGTAGCATTCTCTACTATCATCTAGAAGACTGTTCATGGCTGCTTCAAAGGTTTTCCTAGCTGCCTTGACATGGACAATCGTGCCCAAGTTCTTTGCTTTTCTGATGGTCTCAGAATAATTGAGTGATACAGCTGCTTTAATGCTTTGCTTGTGTTAATGTCCTTTGCAACACATTCCTTTAAGTATTGCTATATAAGTACAGCACTTACATTTTCACATCAGAAATACAGAAAATGATAGTGGTGTAGCCAATATAGTGCAGTGAGTTTTATAATCCCTTATGAAGGGGGATTTTAAGTTAAATCACTGCTGCTCATGTTCAGTTCTTTATCTAGATCTTTTGCACTTTTTCTTTGGTATATTTTATTTTGAATGCATTTTTTTTTAAATAATACAAATGAATTTCTGAACTGTCCAAATAAAACAGCATATCCAAATTGGACTTAGTTCTTCCATGCCAAGGAAATTATTTTGTCCAATAAACCATAGAGAGTTCCCTGCCTATATTTATTTCATTAGAAATTGTATTTTAAGAGCTGGGCAATTTTAACAGCCCTCTAACTTATTCCACACTTACTCCCTTCTATTAAGAGGTCAACAATTTGGAGACAATAAGGAAAAGGACATGGAACAGTTCCAGCAATCATAAAAATGTTGGCTTCAGTTTCTTTAAAAGAGAAGAGAAGGAAAACGAACTCAACTCAATTAAAAACATTTGGCACATCAAGGCATGGAAGATACTGCAAGTGCACAATTAAACTTCATAGGTTAAGTTTTCTTTGCATCATTAGTGCATATCTAAGCCACTTGGCTCCAGCTAATTCAATAAGGCTTCAACTGCCCCAATTTCTTCATGTCAAAAATGTGCAGTGAGCTCCGCACTTGATGGTGGTCCCTGAAAAGACAGTGCATTTTGATTCACAGGGAAGACTTTAGTTGCTAGTGAGCGTATTCAGGATTGCAATCCAGTTTAATAGAATCAAAGTGGATCTTGTGTTACTCTTTTTTTTTTCTCACAGAGAAGGAAATAGTAGTGCATCACAATTCCTCTACTGTTCTTTCTGTGTCTCGTTTTTCCCCCCCAATGGAATCCTATTATTCTCAGCTTCCTTCAACTTTCTGCTCTGCTCTGGGAAATGTGATAACGCAGGCAACCCCCACTGACATCCTATGTGTGAGACCCCCAAATACAAAAAGCTGTATGTATCAGTATGGAAGACCTTCCCCCCTGCCTTTGTATTTCCTTTGCTCAAGGAATTTGCTGAGGTCTTTAAAAACTTTGTGGGAAAAAACCAGCCAACTATAGGCATAAAATGTGTGTTCTCACTTTCCTAAATAAAAATAAAATGTATTGACACACTTGAGTGTGTGTGCATTTGTGGGTGTCTATAGATGTACGGTCTTCAGCTTTATGAGCTCTCTTCTCTGTCGCTCTCCTCCCCCTTCCCTATCTTAAAATATGAACGCTGGCATTTTTTCTTGAAAAAGACACATTTCTGGGAACTAAATCTGAAGGGCAAGGGCCAATTTCTAAAGAACTCTTTATATTCCGATTCATAGCTGAGTTTGCTTTTAATTATGCTCTGTTCAAAGAGGCAGTCTTAGAAGAATGTAGGCCAGTTTTCATGGTGGTCTTTAGAGCCAATTCACAAAATAATATTTTAAAAAATCAGCTCTGATATAATAGGAATACTTAGCATTTATATGCTACTTTAGGGTGTCCAAAGACGTCTTGTCTCTCTAGCCCTCCTTCACCATCAACAAGTAGTGGGTGAAATTGGTGTATATTATTGTCAGAAGGCTTTAAAACAGTCACTTAAAATAGGTCAGTATTTTTACCCACTTATTTCAGGTGAGATATGAGCCCAGGAAGACTTGCCTAAAGCCTCCCAGAGATTTTTATAACTGATTTCACTTGGGATTTTTAAAGTTTTCTCAGCCAAGTCTTTTTGTCACTTAACTCTCTAGCATGGGATGGATGAGAAATTCAAACTAACTAATTCACACTTGCTGAACCTACAGGCAAAATCGGAATGTGCGAGCACACCGAAATCCACACTTTTTCTGAATTTTGTACTGTAGTTCACAACTTTAAAAAGCACAAAAGATTGGACACTGAAGAGAAACAGGCAAAAAAAAAGTGGGGGTATTTAGAGCTTCGGCTAAGAGATTTTTTTTTTTTTAATTTGATTTATATGCTGCCCTTCTCTGGAGACTCAGGATGGCTTACAATGCATTAAGCAATAGCCTTCATACTTTTGTATATTTATACAAAGTCAGCTTATTGCCCCCACAATCCGGGTCCTCATTTTACCTACCTTAGAAAGGATGGAAGGCTGAGTCAACCTTTGAGCCTGGTGAGATTTGAACTTGCAGTAATTGCAGGCAGCTGATGTTAATAACGGTGCTTTAGTCTGCTGCGCCACCAGATTTGGTTGGGAGGCAATATGACTGAAACTCTGAAGGAACCAACTGTCTTAATCAGATCAGTGAATTGGATCAAACAATAAGATTGAATTGGATGCTACTTCTTTTTTAAAAAAAAAAATTAAATAAACTTTTGAATTAAATCAACTTGATTTTCCAAATGCAATTGGTGATTTAGAAGGTCAACTTTTCTGCTTCTAGAAAAATCCAGAATTTTAGTTTAGCTAAAATTAGGCACAGTAGGGGATACGGTGGCTCAGTGGCTAAGATGCTGAGCTTGTCAATCAAAAGGTCGGGAGTTCAGCAGTTCGAATCCCTAGTGCCACGTAATGGGGTGAGCTCCTGTTACTTGTACCAGCTTCTGCCAACCTAACAGTTTGAAAGCACGTAAAATATGCAAGTAGAAAAATAGGGACCACCTTTGGCGGGAAGGTAACAGAGTTCCGTGCACCTTTGGGGTTTAGTCATGCTGGCCACATGACCATGGAGATGTCTTCGGACAGCGCTGGTTTTTCAGCTTTGAAACGGAGATGAGCACCGCCCCCTAGAGTCAGGAACGACTAGCAGTTTTGTGCGAGGGGAACCGTTACCTTTACCTTTGGGCAGCAGTATTACCAAAAAAAGAAAAAAGATAACCAAAGACCCATATGTTCCTTCAGAAATAATAAAGCTTTTTATTCCAATATTTTCCTTTCTTCCAAGTCCACAATCTTGGAGGCTTTGAGTTTTTGTGTATCATTTGGTTGCATCCTTCTATGAAACTACATATCCAAGACTTTCCATAACTGTTATATCTGGATGTCGTTTTCTTTGTTTCTAGTTTCCAATAAGCTGTTGACCTCAAAAGGTTTAAAATTAAAAAGAATATTAGAAAGACTATTCTTTTTTAAACTGTGAAGCTATTCATTTCTGAGCCAGAATAGTGCAGAGGTAAAGCATTTTAAATGTTGGATTGATGTGTAAGAAAATGTCTGTTCAACAACAATAAATTATATGGAGGCTCTAGCATCAATGTATCTCTAGGAATTTTCTTGGTAGGCTCTCTGCCCGACATGTTTTTTGTTTTCTTTTCTTTTTCTTGGAGTATGAACATCTGTTTCTATGAAGCTAAGTATCTTCTTCTATAATCCCTTTTTTCTTTAGTATGCATTCCCCTTTGCCTCTAAGCATTCTCCAAATATCCCCCAAAATGGCTGACTCTGGTCCACAGCTTTGTTTGGAAGTGTGTCCAACTAGAGAAAAATCATCCATAACAAATCAGAACAGAACAGAACATGAGCTAGAGTGGTGAAGATCTTTAGGTAAATTGTGAATGGGAAAAGGAAGGACAATAAGATTGTAATTAATTGTAATATAATATTTGTAACTAATTAGTTGCAATTGTAATGTGGAAAAGAAAATTGGAAGTTATTGACATATTTCTTTAGTTTTTTCTTTTTCTCTTGCACTTTTTTGTTTCTTTCCTTTTTTGTCTGTTATTATAAAAGGAAATTCTTAATAAATACTTAACTAAAAAGAAAAGGAAAAATGAATGGGAAGGAGTAATCTCACCAGCTTGTCCTTGTGACTGCCATTTTGTGAAACCTTTGAATGCTATTGACATCACAAATATTGTCTAGCTCTGAAAGGTTTCCTACTCCTAAATTAATGGAATACTTTAATATAATTTTGTCTATTTCACCAATGATATAGAATTCTGAACAAAGCCACATTTTTCCATCCTCCGTCCTTTTAATGGAGGAATTTTGATTTCTCTAAACAACCTTTCTTCCAAAGCTATTCTCCCAACAGGAGCCCCTGTAAAAGAGATAAGGTTCTCATTATGTATCCACCATGTCTTGATCATAATTTCTATCAGGGGTGACATTCTGATCCAGTTCTATCAGGTACATTCTTTATGAGTCCTTTACAATACATTAAAACCTGGCTGAGCATAGGATCTTTGTGCCTTAGGGAAGTGCAGGAAGCTAGACAGAGAGAAAGTGCACACAGTTCAAGGTGGATTTCTTGTCAGATTCTACAGGGCTGGGATACGTTGAAACATTTTTTAAAAGTCAGAGTGGCTCAAAAGAAATGAATTCAAATTTTGAAAAACTGGATTTTTTTCCCAGAGCCATCAACACAGATTACACCCTAAAGCATTACCTAAACATGGGAAAGAAAAATATAATGTTGATAGTTATAATACATTTTAATATAATAAATTATCCTAAATCAATCTTTTTTTCTCTTATGGTGGATTATTAAAGAGGTGCTTTGAATTTCTGTTTCTATGATCAATAAAATCTGCTGAATCTATACACTACTAAAACTCACTATGCTTACCTATTTGTCTGTCTGTCTGCTTCTTCATTTTGAAGAATGACCTCCTTTTTGACCAAATCATCACAAACAATATTGAGAAGATACGCTTGCAACAATTTATGAAACAGCTGTGCTATTTTTCCACTTAAAACATATTACAGTCCTTTCCCACTGCAACATATTCTTTCGAACCTGGCCGTAATTTTCTAGAATTAACTGATTTGATAACAGTTATTAGAAGTGCAATATTATACTGTTGAGGCTGGGTTCTTTGACATTTCTCCAATATTAGCACATCAGCTTATTTAAATGGACTTGGAAAGGTGCCTGGTTTTGATTTGAGGAAGAACCTGCCTTTTTGAATATTCTTTTCCAAGTGCACAATGCCTTTCACTATTTTTAAAATTACTATTTCAACCTTCTACATAACAACTGATGTCACATAAGGACCAAAATGTGAGCTTAGGCATCCAAATTGTCTACCAATCACCAACTCAATGGGTGGCCATAACTCAATAATAATAACAATAGAGGCCTATTTTACAGGCTTCTGGTAAGAATTTATAAGAGAATATATATGGGTTACTTAAGTTCTCTTTAGGCACGGCCCAGCTGATTACATTGTTCTTGTGGCATTGTTTTAGAATAGATACTTGCTTAAGTCTTGAAGGGTAGATATTCATTGACTCCTTGGTAGTGCAGAAAATATATTGAAATGTCTGAATTGGACTTATGTGATAGCTGCCATCAGGGCATGGATCCACATCCACATGGAAGTAACATAGTTACTTCCTTGGGTAAGGACATTGCTTTTATAATTCCCAGCATTGTAAGGGGTTGAAGCATTCCTGAGAGTGGGAATAGATGAAAAAAATAAACAATAAAACAGATTCTACAACTGGAACAGAAAGGAGATTTATATACAGGAAATGTAATTTAGGGATAATTGGAATTATGTCCCAGCAGGATAGGAGTCCAAGAGTTTGTGCTCTGTATATATGTTCCTGTGAAGAAAGGCAGAAGGAAAAGACCTCAGATTAGCCATCCCTTACACAGAGCAGGCAGAACAATAGACAAAAGGGGAACACAAAGTGAGTGTGGTTGACAGCCTACTCCTCCCTTGTGATTAGTACATCTTAAGGTGTTGAAGACTTAACGTCATAGAATTTAGACCCTCAACAAGTAACTTTCTGTCCTGACTGGCAGCAGCTTTCTAAATAGGAGTGTCAGACAGAGAATCTTTTCTGCTTTTCTGCTTCTTGTTTCTTCTAATTGAAAGTGGGCTATTAATTCTGTATTGCTGCTTTGTTTTCTAAGTTTGTGTTTCCTTGGTTTAAATGCCTTGAAGAATCTCACAGAGAAAGCTGTAAAAACCATGTTTCTGTTGTCTGAAAGATAAGAGATGTGATGGATTTACTTTATGTCTAAATATGGGATAAGCATCAAGGTGATTTTGTTGGTATATAATCTTGGTGATGTTTTAATTTTATATTTCTTGTAATAAAACAGAATTCAGTGTCCATCCCATCGGGTCATCTATTGCTGCTTGCAAACCGAGAACTAGAAAATAAAGTCTGCACCGTCTACGAAGGGTGAGAATCCAGAGTTTGATTCTCAGCAATCCTAGGTTTCTTGAAATACAATAAGAAGGAGAGATGCATTTACTGAACACCTTGTGCTAGCATTACAATTGTGGTTGCTTTTAGCTGTTGTACAAAATGAGGTTTTGCCGCTTCAAAGTATTACTTTTGGCTTAGTGCAATGTGATCGCTTACAGAGTTATTGTTCAATAAGCCATTATTACGCAAATCATAACTTTGTACAATATGGACTCAAGTCATTATGCTATGAATAAGGTCCTTTACAAGCACATCTGAATTACATTTAATTAATCAAAGAGCTTAACACGGAAGTAAAATATTCAGTGTTTCAGCATATAATGTTTGCCTCAAATACTCAGAATGGATCATACAAACAAAACTGAACCATTGTCAATAAGAACACATGTTATGTGCTTTGAATACCAGTTTTAAAAATGTAGTATTTTTGAGAAAAACAGCTTTCAGTTCAAGGCATCTTGGTCATTCTCATGTCTTCCCTATTTTGAGAAAAAAAATATTGGCCATTGGTATATTAAATTTTTGTGTGTGAATTAAACTTTCTAAATTTCCTGACCTTTCTGTTTCTCGTAGTCTTCATTTGAACCGAAAGCATATTTCAAGGCCAATATTCTGAATTATAGGTCCACATGTGCAAATACCCGTCTCCCACTTTAAATGCTCAAGAGTTATACCTGTGTAATTTCATTTTTAAAAAGCCAGGTCCCTGTAGTGTAACCGAGGGCATACTTTCTCTTTCTGGATCTTTAACAGAGTTGATGAAATATGAGCTAGAAATAACACAGCTTGAGTTTCAGATTCCATGCTGAGTTTACATGCCTAGCATTTAGGGACAGGAAAATGTGCTCGTAAATTGAGGAAATGCACTCTAGAGATTTTCGGGATATAGTCAGTGCTGAACCTCATGTTATCAGTTTTACAGAAAATACATTTTCATTTTAAACCACCTCCCTTCTTATGATATGGCGCTCTTCTGCATTTCTCCAGAACTTGATTAACATTTTCATAGAGCATTTATAGGGTCCGATCTTCTAAGTTTTGATTGTTAAAGCAGATACATGCTTTTTCAAAAAACTTAATGATAGGCAAATTTCTCAAACATTTCAATATTTCTGCCATTTCCTAGTTGATGTAATATTTTTACTAGAGCAGATTAAAGTTTAAAGTTCTTATTCTTGGAACAGCTTTTTTTTTTAATAATACATTATGATGAAAATGGCTCTGGATGGGTCTATTTCGGGTGCGTGATATTGCTATTGTATAGATCGCATTACTTCTAGAATTAAAAGAGGCTGTGATAAAATGATTAAGACAGTTTGTCCAATTTTTTTTTACATCTCCTTATTTCCTTTGCATCCAACTATTGGGAAGGTTGCATTTTTTGTATAATATGCAAATTCATAAATAATTTTAAAATATTACCTTAAAGGCAAGCCAATTGGACCAGTACTTCTTTCTCTGCCCAATTCACCTCACAGGAAAATAGGAAAGAGAATGGTGGGTTGGATCAATCAAATAGGCTCCTCACTTAACAATCGTAATGACTTACAACCAAAATTCCAGGGTCAGTTATGGTTGTAAGTTGAGGACTACCTACATTGGAAAGACAATGCAACAGCTAAGCAATTCTTAAAAAGTAGAAAAGTTGGAAGCTTTGAAAACTTTGAAAGAGAGATTTACATAGTTCCTTTACATCATTAGCAAGACTTTTGTGTTCAGGGAATATTTAAAATTCTTCATCAATTTAAAAAGCAATATATGAGCATGTTGTTATTTTGCTTGGTGGCCTGAACAGCCTTAGTCATTTTAATCAGTAGAGATGTACACAAGAGTTAGAAGTTTCCAAAGGTCAAAGAAGTGGCTGTCTTTTTAGCTTTGAATCAGAATGGACCTTCCAGCTTCTTGTAGGCAGAATGCCAACTTGTGTCTGCATGTCTGCCATTTCCCTTTCTTTGAAAAAGTTTTGTAATTAACTAAAGGGCAGATCACACCACATTGATCCATAAATGGTTGCACAGAGTAAGTTTCTTTCTGCCTTTTTTCTTCCACAACAGCCAATTTCGGGGGCCCTTTCTGCTCTTTCAGATTTAAAATGTAACAATGAACATCACAGAACTATTAAACCTTTAATTCATTGATGATGAAACAAAAATTCAAGCACTGCTACAATGATTTTTTCCCTAGTTGAGCTGTATTGCAAATATAAGTTGTCTACAGAAAGAGGTTTTTTCAGGACATATAATATATAGTGGTTAAGTATAGGCCAATTTTGTATTGAAGGCAGCATATAAAATCTGAATTACTATATATAACCATATATAGCACCATTTGTTATCCGTTAGTAAGATAGCCTTGACATTGTGTGTGTGAGTGTGTCAGTATGCATATGTGTATACATATATGTATACGTATATACCAGTATGTATGTATGTATGTATGTATGTATGTATGTATGTGTATATACATTTGTGTATATACATGTGTGTGTATACAGCTTTCTCTTTCTCTCTCTCATCTATCTATCCTATCTATCTATCCTATCTATCTATCTATCTATCTATCTATCTATCTATCTAACATCATCTATCATCTATCATCTATCATCTATCTATCTATTCTCTCATCTATCTATCTATCTATCTATCTATCTATCTATCTATCTATCATCATCATCATCATCATCAATTGCTTACATTTCTAAAATATTTGTATATTTATAGCTAACATGGACAGATGCTGGAGAGATCCAAATAATACAAGAAGGAAATTTAAATTTAATTGAGGAATTAAAAGAGTAGGAAGATACCTAATAAGTAAGGTGGACAAGATCAACCAGATTAATGGGATGTCCATAGAAGAGCTACAAGTTATTGTAAATTGGTTGAGATGTCAAATATTTGTTCATGTAGTCCCTGGAAGCTAAACTTGATTCATTGGTGTCTATGTGATTGTCAGCTTTGTGAGGTAGCTGAGATAAGAGGCACACCCAGAAGTACTAAGTTTAAATTTATTGTACTCTTATATTAACCGTATCTTGATAGTCTGAATGTACATTACAGCTCTCCCCTCTTGGGAGAAACTAGGGAAGGTCCATTCTGAGACATTTGCCACATATCCCAAACTGTCTGTGGGTTTAGCTGCTGCCTGTCACTGTGTCTAGTCTGCAACTCTTCCTTCAGTCTGCCAAGGTCATTCCCACATACCATTACAGTAATTAACTAATTCTCATTTGCTTTTCTTCTTCCCATATTGCTCACCAAATTCTAGATGTAATTTTTAGGCTGAGATGATCTGTGGGCTGATTCAGCTTTTAGGAGTGTCACTTAGAAAAGGGCTTTACACTTCAAGATTGGCTGGAGCTCAACTTCTTTTGACAAATTTGGGTACTGCTTACTCTCCATTATATCCCAATTAAAATGTAATTAAATTGAACTGACACCTCAAACTACTCTTTGGTGATAGCAATCTAAAACTTGCATCCAGACAGCAATTAATATGCAAGTTCATCTTTATGGTGAGACTATGCAGTAACTACTCTTTAGTGATAGCAATCTAAAATGTGTATACAGACAGCAATTAATATGTAAGTTCATCTTTATTTTATTTATTTATATTTCACATTTCTAAACCTTTATGATGAGACCGTGCAGTAATCCATACTAAATTATGCACATTGCATCATCTTTTATTGTATCATTTCTTTTGTTACAGCTGTCACCCTGCTGTTGACACAAAAGTGTCCACAAGATTCACCAAGCATTTCTACTTCGGAGCGTATGATACCTTTTTTGAACTTGGAAGAGGACAGTGGTATTCCTGGGATTTCTGGTCCAGTGTGCTGCTAATCTCTTTCCTTTGGTTTATACGTCTATATCTGCATTATTTTAGTCAATGGATCTTACTCCACATTTTTGCAGTTCCTGTCACAAAGTAAGCATGTGTGATGACCCAGGGCATGGCACAGAAGTAACACAGGAAGCTGGCAATTCAAACTGCCCCTTTATTGCTCCAAATTTCCCCAAACGCTCCCACATTTTTGGCAAGTCCCAGAGCAAAGTGATGACACACCCACACCCACATCTCAAGCAGCCTCTGGCTGCAGATAGTCCAGCCCAACACTGTAAGCACCACGGCTGCAAAGCAAGAAATCCAGCAGGGCAAGTTGAGAAGTCTAGAAATCAGAGGAGCAAGGCAAGCAGTGGTGGGTTGCTATTGGTTCACCCTGGATCGGGTGAACTGGTAGCAGCAGGAGGCTCCGCCCACCCACCTGGATGCTTCTGCGCATGCGCGCACATGCCCACGAGCGAAACCGGTAGCGACGAGTTTTGAAACCCTCCCCTGAAGGCAAGTATCCAGAAATCCAGAAAGAATGCAAGAAATTCAGGAAAATTCAAATGTCGGCACTCAACACTCCATGAATTCAGCATTTGTTCCTGACAAATGCCCCTCCCCACAGCGTCTCCTTAAGTCTCAGTCCCCAAGTGTGCCTTGTGAAGAGGGATGGAGTGCTCTCCTCCTGTGTGGCTGGGTCAGTCTGTGCTGTTCTGATCTTCTCTCCACTTTCCGTGCTTGAGGATCAGGAGGGGGTGGGCCTTGCTCATCGCCTGAGCTCTGTCTCTCATGTTCACTGCTTAGCCTCTCTTGGTTATCCTGCCAAGGAGGGTTTCTCCCTCCCTACAAGCTGTCCCAATCCTGAAAGTCCCTGGCTTGACTAGCCCTGCTCCTCCCCATTTTCCTCCAAAGCCAACAAAGCCACCTCCTCAATCTCTGTTGGCTCCAGTTCCAGCTTATCTTCCCCCACAGATTCAGGCTCCGACAGGGGCCTGACAGCATAGATCATGGTTCTGTAGTTGTAAACTGTACGAAGTCTAATAAGAAAATTTACATATCCTTTGAATCAATTTAAGAGTATAGGTAAAGTGATTCACTTAATCTATGTTGGCTTCCATATCTCTACCACTACCATTACCACTACCACTACCATTAACTGGTTGATCTGTCCCCGTACCCACACACACACCCACACAGCCAGTCGAGGGTTAAGGAAACACTTTGGAACGCACCCAGGTCTTATCTCCGACTTGGCAGCGATAGACACACCGTCTGCCAAGGGTCTTTATTTTCACAAACAGACAGATAAGATACGAACGTTCAAGAAAGTCCAAACAGAAATAATATTCCTCCCAGCAGTTCCGGACGAGGCTTTAGTGACTCCAAGGTTTTGCTTTGTTCGTCACAAGGATCCTTTGACCACTACCCTCTATTATATAGTCTCTGGGGTGTGGTCCAGTGACTCAGTTCTAATCCCTAGCACGCCTCCCAAGCTGCTGCAAACGTTTATCACGCCTTCGGAGGCGTGCGTCCAGGAATGATGTTTCATTATCACTTTGACTCGAATCAGCTGTTTCCTCTCCCTCAGCCGGCACTTGAAACAATGCCAGAGGGGAGGGGCCTGGAGAGGGAGGCCTGGCTGACTCCTCTTCCTCATGCTCGGAGCTTTCTTCCTCCGATGGGACAGGCTCAGAGGGCGGGGCCACAACACTGGTATAGTCAGTGTTGTGACATGATGGGAACTTCTGGAGGACACAGTGATGATGCTTTGTGATTGCAAATGTAAATTAATAACAACATGCACATTGATGGGCATCTCACTTAATATCTATTCTTCTCAGACTACAGAAGAGGAGATTTGAAATTATTTGAATAACTTTAAAACTATAAACTTCTGAAACTGTTCTGTCTTTCAGAAAGCATTTCATTTGGAATTTTATTGTTTCTGTCATTTTATAGGGCCAGAGCTTCCATGAACAAAGGGATTTATTAGCACAAAAGTATTTTTTTTTTTTAAAAAAAAGCTGCATCTTTTTATAATACTGCATCTTTATTTTTGATGGTTGGTGGGTGTGACTTTTATTGTATTACACCATTTTCTGTTTTGTGTTTTGAACTTTAAATTCACCATTATGCATAATTACGTTCATGCAAATACAAATCATCATCGTCATCATCATGAAATTCCAGTAGAGTAGCAGTTCTAAGTGGAAACATCTTTGCAGGTTTAATGCATAAAATAAATCACTGAAGAAATTGATTTAGTATGCCTGTAACAAGGAATCATCTTGTTTCTTGAATCTTTGCCCTATCTCTTTTATTCAGATTCCAATTCTATCTTTATACTGTGGATTTGTGCTACCAGAATTCTTTGGTACACGCCAGCGAAGAGATGGCTATGGTTGTGGTGGGACCTTTGACCTTGAACACAGTGATGCTTCTTTTGATTCTGATGAGATGGGGCTGTCAACTGTTGTTTGACTCCTTCCCTTTTTACTTGTCAAAGCTGATCATGGCTTGGGGATTCTGGACAGTCCTAGACCCTTTGGCAGTGTTTGTGGCGGATGCATTCCTGGGGGTAAGTCACTTAAAATAACTTCAATATAGAAGTTTGTTTTATTCAATGAGTCACCAAATAATATGAAATCCTACCTCTGCTGACAGCAGACCAAGTAAAAATAATTAAATAAATTGGTAGTGATTCATTATACTCAGTGAATATAAAGTGAATACATATAAAACTGATATTTTAATGAAGGATAAAAATGATCGGGGCAGTATTAGAAGCAATGCAATAGTTTAGGGAACCAAAGAATATTTTTAAAGAATAAAACACAACATCAAAGGACTGTAAAATCTCTCTCTTTCCAATCACAGCCTAAAATGCATGGATAACATATTTAATTGTGTTTATTATACTGGATTTTATCTTTAGTATTTCATCCAGCAATATATGGTTGATTGTATGTAGTAAGTAACAAGGTTCTAAAAGACTGCCCATTCATCATTGATAGTTTTTTTTCCTCTAACCATGTTTCCTAGGATAAAAACTGAACCAAATTAACTCTTTATTTGGATGTTTTTGTACCACCCAATCAATGTCTTGAAATAAAAGCCGTTCAAAGAAAACAGATTGAGGAAAGAGGTATCAAACTTGGCTTTTAATTGTCAGTTGGACTTCTTTTACTATAATAGTTAATTGGGGGAAATCCTATATCTGCCCCATGGGATAAGATTGGCTTGTGATTCAAGTAAACAGAATTATCTTTACATTGTTAGCTGCAAGTGTAGCTAAATTTTGAGGATATTTTACTACCCAAAGATGCACTGGAATATTTAGGGAATACATTTTCCTTATAATTATTCATGTTAGATTTTTTGTTGCTTGCATCATAATACTATAGCTACAAATACTCAGAGTGTTTGCTTTCCTCCTTGTCTTTTCATCTTAATACATTAGTACAATATTTTCAATTTTTAGGTGTGGAAATGATGTATATTCTGAGATTTAGATATTGGCACACAGGGAATGCTCGTTCAATGTTTTCTCCTCTTTTTAGAAAAGGGAGTATACATGGATACTGGATCACTTTATTCATAAATTACATTTCAGGTGCATCACCTGAAGTTAAAAAAAATCAGGTAGAGAATGGCATTTGTGGCTTTCTGGATACAGTTGAACTGTAGTTATTATTAGCCTAACCAGAATGATTAGGAGTAAAGGGATGCTGGAAATTCTACTTTATTAAATCCAATGGTTAAATCCTAATTTTATTCACTTGCTCATTCACCCAGTCTCCTTATAATTGTGCATTTAACATTTTTATGTTGCTTGTGACTATGCTGATTACCAGGGTGGACATCAAAGTGATGTATCCACAAACACAGACAGACCTACTGTACAAGGCAACTTGTAGTTAAACAGCATCCTTTCCAGAGGTACTGAGATTAATCCTCCATTTATTTGTGTCCTAGCTTATTGATCCTATAGAAGTCTTCACTCTCATGCTAGAGCATATGCAACAAGATAAAATGACTTTGCCTCAGATATTAGTTGAGTCTAGAGTATTGTAACTACAACCTTATAAAGTTCTGAATAAGTGCCAAGTATGTTGCTAGGGCTGCAGCCAAGGAAATCTATTATCAATTCCTAAAACACCTTTTTTGCTCTTCTTTAGGCTAACTGGAAACTCCCAAATAAATTTTCCTTTTAGCAAATTATAGCAATAAAACCACAGAGAAGCAAAATTGCAGTTAAATGTTCTGCTTAACATTAGTTTGGGTGTAATTTCATTCAACAAAATAATAGTAAATATTTTATGGAAATTAGTTAATGAGTTCTTAAATGAACGTTGTTTCAAAAGATAAATACAAACTATAATTAACCAGGATGCAGATGTCAACTTATTGGCTGACAAATTAGAAGATGATTAGGCAAAAAGTGGTGAACAAAGAGGAGAAAACCAGGTATATATCAGCAAAGCAGCAAATGGAGATCCTTTCTGAAACATGTTGAGTCCTTTATATATTCTTGATCATGATCCCCAGGCTTCAAGTTAACATCTTTTGAAATCAAGTGTTCTGAGTGTTGCTCATCCACAATGGTTGACTCCATCTTAGAATTGGTCCAAGAAAGTTAAATAACTAGTTCTTAGGTGTAGCTCTCCAGACATCTGCATATCCATCAGATCAGGGGTGGGTTCTACTTATCTTTACTACCGGTTCGCAATAGGGCCGTGCCTGTCCTGATGACGTCAGGGTCGGTGGGCAGAGTCTCCCGCCAGTTTTACTACTGGTTCTGGTGAACCGGTCCAAACCAGGGGCAACCTACCACTGCATCAGATCCATCTTATGTATTTCCCATTTCTTTCTTTCCCATAAGTTATATACGTTTTCAGTCATTATCAAGATGTTCTGAATTCATATTACCCCATATCTTGGGCTTCCCCAAAACAAATATTAAAATGCAGCAAAAGACAAAATTATAATAAGTCAACAAAGACCAGGCCTATGTGAATGTAAGTTAAGGATAGTATAAATCAGTCAATATTGATATAAAGTCTACGTACTTTCACAGGATTTCTATCCAATCTAATCATTGGCAACATCTGGTGAGCTACAGATCCACCATTTTTGTGGTGTGTTCATGTTTAAATCTGAGCTAGCAAAATTATTTGCAATGGTTTTGGAAGGAAGAGAAGAAACAGGAGAAGACCAATCTTGGAAGGTGTTTATTTATTTGTTTTATTTGTAAAGTGGAATTTGTAACGGGCTTATAACTGATGGCAAAAAGGTATTCAGGTTCACAGAGGCTGCTAAAGGATGTCCGTTGTTCTCTTGTTTGTCCAGACTTCTGTATTACTTTTCAATTCAGTTCTACGGTTACTGCCTTGGATCTATTGCAGAGAACTTGGTAAGCCACAGCAGAGCTGAAGAATCTTAATTCCTGGAAGATAAATTTATTACCAGATTTTTGAACTGCTAAGAATTGCACATGGTGATAATAGAAATTATTGCATTTCACTGACATTTTTCAGATTAATTTGAACAAATGATGGCTATACATTTTTAAATTGTGGTGGATGTCAGGAGATCAACTTCGCCTTACAGATACTATATTTACTGTTTGTTATGTTAAACAAAAGATCGGTGAATATGTTTCAAAGATCTATGATTTGAAGGTCCCAAACCACTTCTCCTTCAATTAAATGGAAAAGTTCTGATTAAAACATTTTGCTATCTTGTGACAAACTTGCCAATATTCTCTATCAGAAATTATTCTCACAAGGAACACATTTCACTGACTACCATGCAAAGAGACATATTCTATTTCAAAATGAAACTGAATCCTTTACATATGTTTTCCATATTTGTATTAGCAATTTTGTTTCCCGCCTTTGGCATTCTTTCAGCTGCTATTTTAGATTACTTGCCAATCAATTTATTTTAGATCAAGCATTTTAAAGTATTATGTTGTGGTAATATGACATGAACTATTCTAATGATCTAATATCTTTTAAATTTTAAGTGGACTTAGTGCTTATGAAAGCAGACAGAGTGATAGTCTTGGAAAATAGGGTCCCCTCTGGACTCACTCTCGTTTTTTATTATTAAAGGAAATGATATGGCTCACCTAATAGTGTATTTTAGAAAAGAAACCTATAAAGAATATGGGTATAATGTGAAGTTTTGCCCTGTAAATATTTGAAATCTTAGTGGATCATAAATAATTGTAAGTTTATTCATTTTTGATTGTAGAAATATTTCTAAATATGCTTTATTAAATACCTACTGCTTTGAAAATATTAACAACCATTTGATTTTGATCCTTGGGTATCTTGCATAGCTGTCACTTTCTAGTTTGATAGTGCACATTTTATTTGTTGCCTGGAGTATCTAGTATTGTTTTTTACATTCAATGTTTGTTGATTATGATAATAATAAATCTATAAGATTAGGTGCCAACTTTGGATTTTTTTAAAAAATATGTCACCGATATCTGTGAAACTATAGTAAAGATGAGATCAGAATAAAAGCTAAGAAGAATCAGTGGCTGAGAATTGAACCTGACAATTCTCTTCTACCTTGACAAGCTCTCTAATGGGAACTTAGAAAGATTTAGTGGTAGGGAAAAATAGAGAATGAAAGTGCCTCAATAGGTTTGCATTTTCATTGGGAGAAGTGCAATAGTTACTTCTGATTGTCTAACCTCCATTTTGCTGGAGGCATCCATGCTTCCCATTTAGTCTTGGAATGACTATATATCACCAGGAGTGAAGTTTCAAGAATAATCTCTTTTTGTATGTGGTGGGAGAACCTGAATCAGGACAGAGGAGCACCAGAGAGTGTCAGGTATCAAGACACTGGTTATGGTCACACAACTAGATCTATTTAAAGACTGGGTCATTCGGGATATTAGACTTGGTTGGAATTGCTATTTTTGTATTTTACAGCTCTCTGTAAAACCTTCCTGTTTGATTAATTTAGGTTTTAATGTATTAGATACACTCAGAAAATGGGTTGGTTGGTTTGACAACCAGGTTAAATGCAGGCACTAAAGAGCTTACCCTTTCACGATAATGCGAAGTTCCAATTAGTAATGATTCAATGAAGATAGTTTTCTTTTTCAAGTGAAACCACTATAACGTTGTCAGTTTTTTCTGCATTATTAATATGCAGAGAAGGTCATGAGCTTTGTTTTGTTTTCCTTTAAATACAATGTGTGACATAAACCTCACACGCCTGTTACTGATAACATAACAAGTTTGTAAGAAAACTATGAAGCAATTCCACTTTGTTTCCTGTTTTAAAAATATAAGACTGAGGTTTGTATTTGAGATTTTCTTTGCATAATTTAATAAAGTTTAAATTAAAGCAAGAGAATACTGTTTTAATTCTAAAACTTTTAACCCATCAATATTAATCCATTGCTCTGAATAGAAACACAGCTGATTGCTATGGTTTAGGCATGGGATTGATCTGAACACATAGTTCTGGGGTTAAATATACTTGTTATGGTTTCTAATTTGTAAGGAGGTTTTCTTCAGTGACCTAATCCTTTAATAACTCCCCCCCCACATACCACATTTCTTTAAACTTCACCCTTGCAAATTCCTCATTACTGTAAATAAGTGACGTCCCCCATTTCTTCTCATATCTTTACATGAAACCTTGGATTTTGCTGCCTGTTTAAGGATTCATAGCTCGACACGAGATTCTTTTTAGCTACAACTCGTATTCTTGAAAGTCAACTTCTCAAAAGTAGTTTTCTTAAGCTGGATAGTTTACTTATTTTATTATCCCTCAGCTGTGCTGCTCAGGCATTCATGCCTGGTCCTTCAACTAAGTAAGCCACAATCACCTGCACAAATATATTGTAACAAAGATAGATTTCCACACACACACACACACACCATCCTGTTTGTGTCGGAGGCATCATTTAAGGTATTTCTGAGTTCAAAGGATTAGCCGGTGACATCACCGCTGCCCAGAGTATGCCCATGGAGGCTCCTTTCATGTCCCTGTCAAGGAGTTGGAGCTAATGACAGGAGCTCACCCAGCCACGGAGGAGCACTAGGTCTCAAACACGGGCTTGCTAACCTCCAACCTAGCATCCTAACCACGAGATAGATTTCTGATTGACTTACATTTTAATACCACTCAAATATTGATAGAATATAAAGATTCATATATACACAAAGACATTTTTTTTTCAATAGTTTCACAGAGCTGTGAAGACAAGCCTACCAATTGTCATTCCCCCACTTCCTTGTCCCCTCAAGGTGCAAGGATAAGGGGAAAAGTTGGCTCTAATTAAAGGAATAAATCTGGCCAGGTATGAAAAATAATTGTATTATGGCCTGAGTCTTGAACCTGAAATATGCCTGGTGTTCCCAAGATGGAAACACAGCTGGGTTGTATAGTGAAAAATACAGCATTTTATCCACCGAATCAAATTGTCCCTACAATTAGCTTCCATTACAGTGTTGGGAGTATTTAAGATTAAATTGCACTAAAGTCAATGAGATTGGAACTTATTTTAAAATAAAGTGCAGAGGTTTGAGCTGCAAAAAAAGACATTTCAAGTGAAGACACACATCAGAGAAAGCTGATGCTAAAATAATTGATCACAACTGTGTTTTCATCATACGACTGTACCGGTTTAAAAAATAGTAAATATTTTTTTAAAAAAAAACAAAGGAATGTAAAAAGATGAAAAAATTGCCTATTGAGAAGCCTTGTCTTCAACAATCCTTAATGAAGCCTTATTTGTGGAGCTACCACAAGCACTGGTGTATGTATACTTTGCAAACCTTTGGTACTATTTCTCATCATTAATTTTTCTTACTCCAATCCTTTTAATTTAATTTCAGCGACTTCATTACACTGCTGATAATCCCACTGCTGACTGTGCGAAGCTGTATTGGCTTTTTCTAAGAACGGAACAGACTGGAATTCCTGGAGCATTGATCACCGTGTTGCTTTATGCAGTCCTATTTTTATTTTCATCTGCAACTCTGCATCTATATTGGCTCAGGTAAGTCCTGTATCTCCCATAAGATGCCTGCAGAAAACATACAGGTAGTCCTCAATTTATGACCACAATTGAGCCCAAAATTTCTGTTGCTAAATGAGACATTAAGTTAAGTGGGTTTTGCCCCATTTCACAATCTTTCTTGCCACAGTTGTTAAGTTAAGTGTTAAGTGAATTATTGCAGTTGTTAAGTTAGTAGCAAAGTTGTGAAGTGAATCTGGCTTCCCCGTTGACTATATTTGTCAGAAGGTTACAAAAGGGGATCACACAACCCCAGGACACTACATCCGTCATGAATATGAATCAGTTGTCCAGTTCTGTATTTTGATCATGTGACCATGAGGGTACTGCAACAGTTGTAAGCGTGAAAAATGGTCATAAGTCACTTTTTTCAGTGGTGGTGTAATAGTGTTGTCACTAAATGAACTATTGTAAGTCAAGGACTATCTGTATTGATAGAATGATCCTAGCTTTGTCTACTTCCCAGAGAGGTTGACCTTACATATGCTAAAATTGCAATGTAAGAGGAACAATCTATGCCACCTCTGAAGCATCCCTCTTTTTTATTCTGTTGGTTAATTTTACAAGCTAAGGACAACGATCCCTTCCTTCTTTTCCTTTCTAGCATTTTCCCTCATTGCGGGAGTCTGCTTTTTTTCAGATCTACTGATCCATAGGTTGCAACAGGAATTTACCAACTGTCCTGTTGTTTGAACCTAACATTGTGGGCTGACAGAGAAAGGGTGACTGGTCCAAAGTCACCCAGCTAGCTTTCATGGCCACGGTGGAACTAAAACACACACAGTCTCCTGGTTTCTAGCCAGTGCCTTAAATACAGTGACAAATTCTTCCAGGGACCACGTGAGATAAAGTTGGAGAATGTCATGCATTATTCATGTCCTATTCAGTTATAGGAGCCAAATTTTATTACTCTTTAATTCTAATCTAGTGAAAAATTAGAGTGAAGTTTAATATTGGTATAGACACATACTGAAAGTAACAATAATAAGATGTCCCTAAGGTGCTTTTTCAGGAAGCAACTGGACTTTCTTGTTTCTCTTTGAAGACGTTTCGCTTGTCATCCAATAAGCTTCTTCAGCTCTGATTGGATGGTGGGGAATGGAAAGATTTATATTCCTTGCAGACAGCTGGTCATTTGCATTCTTTCAGAGAGTCGTTGAGACCACTTGGAGGTTTGTCTATGTCCTCAGGGTCACCTGAGCAGTGCAAAATGGTATGGAGCCTTCTTGGAAAGCCCTTGATGAAAGGACTGTGTTGTGAAGCTATGCTTCACTGCTGAACTCAGGCAAAGTCCAGTTGCCTGTTGAAAAAGTACCTTTGGGACAGCTGTGACCTGGATGACAGAATCTCCATAGGCAATGATAAGATGCCTTTGAGGGTGGCAAATTTTGCATATTTGCTCTTAGCTTTGAGGAATATATGGGCAATCTAACATCCTATCAAAGGATTTCAAATCATCCACATTCCTGGAAGCAGTATGCAAATTCAAAGTATTGGCAGTCTAATTAATTCATTTTTTGTAGATGTTAATGTCTTCTTCATCACCGACTTCATAGTTTCATATGGTTTTATAAGTTTTAGCTGCTGTCATTTATTACTCAGGAAAATTAATTTAAATTAAAATATTCGTAAGGCAGATTTTCAATCAGAATATTATGAACATCTTTATTGTCTAAGGAACAGGTGGAGGATCATCAATAATTTTTTTTCTTCTGAAATAATCTTTCCATAATGTTTTACAATAAAGAAAAGAGTATTTCATTGGACAATGTATCTTTCAAAATTCTCATAACAGAATAATAAAACAAAGGATGCATAGCAAAACTGGTTACATTACAGCTTTCTAAGCAAATTACGGTATGGAAAACTCAGGGCGTAAATTATAATTATACCTGAATTTGGAAAAAATAACCTTTTTGTTATTGTGAACTGAACTGTCTATTGATAAATTTATTTCTGAGTGGCTACAGACACATCTAATTGTACACAGATATTTAGGTTTAATGTGCACATAAGCATCTTTTCATGCATAAACTTTACATCTATTGCTCATTTACACTTCTATGCATATCACAGTCAAATGATTTTTATAGATAAAATTGGGACTTACACAATTCTTATTTTTGAAATGGCAAATAACCAGTTATAAAACTGATCTACCTCCATTACAGTTGATTATTCTCTGATTGATTCTTGGCTGTACAGGTTCCTCACACAAGCCAGAATGAAGCTGACAGTTTAAGAGAATCAGATGAGAACTCCATACAATATTCAGTAGGAATATGTCATACTGAATTAAGTCTGTATGGAATTCAGGGGTAGAGAACCTGTGACTTTTCAGGTACAAATGAATTATTATTTAGCATCTCTAACTGGTGTGCCAACATTGTGAGTTCTTAGGAGTTTTAGATCAACTATTTCTGAAGGTCAATAGTTTCACAATCTATCCTCTACAAGCTGTTATATCAAGTTTAGTTTCTAAGAATTCATCAACTATGACAAATTATTGTTGCAAATTAATATATCGGTCAACAGTAAGGAATAAAAGAGGCCTGGAAAATACAGTTTAGATTCAACATCAATCAGTCAATCAATCAGTGGTGGATTGCCCCCAGTTCAGACCAGTTCGTAAGAACCAGTAGTAAAACCAGTGGGAGGCCCCGCCCACCGTGGGGCGATGGGCGGGGATGTCATCATTGGCTATCTGCACATGCGCAGTAGCTTCGGTACATGTGCAGAAGCAAGGCATGCATGTGATCCTGTTGCAAACCTTTACCAGTAGTAAAGGTAAGTAGAACCCATCCCTGCAATCAATCATGCCTTAGCATAACTAGCTAGTAAAAGCAAACTATTTAACCTATATTTTGGAAAAAGTATACAAATATAGTTATTTGCATAATTTATTGTATAAACTGGAACCACCTACTATTATTTTGTGTTCTTGTCTAGATCATACTAGACCCCTGCTCTAGTTTTATGTTGATGTTCTCCAAGAATTCTCTGAATGACCAAAGTCAAAGATAGCCCTCTAGCCTGGCCATAAAGTGAAAGCCAATTATGGATGACTCCTCATCGTAAGAGACGTGGGCCAACCTGCTCACGAGCAGTCTCTATTTTGTGGGACGTAGGCATCTTGGATGGCCACTTTCTCCATTAGCATTTAGGAAAACAGAGCAGTCTTGTAGTAGACATCAGATTATTTTAATGGTGTCTAAAATATTTTAGATTATTCATTGATGATATCAGAGGTGGGTTTTAGCAGATCCTGACCAGTTCTGGAGAAGCGGTAGCGGAAATTTTGAGTAGTTTGGAGAACCAGTAAATACCACCTCTGACTGGCCCCACCCCCATCTATTCTCTGCCTCCTGAGTCCCAGCTGATTGGGAGGAAATGGGGATTTTGCAGTAACCTTCTCCTGGAGTGGCAGGGGAATGGAAATTTTACAGTATCCTTCCCCTGGAGTGGGGTGGGAATGGAGATTTTACAGTATCCTTCCCCTGCCATTCCCACCAAGCCATGCCACGTCCACCATGCCACGCCCACAGAACCGGTAGTAAAATATTTTGAAACCCACCACTGGATGATATTCAGATTGTTCATTGCTGTTTGTTCTTTTATCCTATCCTAAATCTATTTGGATAGCACAGGGCTATCAAATATTATGAAATCAATCGATCTCCCGAGATAAAGGGACAAAACAAGGGTGAAAATGTGGCAAGAGGCACATATTTCTGGATGTATCTGTAGAAGGGGTGACTATCGCCAAGCCATGCTTTCTTAAATTTCCTCAGTGTGAAATTAAAGATAGAAAGCTGTCAAACAGTTTAAAACATCTTATAGAAAATGACAGGAAGCTGGAAATAATCAGGCCAAATTAAAACTTTCATAATTAAAAATGTTTCATTAACCAAGCAAATATAATTGGAAAAGCCTATTCTCATCCAGTAGGACAGTAAGTGAGAAATCAAGTTACATTGTTAATATGAATAACGGCTCACATTTGCTATATTTTAGAAAGAATCTTCCAGTCAAAGCATCCACACAGGAATTATGAATCATGGTTGGACAACATAAGCAAATTTTAATTTCCATGTTATGAACTAGCCACAAGAGCACTTCTATATTAAGTCTTTTAATCAGCACCATAATTGTCTGATAGCGTTTTCTCATTCATGCAGTTACTGTTTTTTGTATTAAATATAGATATACTAGATATAGATATGCTTAATACCAACACCGGTCTTTTTTTTTTAAAAAAAAAAACACTTTTTAATTTTCTGATTATAAACTGCAACATGTGGTGACTGTGTGGTTTTTAAACAATGAATCTGTTTACTTTAGCTTTGAAGAAATGTTATTTCAAACTACAAATCTCTATGGCACTTTAAAGACCAAACACATTTTTGTGGCATAACTATATTTTTAAATGAATATTTGTACTTGCAAGATACACCTACTGCACTTATTTCTAAAAAAAATGCAGGCATTCAGTTCATCAAATATCAAGCAGTGTTCTCCCACAAGCTAAAGTGCAACTTTATTTTTCTTTATTAGAAATACAAACAGTCACACAAATAAGTTTTCCCTTTAAACAGATAAATTGAAAGAGCAATGCTATCAAAGCAAAAGGGAGTATATGCAGACAGATAAAAAGGTTTTCCCTTCTTGTTTAGGTTATACAATGAAAGCTGGTTATTAGATTTGCTCCAGAGGATTCGAGGCGATGAGACCTCTTTCTTTGTCCCATGTGACCTGGAAATCTCCCTCCAAGAGTTAAGCTACCTTGTGAAAAAAGCAGAACAATGGAGGGGAATCGGCGGTGAAAGACGAAAGGTGAGTAGAGTGCTTGAGATAGGCTTGTTCATTCTGCAGTGTTTCACTCGCCCCCTCCCGCTAATGGAGTTAGGCCGCAAGATAGTTGATTTAATCTGAATGATGTCATTCATACCAGAAGACAAAAAGTTGGTGATTCTGTGAGTGGCTGATTGATCTAAGTAAGCTAAACATACAAATTACAAATGTTTTCGAAGCAGTGAAAGGGTTTCTTGAATGCATTTTCTTCCAGCAAAATGTCCATGCCTTTTTTTTTTTTTTAAAGATATCCTAGTCAATAAATGACACAATTTGGACCATGTATAAACCACAGGATTTAATTCAGGAGACTACTCTGGAACTTCATATATGGCCTAATTCTCTCCAGACTGAACTACAGATTGTTCAGTCAATCCAGTGCCTGAATCCAAAGAAAGATTTATTGAAGTGGAAGCTCCATTCATCTTATTGACTAGCACGGGAGAAAATACAAATGTCTGTAGCTTTTCTCCCCTCAGCAGAACGAGACCATATTTGTTGACAAACTGGGTAAAGCATTCCAAAGTTCATAAAAGTATTTATTTTTACAATAGTTAATTTAAAAAAAAAAAATACGGTATTTTAAAATCAGTGTGGATTTTTTTTTAGAGTGCTTGTAAATTGGTTCTGTGGGATTAGGGACACAATTCCCATTGGTTGTTCTCAAAAAAATGAAGCAAGGCAGAACCTCTTTAATTCTAGAATAAAACAGCCCCAGAATTAACAAGGCCATAGATTAGAGATGTAAGTAAAAAAGAGCTATGTAAGAAGAACGCAAACCATGTGCAAACTACTTCTGTTTTCTGTTGCCAAGAAAAAAACTTCAGAGAAAGCTTTCCGTAAGGAGAAAATCATGCTCCCAGTTCGGACCGGGTGGTTCGGAGAACCGGTAGCAAAAATCCCTGCCCCCCCACTGATGCCCAGCTGAGCAGCGCGATAATCAGAGACTGTTTTTTTTTTTACTTTCAAAAGCATTTTTTCTCAGCTGAAAAAATACTTTAAAAAGTACAAAAAAAGCCTCTGATGATTGTGTGGCTCAGCTGGGATCGTCAGAGGCTTTTAAAAGCATTTTTTTAACAACCTCTTCAGCTGAAAAAAATGCTTTTAAAAGTAAAAAAAAAAAGTTAGCCACACCCACCGAGTCACATTACCACCACCACCACCAAGCCACGCCCACAGAACCGGTAGTAACAAATTTTACATTTCACCACTGGAGAAAATGCATCAAATTTCAGACAGGTAGCTTGTAAGACTTTTTCAGAGGAAAAATATATTACTGTAATAGGAATGTAGTGGAGTTGAATAAATGCATACATGCAAATACACAAGAACTGAATGTTCAAGTGACTTCTTTGGAGCAATTGGCAAATACAGATAGTCCTTGCCTTATGACTATAATTGAGCCCAACATTTCTGTCGCTAAGTGAGACATTTGTTAAGTGAGCTTTGCCCCATTTTAAGACCTTTCTTACCACAGTTGTTGAGTGAACCACTGCAGTTGTTAAGTCAGTTATACGGTTGTTCAGTGAATCTGGCTGCCCCATTGACTTTGCTTGTCAGAAGGTCGCAAAAGGGGGTCATACAATCCCAGGACACTGCAACCGTCATAAATATCTGTTTATGTCAGTTGCCAAATGTCTGAATTTTGATCATGTGACCATGGGGGAATGTAATGGTCTTATGTGTGAAAAACGGTTGTAAGTCACTTTTTTTCAGTGCCATTGTAACTTAGAACGGTCATTAAATGAATTGTTGTAAATCGAACACTATCTGTATATTGTAGTACAGCAAATGGAGAAAGCAAAAAAAAAAATTGGGTATAAAGTACACTATAAAGCATATCCAATCAATGGCATGCTCAGCATATAGATATCAATGAGAAAATCAGGGGAAGACACTTCAAGTTTAATCAGAGATTACATAGACATGGCTGCAAGAGTTGCAAGAGATAAACGAGAGTTGCTTAAGAAACAGCAGTCTGTTTGTCTAGTAAACAAATATCAAACAGCATCTCATAATGAAAAAAAAAAAAAAACAATCTACCCATTCCTGTGCATTAGGGGTTACATTGGAATTTGAGTGGAAGGAGACAGGGGTGAAATATAAAATTTGTTACTACCGGTTCTGTGGGCATGGCTTGGTGGTGGTGGTGTAATGTGACTGGGTGGGCGTGGCCAACTTTTTTTTTTTTTTTTTTTTTTTTACTTTTCAAAGCATTTTTTCTAAAGCTTTGAAAAGCCTCAGGCAACTCAGCTGGGATCATCAGAGACTTTTCAAAGCATTTTTTTTTACCACCTCTTCGGCCAAGAGGTTGCAGAAAAAAAATGCTTTGAAAAGCCTCTGACAATCCCAGCTGAGCTGTGCGATCATCAGAGGCTTTTTTTTTTTTTTACTTTTAAAAGCATTTTTTCGTTGGAAGAGGTTGCAGAAAAAATGCTTTTAAAAGTAAAAAAAAAAAAAGCCTCTGGATCGTGCAGCTTAGCTGGGCATGGGGAGGGGGCGCAGGGATTTTTGCTACTGGTTCTCCGAACCATCCACCACCATTGCTACTGGATCAGGCGATCTGGTCCGAACCGGGAGCATTTTACCCCTGGAAGGAGATAAGAGATGTTAACATATTTGCATCCAATAATTATATAATCTGCAGATAGTGGAAGAAACATTGGAACATTGAAAGTGCTGTCAATTATTATGGAGATCCATAGGCCTTTTTTATTGTGTCCCTGAGATACAGGAACTTCCTTCAAAAATACAGGATGTCTCTCTGTCCTTGCAAAAATTTGCACAATTGGAGGATTCTGAAACATCAATTCTTTCTATTGTTAGAACCACCGTCTAAGTTACAAATATGGAACTCTCTTCCCACATATCCAATGGTTCAATGTCTCTTAAATGTTGAAGGCAATCCAAACTAATGCCATAAATTAATTTCAGGATTATTGAAGACCAGATTGCACACCCTGATCAACCTCCATGTCCTTGGGCCACGCTGGAAATCAAGAGCTTGTAGAATCCAAAAGTATTTCCCTAGTATGGGAGTAGGAATTTTTTTCTCGTAGGAAAATTTGATACAGAATTTTACCACTTAATAAAACACATTTCTGTAACCGACAAAATTTGTACATCATTGTGGATCTCGGATCATCGCCATTTTGCAACTGATCTGTTGTGTCTTCTTGCTAACAATGATAAGGAATAAATTTAGATTAGTTTTCAGTGTGACTTAGAGAGATACTTATTCTACCTCTCCCAACCTTTCTGATTCTTTGTGAGTTAAGTCATTCTTAGGTATGGAAAGAACTGGATGCAGAATTTGGCAGAGTGGTGGGAGAAAACAGTTTCCAGTTGTATTATTACTGGCTATCCTATAACAGCATAGTACCATTTCTGCAATACTTGTGGTCTTTAAAAGAACCTTTGACTTAAAATCAGATTCTTGCGGAACTAGAGAACAAACCTTTCATCCCCAGCTAGTCTTAAGCCTAGGGTAGTTAATGTATGTCCTTTAAAAAACTGCTTCTTAATTCATACTTCAGAATATGGGTAATTGCCTTTGATTAAAATAATACAGCAGGCACAGATATATTTTCAGTAGAATTAGAATTCAGGGTTTTGCTCTTTGTTTAAATATGATATGACTCAAATGAGCAATTTGTCATTGGTGAAAAGACAACCACATTCCAGAAAAGTTAAAAGGTGGGGTTTTTAAATTTTTTTATTTATTAAATAGGAAAAGAGTTACTTTCGCAGTGTTGAAATTATTTTCGAAGTCACAAATGCTTTTTCCTTCCATTGTTATATTTATCACATATAGTGATAATAGGCAACAAACAGCTAAAACTGGAACTAATCTTTTCAACGCTGGTGTTTTTTGCATTCTTAATTAGACAGCATAAGGTTGATATGATTAGGTCAGGATATAATGTTTTCCATTAAGCCATACTGTAGCACACATAATCATGGTTTTCCCTTGCAATTAAATAATAGGACAATGAATTTTATATTATTGACCCAATTATTTCCCCATGGAAAAGTATATGTTTAACAAATTTGTGCCTTAGGACTTCATTAGTAGCAGTAGGATAATATCATTTTGAACTACACAGACTGCATGTCCTCAAATGTATTTATGGTATAATTGTTGCTTTATGATGGGAATTTTGAATGCAATTTCAGTGCCTGTACAAATTTATTAATTTACTCATTCATTTGGATGTGTGGCAAAAGTTGATCAGGGATTTTTATTCTTTTCATCATTTGACTCTGCTTGTGGTGGGGGAAAAATACAGCATCTTTCAATATCAAAGAACCCAGGGGATTTACAGAAAAGTCAAGATGGTGGCCACAAGCTTTTTTATGTGACTTGAAGCTCCCATATTGATTTTTTTTTTTTACCATACCCTGGGGACAGTCATGCAGTAAATAGATGGCGACATTTTAGTTGGAAGTATCTGCTCTTCATGCTGATGTTTCCAGGTTGAAGTCTCCATATTTTCAAAAATGGGAGGAAAAACTTTTGTCCCAAATCTTGGGAAGCAATTGCTATTGGTATCTTCTCAATATAAAGCATTTTTTAAGTAGTTCTGTTCCTACGTAATGAAAATTATAGAGTGGGGTGTTTTTTTTTCTTTCAGAGCCCTGAGGTTGTGTTTTCTTAAGGGTGAATTGCAGAAAGTCAATGCTTGCTCATAGCTGTTTTAGACTTAAAACATATAGTAATAGCACTTAGATTTTTATACTGCTTCATATTGCTTTACAGCCCTTTTTAAGTGGTTTACGGAGTCAGCATATTGCTTCCAACAATCTGGGCCCCCATTTTACTAACCTCGAAAGGATGGAAGGCTGAGTCAACCTTGAGCCAGTTAGGATCGAACTCCTGGCAGTGGGCAGAGCCAGCCTGCAATATTGCATGAGGATACTCAAGTTGTATGGAATGAGACTTTTCAGAGAAAATGAGATATGTCTACTGGGCATTTAATAGCAGTTCTAGTATTGTTAATTCATTTCTATTATTTAATTGCCAAAGTCAATGATTCACATATAAACATCACCAGGTGTACCCAATACTGCATTCTAACCACTGCACCCCATGGATCCTATGTAGGAAATATAGTCACAGAAACATACACCTAGTGATGTTTATATGTGAATCATTGACTCTGGCAATTAAATAATAGAAATGAATAAACAATACTAGAACTGCAATTAAATGCCCAGTAGAGATATCTCATTCTCTTTGAAAAATCTCATAATATATAGCTTGAGTATCATCCTCACAAAATCCCATTACGTTATCTTTGGGAAATAACTCAATTCATGGAAAAAATAATTTAATGAGAGTAGGAGTAATTTCTTCATTCTATATGGCATTATAGGAAATGTTGAAAACCAGTCCGCAGTAGGGTTTTTGTAAATGGAAAATATATTTGTAATTAATTTGAACATACAAGATTTTGGGAAGGTCTGTAATAAGCATCATTTCTGTAACATTAAGCTACATTTATTACTCTCAGGCCAACTTATTAATGTTTTAATAAATAAGTCATTAATATATGTTATTTAACTATCCTATATTAGCTGCTATTCGTCTTCTATTACACATTACTACTTGTTAACAGTTAGAGATTCAGGCCCTGCACTGGCAAAGAATTTAAATTTTGCCTTGAATATCTCTCATTGCTCAGTTATAAGACACATTGTTATGTCAGAACATGTTTTTTTTCTAGGAGAATGCTAAGGAAAGTGAATAATATGTTTTTGCAAAAAAGGTCACCAATGTTAATTAAAGTCTGTAAATAATAAAAACAGATTCAAGCTTCCCAAGAACATTGCTTTAAATGAAACTCAGCAATACTTAGAAATAACCCAATGGTTTAGGTGGGTCTGTTGTCACTATAGCCATTTTGAGCGGGGTTCACGGATTCTTTGGCATTATTTCATTTTTTTTTCATTTTTTCTTATTATTACATTTCTACCCCACCATCAGTCTGACTCTCAGCAGTTCAACAGTTGAACCTCTCTCCCAATCAAGCTCTTGTGCCTTTGAATAAAAATATCAAAAAATCACTTCATTAATTACAATTAAAAATAAACATTAAAAAATAGATATGCCGTTTTGGTTTGTAATTAGAAATAAGCATTTTAAAAAAAATAAAAATTGAACTTAACACAAAAATCGTAAGCATAAAATGAATTTATTATTTTCCCTATTAGTCCACTTATTTCTGCCAAGCTTCTTAGTCCATTTAATTCATTGAAAAAAATCTATTTTTCATATATATATGGAAGTCGTGTCTGACCCATCGCAACCCCATGGACAACGTTCCTCCAGGCCTTCCTGTCCTCTATCATCCTCTGGAGTCCATTTAAACTCATGCCTACTGCTTCAGTGACTCCATCCTGCCACCTCATTCTCTGTCGTCCCTTTCTTCTTTTGCCCTCAATCTTTCCCAGCATTAGGCTCTTCTCCAGTGAGTCCTTCCTTCTCATTAGGTGGCCAAAGTATTTGAGTTTCATCTTCAGGATCTGGCCTTCTAAAGAGCAGTGTTACTCCTCTAGCACTGACCGGTTTGATCGCCTTGCAGTCCAAGGGACTTGCAGGAGTCTTCTCCAGCACCATAGTTCAAAGGCCTCAATTCTTTGGCACTCAGCCTTTCTTATAGTCCAACTTCATACATTACAACTGGGAAAACCATAGTCTTGACTATACGCACTTTTGTCTCTGCTTTTTAGAATGCTGTCTAGATTTGCCATAGCTTTCCTCCCCAGGAGCAAGCGTCTTTTAATTTCTTGGCTGCAGTCCCCATCTGCAGTGATCTTGGAGCCTAGGAAAATAAAATCTGTCACTACCTCCATTTCTTCCCCATCTATTTGCCAGGAATTGAGAGTGCCAGATGCCATTATCTTAATTTTCTTAATGTTGAATTTCAAGCCAACTTTTGCACTCTCCTTTTTCACCAGCATCAAGAGGCTGTTTAGTTCCTCTTCGCTTTCTGCCATTAGAGTGGTATCTTCTGCATATCTGAGGTTCTTGATATTTCTCCTGGCAATCTAAATTCCAATTTTTGATTCATCTAGCCCCGCCTTTCTCATGATGTGCTCTGCATATAAGTTAAATAGGCAGGATGACAGTACACAGCCTTGCTGGACTCCTTTCACAATTTTGAACCAATCAGTGGTTCCATGTCCAGTTCTCACTGTTGCTTCTTGACCTGCATATATTTTATTTATTTATTTTTTATTTGATTTATATGTTGCCCTTCTCCGGAGACTCAGGGCAGCTTACAATGCGTTAAGCAATAGCCTTCATACTTTTGTATATTTTATACAAAGTCAGCTTATTGCTCCCACAAACTGGATCCTCATTTAACCTACCTTAGAAAGGATGGAAGGCTGAGTCAACCTTGAGCCTGGTGAGATTCAAACTTACAGTAATTGCAGACAGCTGGTGTTAATCACAATGCTTTTAGTCTGCTGAGCTACCAGGCCCGCATATAGGTTTCTCAAGAGACAAATAAGATGGTCTGGTACTCCCATCTCTTTAAGAACTTGCCACAATTTGTTGTGAGCTATAATCAAAGGCTTTAGCATAGTCAATGAAGCAGAAGTAGATGTTTTTTCTGGAACTCCCTAGCTTTCTCCATGATCCAGCATATGTTGGCAATTTGATCTCTAGTTCCTCTGCCTCTTCAAAATCCTGCCTGTACTTCTGGTAGTTCTCAATCCACATAATGCTGGAGCCTAGCTTGTAGGATTTTAAGCATAACTTTACTAGCATGTGAAATGAGTGCAATGGTGCAATAGTTTGAACATTCTTTGGCATTGCCTTTCTTTGGAATTGTAATGTAAACAATCCTGTTTTCCAATCCTGTGGCCACTGTTGAGTTTTCCAAATTTGCTGGCAAATTGAGTGTAGCACTTTTACTGCATTGTCTTTTAAGATTTTGAATAGCTCATCTGGAATACTGTCACCTCCACTAGCTTTGTTGTTGCTCAGATTTCCTAAGGCCCATTTGACTTCACATTCTAGGATGTCTGGCTTGAGGTCAGTAACCACCCCATCGTGGTTATCAGGGACATTAAGCTCATTCTTGTATAGTTCTTCTGTGTAATTTTGCCACCTCTTCTTAATCTCTTCTGCCTCTGTTAGGTCCCTGCCATATTGGTCCTTTATCATGCCCATCTTTGCATGAAACGTTCCCTTCATCTCTCCAATTTTCTTGAAGAGATCTTTGGTCCTCCCTATTCTATTGTTTTCTTCTATTTCTTTGCACTGTTCATTTAAGAAGGTATTCTTATCTCTTCTAGATATTCTCTGGAATTCTGCATTCAATTGGGTGTATTTTTCTCTTTCTCCCTTGCCTTTCGCTTCCCTTCTTTCCTCAGCTATTTGCAAAGATTCCTCAGACAGCCATTTTGCTTTCTTGCCTTTCTTTTTCTTTGTGATGGTTTTAGTTGCTATCTCTTGTACAATGTTACAAACCTCCGTCCATAGTTCTTCAGGCACTCTTGTCTATCAGATCTAATTCCTTAAATCTATTTGTCACCTCTACTGTATATTCATCAGGGATTTGATTTAGTTCATACCTGAGTGGCCTAGTGCTTTTCCATACTTTCTTCAATTTAAGCCTAAATTTTGCAACAAGAAGCTCATGAGCTGAACCACAGCCAGCTCCTGGTCTTGTTTTTACTGACTGTATAGATTTGAATCCCAGAAGGGTATGGCTAGCTGATGAGAGCTAAATATCTTGAAATAGATCTATACTAGTGTCCCTTTATTTCTATGTCAGTAAATATAAATTTAACACAATGTGTGTGTGTGTGTGTGTGTGTGTGTGTGTGTGTGTGTGTGTGAGAGAGAGAGAGAGAGAGAGAGAGAGAGAGAGAGAGAGAGAGAGAGAGTAGGTGTAAGTGTAGGTGTAGGTGTAGGTGTAGGTGTATGTATATGTATATGTATATGTATATGTATATGTATATGTATATGTATATGTATATGTATATGCATATGTATTTAAATATAGTTTTCTTACATATGTCCTTAGAATTTCTTCATCTTCCAAAATGGAGCTCCTCTCTTTAGTTTAGGGAACACTGGATTTAATCCATGGAGTTTTCTGGGCAATCAAATGGTAATAGATTGTCTCTGCCTTGTTTTAGGACAGAGTCTTTCAATCTTAGCAACTTTAAGCTATATGGACTTAACTTCTAGAATACCATAGCCAGCATTCTGACTGGGGAATTCTGGGAGCTGAAGTCTGTTCGCACAGTTTAAACTTGCTAAGTTTGAGAAACGCTATTTTAGGATATTGACTTCCAAGCTAGTTCACTCCAACTACCTGCTGAACTTTTCAAAGCCATCTTAGCTAGGTCTGATGTTTGCTTTTATGTATAAGCTATAGTAGGGTGGGTTTTACCAGTTCTGTGTGGGAATATACCATCTGGATATCCCCACAAGTTGAATTATTTTTTCAGTGTTGCTTTCCAGAGCTTTTGCAAATATTTGATGCAGACCCATGTCATATCTAGCCAATCTTTATTCATGGGCTTCAGCAGTTTATAAAGAGAAACGTCAGAAGCCGCATAATCATTAGTGAATGGAGGACTGTGGATCATTTGAACTATATTAAAAGCATACAAAAACAGGGTGCAGCAAAAAGCCACGGCTATTTCTTTCAAGTGCTTTGTTATTGCATTTTACAGCAGCACAGTCAATAGATTTATTGCATAGATAGTATAACTTTGTGAAATAACCAGATGGTTTTATTATCTGATCAAGATCGTTTCATTTTTCAATCATGAGCCTGGGCTTTTAGATTTACAGTAGGCAATAACTGAACCCATAACTTATAATACATGAACCTTCTGTGGGATTCTGTTCCATTCGGTATTCTGTATCGATTATCAGTCTTCATTGGGTTCATTTTTTTAACTTCTTCTAGGACAGGGGAGATGCTGGTTCATTTCTGCTCTCCGTCATGTAAGCTCACTAGTGACTTATTTTAAATCAATCATTGTCTCTTATTTCAATGTTCTTCACAGGGTTCTTTAGGGGAAAATTGACACAGAAAATTCTGTGTATGACAGCTTGAACTCCTGGATGAAAACCATGTAGAAAATTAGCAAATAAATAATGCATTTAATCTATAGAGTGGATGGTGGTATTTTGGCAACATTAGTAACAGCATCCTTTTGTGAACTCAAGTGTATATGTGTGTGAATGTATGTGTGTGTGTGTACACACACACACACACGCACACGCACACACAGATGCACAATGGGAGTTAAGAATGATACTCTTCTTCAGATAGATAAATGATAGATAGATAGATAGATAGATAGATAGATAGATAGATAGATAGATGATAGATAGATAGATATAGATGTATTTCTCTTTAGCCAGGTTCTTCCTACGTAAACCAAGATTTTTCTGCAGCCCTAGTTCAGTGAAATCCCAATCCACTAGTTTCTAGGCTTTTTTTTCTCCAGCAGCCAGCAAGCTCCCTGCTGCCCATTGGGAGACTAAGGAGACTAAGATAGATCTATTTTGGGCTTATAAGCCCTCATCAGTTAGCCACACCTTCATCCCATGTATCCTCCCTGTAAAGGTACAGTATTTGTTTTCTTTTCTTTTCGTAGGTCTTTATGTGTATTTCTCTTTAGCCAGGTTCTTCCTACGTAAACCAAGATTTTTCTGCAGCCCTAGTTCAGTGAAATCCCAATCCACTAGTTTCTAGGCTTTTTTTTAGAGATCTAAAATCTCTAAGTTCTCTAAGATAGATCTAAGATCTATCTTAGTCTCCTTAGTCTCCCAATGGGCAGCAGGGAGCTTGCTGGCTGCTGGAGGAAAAAAAGCCTAGAAACTAGTGGATTGGGATTTCACTGAACTAGGGCTGCAGAAAAATCTTGGTTTACGTAGGAAGAACCTGGCTAAAGAGAAATACACATAAAGACCTACGAAAAGAAAAGAAAACAGATATAGATATAGATATAGATATAGATATAGATATAGATATAGATATAAATATAAATATAAATATAAATATAAATATAAATATAAATATAAATATAAATATAAATATAGATATAGATAGAGATAGAGATAGAGATAGAGATAGATACAGAAATATAGAAATATAGAAATATAGAGATAAAGATAGATAGATAGATAGACAGACAGACAGACAGACAGACAGACAGACAGACAGACATAAAACAGTGTTGTCTTTTTTTTCTGAATTGGCATACTGCTTATGAATTTGCTAAAGAGTAAGTAAAGGAAAATTGAACACAAAACACAAACAACAAAGCCACCGTTGAGAACAGTCCTTCGCCAATGCTGGCTGGTGTTTGCCTCTGGGTCCAGAAACTTAAAAAATAATAATAACATTACAAGGTAGGAGGGAATCTTTATGAGGCACCTGGATTTAACTAGATCAGTATGGTAACATGTTTGGTACTGAAGTCTATGGACCTCTTTTTTTTTTTTTTTTTACATCTGTGTGTAGGAGAAAATAGAGATTAGGAAAAGAAAATTAAATACAGGCCTGATGAGAACAAATATTCATTTGCCCAGAGAACATGTTAGGCGGGCACTTAAAAAAAAATATTTGAACAGATGTGGGACACACAAAGGTTTGCTTTAATAAATTATCCTAATGAAAAATGAATGTTATCCATTAATGAATTAATGGAAACCATCCTGCAGATTTTCAGTGGTAGCATATAGCCAGACATTGTCCAATGTTGGTGGCATGGTTTTCTTTGCATGAATCATCAAGGAAGAAAATAAAGTTCTAGCCCAAAATGGTTCTATGAAGTAAGACAAGGTCTGTGTGCTTTATATCAGATGATCACATGATGCAGTATTCTGAAAGGAAACATAGAGAGAAAAGAGAAAGAAGGTGAAAGAACAGCTCTTGGAAAGTATTCAAAGGGCTTTTACTTTTTCCACATGAAATCTGATACTTGGGCAGTACAATTGTTCCACACTACTCTTTTAAGCCAAAATGAAATATTGTGGTAAACTCCAATATTTGTGAATATTATGTGTTTGCTTTTACAAGCAGTCTTCAATTTACAACCACAATTGACCTCAAAATTTATGTTGCTAAGCGAGACAATTGTTAAGTGAGTCGAGCCCCACTTTACGACCTTTCCTGCTAAAGTTGTTAAGTGAATCACTGTAGTTGTTAAATTAGTAACAGAGTTGTTAAGTGAATCTGGCTTCCCCATTGATTTATAAGAAAGTTGCAAAAGGGGATTACATGACCCAGGATACAGCAACCATCATAAATATCACTTGCCAAACATCCAAATTTTGATTATGTCGCCATGGGGATGCTGTAACGGTCATGTGGAAAACGGTCATAAGTCACTTTTTTCAGTGCTGTTGTAACTTCGAACGGTCACTAAATGAACTGTTGTAAATCAAGAACCGCCTGTACACATTTCTTCAGAGCCTGAAGAGCTGACTCTGCCAGATGGCTTGGGGCTTCAATTGGGAAGCATCGCACTGGAGACAGTTGATGAATTAAAGGGGAAAACCCACCTCCCCTCCCCCACATGCATCCTGATCCCTCACCATCTTTTAATTATAACTTTATGTTTTATTATAACTCCATTTTTATTGTTTTAGGAATATTTATCTTATGGTTTTGACGCTGTACGTTACCCAGCGTCACTTTGAAATAAGATAGACGGCAAATAAATTTAATAAACAAATAAAATAAAATTTCCAGGATGACCAGAAATATTTAGGCTTCCAAAAATGTTGGGGTAATCTGATAAAACTAAAATTTTGAAAAATTGTAATGAGAAGTTTAATTACGTAAAGCAGTGATGCAGAAATATCTAATCAATTGTCATCTTGCTAGGCCTTTGATTCTTATACCTGGAATGAAGGTATTAATTTCCATAATACTTAAGCAGATATGCAAACTATTTATCTGAGCAATTTGGAAAGCTGCAAAGAAGAGATGTGCTCTGCTTTGTGTGTGTGTGGTTGTATTTTGTGGTAATTAATGGGATGTTCTACTGACATGAGCTAATAGCTTTTGATCCTGGCTTGTCTGTTGGGCAAATGAAACATTTGTTCCAATGGTGGAATCAGTATCAAAGAAGAAATTGCAAGAAATCTGTCAGAATAGTTCTCTAATTCAATATCCTTAGTCTGGCATATCTTTTCAAAAGTATATTATTACATTTTTAAAGATGATTCCTTGATATGTTTATGATATTCTTTCTGATCCTTATGCTTTTTGTTCATGGCAGATATTTTTAAGGTTTAGAATAATTATTTTAATTATTCCTGAAATGAAATCAATAATTACATAACTTTCTCTTCAGATTTAGTGAATTGATGGGCAAATAAGAATAATAAAACATCCTGACTTTTATTTTGCAACACTTCACTGACATGTCTTTTTTCAAAAGATTTTTAAAAAAAAAATAACCCGGTGTAAAGCAGGACTTTTGTGTCACTTCTATTGCAAGCATTTGTGTTCACTCAGAGGTTGGGTTACTCTGCAGATTTCAGCTCATATGATCCGACATTATTATTTGATTCATGGCATCCTGTTCACAGAGATTAATTAGCAAGCAGGTCTGAAGTGTGCAAGTGTAAATATGATAATTAGTTTTCTGACATTGTTAACATTTCAACACTTCAGGTGGCTTGAAGTTCTTCATTTAACAGAATTGCTCCAAGCAGACATGAGGTTATTTGAAATATCTTCATGCCTGCTCAATACTGTCTCTGGGCTAGCCCCATTAGGAAGAAGAAAAGTTCTTGACAAATTATGTTGCTATCTATTAAGAGCAAAACTTAAATATTAGAGCAGAGACCCAAGAACCAAAAATATCTCCCTGAATCTTGGGTAATACTCACAAACATCAGCAAATGGCAAATTGTTTTAACAGGAGAGACAGGGAAGTTGTTAAATAAATGCCTGGAGTGTCATTTATAGTAATCATTGCTCTCTTTGGTGACACTGTATGGACAAATCAAGCTCTCTGACAATAGCTATAGCTTTTTCCAAAGAAATTCCAATCTGTCCGTTTTCTGGGTTAATCGGCCACTGTCTAAATATCTAATATTCTGCCTTGTTGTGTAAATAAATCTCTATTTGTTGATCATTATATCAAGAGAACAGCTGGTTTTTCTTCTTGTCCAGGACTGATTGAGGGGTGATTTTTGCTGTCCACTATAATCTTTATAACTGCCTCTAAAATCTTACTTCTAAGGTATTCATTTTTTGTCCTTTCTTAACATCTATCTTTCATAGCCATATATATGAAATCATTGCTTTATCTGCTGTCACAGAAATACCTTCCAATTTCATTTTTACAGGTTCGTTTTAAAGTTATGTCGGAAAGAATCATCAGGTGCTCTGATCCACCCATTATCCTTAAGATGCACATATTGGTATTATCTACATGATCAATTTATTTTATTCTTAGAGTTTTCTGCAAGTTCAGGGTCCTCTTTTTTCAAATCAATTAAATGTTGATCCATTGGTTGTAGCAAGAATTCACCTGCTGTTTATCACCTGAGATTGATGCTCTGGACTGAGACAGGCTCAAAGTCATCCAGCTAGCTTTCATGCCTAAGGCAGAATTGGAAATCAGTGTCTCTTCATTTCTAGATGGTATCTTAAACACAAGACCAAATTGGTACTCCTACCTATATCATTAAACACCTTTCTCTAAATAAAGCAAAAATAATTTTTGCTCTCTTCATTATGCATCTTCCATTAGCTATTTGATCTATTTAAATGGTATAGCTGGTATTTTGCCTGTACCTATCACTTCTTTATTTCACAGCTGATGTACACCCTATTATACTTTATTTTCTAGTGAAGTCAATTCACTAGACAGACTCTAGAAAGAGTGCAGAGAAGAGCAACAAAAATGATTATGGACTGAAGGTTAAAACCTGAGGTACGGTCGCAGGAATTGGGTATGTCTATTTTAATGAAAAGAGAGACTAGGGGTGACATGGTATCAGTGTTCCAATCTCTGAGGGGCTGCCACAAAGAGGAGGGAGTCAATCTATTCTCCAAAGCAATAGCAACATAACACTTAGACTTATATTCAACTTCGCAGTACTTTACAGCCCACTCTAAGCAGTTTACAGAGTCAGCATATTGCCCCCAACAATCTGGGTCCTCATTTTACCAACCTCAGAAGGATGGAAGGCTGAGTCAACCTTGAGCCTGGTGAGATTCAAACTGCCAAACTGCTGCCAATTCATCAGAATATTGCATTCTAACCACTGAACCACCAAGGCTCTAGAAGGCAGGACAAGAAGCAATGGATGGAAACTAATCAAGGAAAGGACCAACCTAGAATTAAGGAGAAATTTCCTGACAGTGAGAACAATTAACCAATGAAATGGCTTGCCTCCAGAAGTTGTTGAGCTTCAACAGTGAAGGTTTTCAGAAGAGACTGAACAACCACCTGTCTGAAATGTATCAAGTTTCCTGCTTGAGTGGGGAGCAGGAGTTGAACCAGTGGTGGGATTCTGCCGGTTCTAGGCAGTTCAGTCAAACCGTTTGTTAAATTGCTGGCTCGGCTCGCCCCTTACCCCGCCCCTCTGCACCACTATTTATTGTCAATAAATAGTGGTGGGCGAGGGGCAGGCGAGCCAGCAATTTAACAAATGGTTCGGTGTTGTTTTGTAATTTTATTGCCCCGCGGAGCTTCAGCATAGGCTAATTAGCCCGTTGATTAGATTGGCCTCCAGACTCTCAGCTGATTTGCTCTCAGCTGTTTTGCTCAGGGCTCTGCTGCTTGCTTGCAAAGAGTGCCTGAGCAGATTTTTTTTCCCCTAGCTATGCTGAAAAATGAAACTGAAAGTAAAGCAGGCTGTTGGCTTTGCTGTTTGCTACAACGTTGGCAAATTAGGTAGGCAGATTTCTTTTCTTTTTCCTCACCAAAAAAGGTAGGTGCAAACAATGGGAAATTTAGGGCAAAAGAGGAGAGTTCAAGATTTTAAAACACAAAAGAAAAAAAGTTCTATTTAACTAGGGAATTGTAATAATTGAGATACTATTAATTGTATATTGTGTTGAAAGCAGAAATGGTTAAGTTGTGGTTTGGAGGAATATATGGGGGAAATTATTTGGTTTATTATTATTGGTAAATATAATTAATTGATTTGTAAGAAATTGGATTGCATGGAAGTAATTGGAATATTCATGTTCATATTGATTAATATACAAAAAAGATAGTTATATAACTAATTGATTTATATTAAAATGTTGAATTTATATTAAACAACTGTAATATTATATAATTAACCAATGTGAGGATGCATATAAAAATAGATGACAATGGGAAGGGGTATAATATAGAATAGAAGGGATAAATTGAATTTGATTAAGATTAGAGATGAGGATGAAGGGTAATATTGGTTTTTTTAAAAAATAGATAAGGAATAAATATGGCAAAAAGGAAATATAGAAATTGTAAATTTAATTGAAATCAATAGTTTAAATTTACTAAATACTGTTTAAATTTGTGAACTGGCCAAATACTCTGTTCAAAGAAAATAAATTGTATGTTTGTATGTGTGTTTCTAATTATTGCTATTTATTCATATTTGTTCTCTTTTATTCTTTAAAGTTTAACAATTCATTCTTTATCTTAATATCTTTATATTTGTTTGGGGTTGCCTTTCTTCTATTTCATCTTTTTTACTGTACAGCAATCTTTCTCCTCAAACCTACCACCTCTCTCTTTTCTTTCCTTCTTACTTTCTTTCACCCCCGCTGCTTCTTCACCTCCCTACTTCCTCTTCCTTTTTCCTTCTCCTCCCCTCTTCCTCCCTCTCTTACCCTCACTCCTACTCTAATTTCCCTTCCCTTCCTTCCTCCCTTCTCTTCCTTCTCTCTCTCTCCTTCTTTCTTCCCTCTCTCTTCTCCTTCCTTCATCCCTCTCTATTGCTGTATCCTTTTGTGCATATGGATTACTCAGAGGGCTGAAAAAGTTATTTTTGACTGGTCCTCGCACTTTTGACCAGTCCTTGAACTTACGACTGTCCTCACATTTTACGTTTTTCGCCCTATCTTGTCACCATGGTGAAGAGAAGCAGTTGTGAAATGAGTGACACGGTTGTTAAGAATGCTACAATGGGCATAAATGATGACCAGTCATAAGGGTGAGGACCGGTCAAAAGTGCGAAGACCTGTCAGAAATCACTTTTTTCAGCCCTCTGGGTAGTCCTTTTGTGCATATGGACTACTCAGAGGGCTGAAAAAGTGATTTTTGACTGGTCCTCGCACTTTTGACTAGTCCTCGAACGTACGACTGTCCTCACATTTTACGTTTTGCGCCCTATCTTGTCACTGTGGTGAAGACAAGTAGTGGTGAAATGACTGACAGAGTTGTTAAGAATGCCGCAATGGGCATAAATGTGAGGAAGGTCAGAAGTGCGAGGACTAGTAAGAAATGACTTTTTTCAGCCCTCTGAGTAATCCATATGTACATAGCCACGCCCACCCGGTCACATGACCAGCTAGCCATGCCCACCCAGTCACATGACCAGCTAGCCATACCCATCCAGTCACATGACCAGCTAGCCATGCCCACCCAGTCACATGACCACCAAGCCACACCCCCAACTAAGCCACGCCCACAGAACCGGTTGTTAAAAAAATTGAATCCCACCACTGGGTTGAACTAGAAGACCTCCAAGATGCCTTCCAACTCTTTTATTCTGTTAATTCCTGAACAAATTATCTCTCTCTAAATGTTTCTTTCAGTAGCTAATCCTTTTGGTAGAGTATTTGAATATACTCTAACTTCTTTTAACCCCATTTGCTTCTTCCTAATCTCTCCCATAAGTACTTTATGAGAGAGATTATGTAGTCCAACCTTAGGTATAAATTTTCTTGCAACTCTCTAATCTTTAATAAAGATCTTTTTTATTCTTACTTTTTTCTCTTTGTTGATGCTCCTGATTGAGATATCTTTTCCTTCTCTTCGGTTGTCACATTTCCTTCTTGTTGCCCAAGGCTTTTCTTCTTGGCTTTTCCCTGCCTATCATCGTAGCTTATCCTAAATGCACGTTGATCTTTGTGGGCTTTTTTGTCCTTGTTTTCAGCTTTCACAATTTTTCTTACCTCTTCCCATAGCTTCTCAGAACTCCTTTGGCATAAATTTTGTTGTTGTTGTTAGTTGCGAAGTTGTGTCCGACCCATCGTGACCCCATGGACATCTTTCCTCCAGGCCTTCCTGTCCTCTACCCCAGAGACCATTTAAGCTCCAGCCACTTCATTCTCTGCCGTCCCCTTCTTCTTTTGCCCTCAATCGTTCGTGGCATAAATTAAGCATAGTAAATATGTTCCTTACAGTTATCTTTTCATATTAATATGATCCCCAGATTGTATTTTGCTGTCACACCAATGACACCACACCAATCAGGACACTTTCAATTATAAAGTATGGAACAAATCATGAATTATTGGTATCAGATATCTAGGTTAAAGTTAGAAAGTAAACCTGGATATCTAATACCAGCAATTCCTGATCAATTCCATACATCATAATTGGAAATGTCCTAAGTAATTGGATTTCATCCTATAGCTTCTGTTTTCTGTTATGTAGTCATTTTGATTCTTCTACAGTTCATCTGGTGATATCCAGTTGTAGAATCTGCGTTTATGTTGCTAGAAGCAGATGTTGGTAATGAAGAAAAGCTTCTCTTCACAAAACTCTTTTAAGTTTTCTCCTATAGTATTGTGTTCACATAGTTATTGTCCTGTAATTCCAATTTTGCCTATCACCTCTCTGTAGTATTAAATCCTTTCTAGATTTAGTACTTTGGGTGATTTATCATAGAATTCTTCAGGCTCACCATCACTGCATCTACAATTTAAAGTATACATTTGAATAACATTGATGTTTGTTGGTTATACATCAGTGAAAATAGATATTCTGTTGTTCAGTGAGCAATGGCTGAGTTCATATATAGAAATGTGCTTTTCAAGTACATTACCCTTTTATTCTTTATACGTATAGTCTGATACTTCAATAATATATTGTGTAATCATTCAGTTCAGCTAAGTTCAATTATTTCTAAATCATTCACTTAAAAACATTTTATTTCTTCTTAAAAGGGTTCACTTTTTCTTAGTCTATTCTTATATTTCATATTTCAATTTTATGCATCATTGCAAAATGAAATTCCTCTTCTTTTTACTGGGACTTAAGTGTCCTGACTTTCCTATGGCTTTCATATGATCACATCATCAGCTCAAGAGCTATTCATGAAAGCTTGATTCATTCCTCACAAACTAGAAATCTGATTTTCAATGGGAGGCTCTTATCATCCATGTTCTCATTTTTTTCCTTGGCAATAATTTAGAATTTTCCCATTTCAGTACCTCAGCACTCATCATTAAGTGGTTCTGGGAGGTGCAATGAGTACCTCCCCCTCAAAAAAAATAAAAAAAGAGTTCCCGAACAAATTTTTCCTATAAGGAATAACATAGTGAGTCACAAGGTAGGTGACACTGACAAGTTCTAGCTTTGGTTCTAGAGTACCAAATAAACAATGAGTATTGAGACAAATTTTTCGTGTCTAAATGCAATGAGTACCAAATTTGATGAGTTTCAAAGTTGAGTTGGTACAGTTGAATACCAAGGTATCACTGTATATTTTTTCCATTGTTTCTTCTAGGCTGGGTAGCAGCACATGTCTTCATTCCACAGTGAACGTCCATTAATTTTACTGGTTCCTTTTGACCTTAGCAAAATAGTAACTTTACCAAAATGGTAACTATTCCAGAAGCTTCTGCTCCTGTTAGCAATATTCTCAGAGATGGTAAAGTCACCAAAACCTTCCACTTCTTCAAGATAGTAATCATCTAGAAAGAAACTGTACCATTATTTAACCAAAATTATCATATTCAATGTTGTTAATAGTGTCTTGACTCTACTTGCTCCTTTTTATAATTCTATGTATCACTTGAAGGCCAGCTGTAAAAAATAAGGAAATTGTATCCAGTCTGGATACATAGATAGAATTGGGGACAGCTGGATATTGGAGAAGCAAGTTAAGAAGCTGCAGTAATTGAGTCAGGAGATAAAAAGTCCAGGAACAGAATAAGAAAGAAAGGGTAGAAAGGGTAGAATCCAGTGGTGGGTTGCCCCCAGTTCTGACCAGTTCTATAGAACCAGTAGTAAAACTGGCGGGAGGCTCCACCCACCAACTCCGACATCATCAGGAAGCAAAGTGAGCACACGTGCGCAGCCCCGTTGCAAACTGGTAGTAAAGGTAAGTAGAACCCACCCCTGGTAGAACCTCACATAACAATTTGAGAGATGAAAAAAGGATTGAAAGCAAGAAAAAACCAATGTTTCCCCATCTTACCTTATAAGGATCTTCCAGTCCTTTCCCCTAATTTGGTATATCATCTCTTTTGGCTGAAAAGGAGAGTGGCAGTGAAGGGGAAAGCAAGAGAGAGAGGAGGAAAATATGTAGAAAGTAAGTCAAGAAGAAGAAATATAATCAACTTCCTTGATTTTTCAAAATATTTTCCTAAACCATAAAACATTGAAATAAAAGTTGAAATATTCAGTACCACATATTAATTTTAACCCACCCTGATTTCCTTTCCAAATTACACAGGCTGCAATACTTTCCTACAGACTAACTAACTAGATATCCATAAAACTGATAGTAGATGGGATGGAGAGAATAGCAGAGAAAGAAACAGCCATAATATTGATGTTCACGTGGGAGAACTTTTAGATGGAATAAAGGAAAACATTCAGATTTAATTGGATTAGTCTCTAGAAGATCTCATCCACCTTTCAAGTAATATATAGGTTTTGGAGGTAAAAAGGCAATAGCTGATTCCATCATTTTCAGAAATATAAATTCCAGTAGTTATTTGGGAAGTTGATAAGGAAAAATGGGGAAAGAATATTTTGTATCATCAGGTGGCATTAGACTACAAATTTATTTTCTTTTGATTAGATTAAACTTCTCATGAAACTGCACTAGAATTCACAATTTCACAGCAAACATACTTGTAAAAGAAGACTATTGGATGCGTACGGAAACCAGCAAAGAAGGCACAAGCAAAATATCTCACCAAGAAGCATTATTCAGATTAGCAACTTTAGTCAACTTGTGTAACACTATCACAGACTATAGGCTTACATTGGCCTGACTTGAGCCCACAAGTTTTGTCTGTGGTCTGGTTTTAATGAGCCTTGAAAAAGTTGCCTGAGGTTGGTAAATCCCTTGACAAATGTTAAACAGCTAGAATAAACAAGCAGTTTTACTTGAATGCATAAAACACCCCATATTTTGTTCAAAGAATAAAAGTAAATGGAAGTGATCTAATATTCTTGCCACTAAATCCTAAATAAAAATGCTGTTATTGTTGCCTTTTTAGGCCACACAGCTTTATTTCATTCAGAGATCATTAGCTTCATGGTTTGTACTTTTCCAGTTTATGTTGAAGGTGTTTCCAACCACTTTAATATAGATATTACAATACGACATGATGAACATCTAATTCTGCTATATTAGCCCAGGACTAAAACTCATTTAATGCCTTCCTGCACAAATCCATATAAGATTGTGCTAGGGATGACATTCTACAAAAACGTAGAACATAAAAATAGACTAAATTTTTCTAGTCCAATCACAGATTGATTACAGTCACTTATGTTTGGGTTCAATGCAAAATCCAACTTTGGTTATGTGTTTAGCAGAAGTTTTCCCCAAAAGCAACAACTGAAGAATTGCAAGAATCACATAAGTGTCCCAAACATATTCACAATATTTGAGAAAATGGAATTATTGGACTGGGGATTAGAACTATGTTGTATGCCTAATAGTGTGCTGGGGTTAGTGATCCATAATTGTTTCTAATTGCTCCTTCATCTTTTCCCCTGTTGTCTGTCATGTTTTAACCAGTCTTTCTGAGCACATGACATTGATCAAGGATCTTATTACCAGGTTGGGCAACTGGGGTGATGAACATATTTGTAAATTATCTTGAGAGTTAATTAATACTTAATTTTCCATCATTCTAGTCCAGGGATGTCAAACTCAATTTCATTGACGGCCGCATCAGGATTGTGTTTGACCTCAGGGGGTTGGAGTGGGCATGGCCAGGGTAGGTGTGGCCATCTTAACATCACTTGTGTTGGGGGCACCTTGGTGGCCCGAGCGCTCTGCCAGAGAAAACAGGCTCCCGAGCTCCATTTTCGGCTTTCCTGCAATCCTTTGCCAGTGAAAACGGAGCTCGGGAGGGCCACCTGCAGCCCTCCCAAGCTCCATTTTCACTGGCAGAGGCACCGTGGGCCAGTCCTTCGCTGTTTCCAGGGCATTCCCATGGGCCAGATCTAAGCACCCTGCGGGCCAGATCCGGCCGCCGGGCCTTGAATTTGACACCCCCGTTCTAGTCTATAGAACACTTGAATTTGTGCCCTTTATGAATGTTTCATATGAGAATCTCAAGCGATTAACACATGCAACCATCCTTTTTACTTTTTATTCTTACTCGTTATAGTATGGTTCTCCAGCCAATGTGTGGATGCAAGTTTTAGCAGTTACATCACAACTAGGGAAGAAAGACCATAAATAATCCTTATTCTCATTTGTCTGAGATTGCTTCAAAAATTCTGTCTTGCTCTTAGTTCCTTTTTTATTTTAAACACAGGAACAAGTCTTTCAAAAAAAATGTATAAAGATGCTCCTTAATTAACTCACTATAAACTAGGCTGGAAAATTCCTTTTACAGTTTCAAGATTCTATGTTTATCTCAGAATTAGCATTAAAGATGCCTTACTGAAATCTGTGTTGTTCTGGCTTCTTTAATCTTGCTTCCCTGCATGGGGCTTGACATATACAATGCCAACCAGTAAACAAGTTTCCTCTGAACACATGCTCAGGTGGTGTTTAATTCAGAAATGTCATTTTAATAATGTTTCATTCTGGTTACCTCAGAATGAAACATTAGGTTATTTCAGCTAAAGCTTTGGCTAAACAATCTGCATCATCTTTTGTTGGTTTGTTTGTGTTGTCTGATGTGTTTTTTTTAAAATTTTGATTTATATGCCACCCTTCTCCGGAGACTCAGGGCGGCTTACAATGCGTTAAGCAATAGCCTTCATTCTTTTGTATATTTTATACAAAGTCAGCTTATTGTCCCCACAAACCGGGTCCTCATTTAACCTACCTTAGAAAGGATGGAAGGCTGAGTCAACCTTGAGCCTGGTGAGAATTGAACTGGCAGTAATGGCAGACAGCTGGAAGCTAAATACTACCTTTAACGGTAGCATTAGTCTGCTGCGCCACTCAGGCTCCTCTTTCCTTTTGGCTGGAAAAAGAAGCTTAGTGAGATGGATAAAGAAGAACAATAGTGGACAGAGATATTCTTGATGGCATGGATGTTGATGTATGAATATTATGATATAAATCGGGGGTGGACAACTATGGCCCCTTTATGACCTGTGGACTTCAGCTCCCAGAATTCCTGAGCCAGCCATGCTCTGGGAGTTGAAATCCACAGGTCATAAATGGGCCATATTTGCTCACCCCTGATATAAATGGTAAAGGAAAAAAAACTGAGGTAATATTTTAAGACATAGAGGCTGGTGGGCAAAAGAAATTCCTATAACACTGTTTTGGTTCTAAAAATATTGATTCAGATATACACTTAATGTAACATTTTTAATTGCTGACAAATGTTCTGTCACACAAACATACATTTTTCTAAAAAAAATATTTTTTCTAATAGAAGCCTAATACCAGCATAATGACATTAATTCACTCCTCCTTACTACCCTATCTCCCAGTGACTGTCCTAAACAATAATCTAGGGGTTGTAAAGTAAAATGAAATAGGGTTGTTTTCACATTTTGCAGAACATCAGGAAGGAGGCTGCTGCCTGCCTGAATCTCAGGGCAGGGGAAATGAATTCAAAGTATGGGTCACAATGGAAAAAAATGTGCCACCATCTATGGACCTAACATTGAGAGGGAATGTTCTGCAGGGTCTCCTAAGATCTTCATTCAGATAAACAAATTCAATCCTTACAGTGCATTTCCTGGGTTGTCCTAATGCTATGCCATATAAAGCTTTGTAGGTAATGATCAGGTGGATGAATTGGGCCTGAAAACCTACAGTACAGATAACCAGTGCATTGATTTTGGAACTCTTGTTACTTTGTAATGGCAGAGATGGCCAGCTGTTAATGGTCTTCTTTGAACTGGAGTCTAAACTTAACAGGCAATCAATAGCTCTCAAAGCAGCTTCTAGAACAGGGGTGTCAAACTCCTGGGCCAGATGTGTCACGTGCTGGCCATGCCCATGCCCAGTTTAGTGAAAGGGGGAAAAAGTCGTGATAAGTCATGTGATGATGCTGTGATGACACAGTTTGACACCCCTGTTCTAGAAACAGCAAAACTGAGCAGGTGGGGGCTGACTCACATAATGATGGATCTAATGTTGATACAGCACTTAACCCAAGAACACACTGGCAGCTATTAAATAGCCAAGCAGAGATGGTTAGGTCATCTTCTGGGAAGGAGAGGATGCCAACTCCCTTAACTTAGTCATACTGAACGGGGTTATGTGAAAACAACTTCCAGACTCTTTTCCCTTAGATGCAGTGCAAACAATTCTCCTATCTTCTATGCACTTTGGGTTCTTCTTGACCTGAAACTTGAACCTTCAGCTATAACCATGGAATGATTTTAAGGATTCTGGCTCTGAAATCCTGGTCTTCTCTGCTTTAAAACAAGTTTTGAACCATGTCTAGTGATGTGTTCTGGCTAAAAGATAAGAGTTCACTTCTACGTATTTCCTGGCTCTTGATTTATAGCCTCTCAGACAAAACATTATCTCTATCTCTCAAATTACTTGATTAAACTGGCTACTACTCACAGATTGTTGTTATTTCTTGAACTCGTGCAGGACACCTGTCAGCAATCTAACTGCAGAGGGCACTATGCTAATCCATTTATATGGTGATCAGTCCATGAATAAAGATTGCCACGCGCATCTTAGTTCAGGTAGGATTGTAACTGGTATACCAACTGAAGCTGGACAATCTCTGCATGTGGTTTAAGAAGGAACTGTGAATTCTAGAGGCCACCAGACCCTGAACCTGTTTGCTCAGAAGGAACCTAACCTCAACCAGAGTAATTACCAGGGCCTCAGTCTTGAGGGATTTAATCTAATGACATTTCACCCCATCCAGATCCTAGTGACTGCTACCAGGCACTAGCTCAGGATTTGTAGAGTACCCCTGACTCTACCTGAAATGATCATGTACAGCTGATAGTAATGTCATGCTATAAATTGATGGATGGCCTCTCAAAGCAACTTTTTATAGCAACCTCTTTGCTATAGACTTTAAGCACACCCACAGATTGTAGGCACAATCTCATCTAACATTCCAGAAATTGACCAGGTTCAAAATGGAGCTGCCCATCTGATTGTCAGGAAATCCCCTAAGATCCCATTGAAATTCCTCTGGATTCATTAGAAACTTGCAATGGATTCATATAAAAGGCCAGCCCTCCCTATAGATACAAGGCATTTATGAGGTACAATTTGAGGTGGAATGATGTGACCAAGAAAAGGACACATGTCAGTGTCCTTCGTCTCCAGATCATTTGTCATCCGCTCCAAAGTAAAGACCAGATATAGCATAAGTCTACTCACACATGTCACAGCTGAGTTTATCAAGGACAGGCCATGGACATACAAGCTGGACCAGACTCCTCTCCTAAATCATGGAGATTGAATTACCCCAACATATTTGCCTTTGGCACTTTATCCCAATCCCCATTATGAATCAAGGACTCATTGAGAACCACTGTCAGGCTGCTAAGTAGCTGGTATGCAGCAGAATCCCTAACCTGTCCTTATGGAATAGCCTGGCACTGATCTCAATCATACAATTGGTAACATCCAAATCATATCCTACATCAGGGGTGTCAAACTCATGTTGTCACGGTGGCATCACGTGACGTATTGGGACTTTTCTCCTTCACTAAACCGGGTGTGGGCATGTGCAGCACGTGGGCCGGGAGTTTGACAGCCCTGTCCTATATGATCTTTCCTCTTTCTTACTTGTACAGGTAGTCCTCAACTTATAACAGTTCACTTAGTCACCATTCAAAGCTACAACATCACTGAAAAAAGTGACTGATGACCATTTTTCACACTTATAACCATTACAGTATCCCCATCATCATGTGATCAAAATTTGGATGCTGGGTAACTGGTTCATATTTATGATGCATGCTGTGTCCTGGGGTCACGTGTTCCCTTTTGTGACTTCCTGACAAGCAAAGTCAGTGGGGAAGCCAGATTCACTTAACAACTGCAGTGATTCATTTAATAGCTGTGGCAAGAAAGAGCGTCAAATGGGGCAAAAATTCACTTAACAACTGTCTCACTTAACAACATAAATTTTGGGCTCAATTGTGGTCATAAGTTGAGGACTACCAGTACCATTTCCAGAACAAGGACACAAAAGATTTCAGACCATACAGACCCCATCAACACCCCAAATCTCCCATCCACACCTTCCCCAATATTCTGAAACTATGGAAAAGTAGGAAGGGAAACCCCAGAAGCATTTCCTGCAAAGTGCCTTTTAAACCTAGTCCAATTTTTTTAATTGGTCCAGCCCAACAAAATGGTTCTTTATGATAGAAAGTCATTTGCTGTTTCTTTCAGCCTCCTCTTTTCTTTTTCCTTTGATGTTGAAAGCCAGGACTATGAATAGCTTGTCCAAGAAAAGACCTATGATGAATCAAGCTTGGAAAACAGCAAGCTGACACACTGCCAAGCCATTTCCCCCCAATAGCTAGTACCCAAAATATTCTGACATTGATTGAACAGTGGAGCTGAGTTCATGGAGTAAAGCTGCTGAGCTGATAATGATGTCGACTTGGAGCAGACTCACAAAGAGATGGATTTGGACTCACTTGGCCTCTGAATTATGGTTATCATTATTATTTTTTGCACAGCTCCCCAGATCTTCAAATGAATTATATACTTCACCAGCGTGGTAAAGACTGCCCCTTCACAGCGTGAACTGAGAATGTGAATCTGGGTGAGAAATGTTCCCAAAATATTACTTTTCTAACAGAAGCTTAGTTATATCTATGTCTGAAAGGATCTGACAGTGAAATGCACATTTTCCCAATTTTTTTTTTCTTCATCACAGAGAGTAAATCCTATTTCATGGTTTAGGAATGGGTTTTTTTTTTTTCCCTTTCAGATTATGAAAAATCAAAGGTCATGGAAAACCTGTGGTGCTTCTGCTGCTGCTGAACTAACATACTGGACTAATTAATTCTGCTGAATGAATGTGCCCCATCATATTTTCTTCCTGCCAATATTTCACCAATTAAGAACTAACAATTTTACTTTAACAACGAACTCAGCTTCTGCATTAGTCACTAAGTTGCACTCCTTGTCCTCAGGGTTGGAATCAATGTAGGGAGACTGTCTGCTAAACTTCTAACCACTCACCATATTGATTTGGGTATAATGGCGTGTGTAAGAAAAATGTGCCCCTTTGGGTCTCAGGTATTTTTCTGGGTTGTTAAGCAGTTCTGGCAAAATCATCCGTCCATCTTGATGATTAGGACTTTCTTTTAAAATGATGCATAAATAACCTAATGTGTCCCCCATCCATAAAAATTCAAAGACATTTGTCAATTTGAAAAAAAATAAATGTCTGCCTGGAAAGAAGTATTGTTTAAATTTGCGGTGGATTTTTTTTAAAAAAACAGAAAAAGGGAGGGAGGAAGATATTCTAATGATTTTTCCTACTGTAAATTAATGCTGTCTCTAGTGCTTAGTACTTTTCCTTATTGTTATAGATTTAAGAAATTTAAATAAAAGAACCGAGCCATTATACATATGCAACAAGCATTATACAATAGGGTCCCCCAAAATCTAATTTTGTCACTCTTCAGAAATGATTACTCTCACCTCTCCAAGTCTCTTCTTCAGCATTTGAAAGATATTTGATTGGCTGCTGCTACAAAATGGGACAGTGCATGTGTCAGTGGAAAACAGAATATAAACAGTGACTTTTCTTCTATTTTGTAGATTTCCCCCCTTAATTTATAGTATCTTTTGCTTTTAAAAAAAAAACCATTGCTCTAAGAAGCATGTTAGTTTGAATAATTGCATTAAAATTACGGGTCCTCGGTGCTCTCTGAGTTTGGTTGTTTTCTTGTAGACGTTACCTAAACTAAGTAACCTCATCAGTGCTAGTAAGGAGTCATTACTAGCACCATTGATGTTACCTACAGTAATTTGGGTAATGAAACATCTGCAAGAAAGCAGCCAAGCTCAAAGAGCATCAAGGAGCCCTCATTTCAACCCTGAGCTACAAATATTGTACTAAAATTGTTCTCCCTCATCCCCAATAGCCTTTAGACAAATAAGAAAACATCAGAACTTAGTCAAATATACAGGTAGTCCTCGACTTACAGCACCACCACAATTAAGCCCAGAATTGATGCTGCTAAGTGAGAAATTTGTTAAGTGAGTTTTGTCCGATTTTACGACCTCTCTCACCATATTTGTTAAGTGAATCACTGCAGTTGTTAAATTAGTAACACAGTTGTTAAGTGAATTTGGCTTCCCTATTGACTTTGTTTGTCAGAAAGTAAGAAAAGAGGATCATGTAGCCCTGGGACAGTATAACCGTCATAAATACCCATAGGAACCAATTGTCAAGCATCCAAATATAAATCACGTGACCACAGGGATGCTGTCATAAGTGTGAATAACGGTCATAAGTCACTTTTTTCAGTGCCATTGTAACTTTGAATG